>NC_051070.1:3443591-3771091 GCF_004664715.2 Peromyscus leucopus
GCTTCCTGGTCCCACCCATGGCTTCCAGGAACTGAACTCTCCAAGAATCAGGAAGGAGAATGAAGGAAGGGAGCTGAGCAGAACTAACAGGCATGCTCACTGAAAAACAGCTGACCTGCTGAGGGCGTCGGACTGCAGGGCTCAGCCGAGATGCTGGTACCAAGTGGCAACTGTAACCCTTCCTGAGAGGGGAAGAGATCCTCACTGGGGGTAGACACATCTCGAAAACACCAACGATCATTTCACCCAACAATCCATTTCTACTTGTTGCAGGGGAGCCATGAGACACCATCTTTCTAAAGCTTCCTGAGCCACATGGGCTGTTCTGCTGGGGAGAGACAGCCAAGCCATTTCTGGTCTACAGCACAGGCAGAAGACACTCGGCAGTGTCTTTGGACTTGAGATGTTAGCATCCTGGGTGATTCCTCAGGTCAGGGTCATTTTTAGGTTCAAAAGAATGTTAAAATACCTCTTCAAAACTCAAAATGTCAGCCAGATGGTGCTGGCACACACCTTTAATCCCAGCACTCAGGAGACAGAGGCAGGCGGATCTCTGTGAGTTTGAGGCCAGCCTGGTCTACCACGCTAAGTTCTAGGATAAATAGCCAGGGCTGTTACATAGAGAAACCCTGTCTCAAAAACAAAACAGAACCAAAAAATAAACTCAAAATGTCAAGGTGGAGAGATGCTCAGTGGTTAAGAGTATTTGCTGATTTTCCCGGGAGGCCTGAGTTCAATTCCCAGTCACCCAAGTTGTGCTGCTGAAAACAGCCTAACACTCTGAGGGCACCTGCACTCACATGCACATACTGCCCACCCCATGCGAAACACACACACACACACACACACACACACACACACACACACAAATAACCTTTAAAAAATTCACAATGTCAAAAAAAAAAAAAAATTCACAATGTCTTCACTGACTTGAGCGGCAACTCCCTGGGCGAGAATCCAAGCATCATCGAAGCTTCCTCCAGAAGGGGCTTCAGCTTGTGAATGCTGCCTGCCTCATTCCTATCCTTCTCTCTCCCTGTTTGATATTTGTGAGAGCCAGGAACTGGGACTCTCAGATCAGCTCCCCCTTCTGCTGAGTGTTACTGCTTGAAGAAGCACATAATCTTGACAGTTCATGTTGGGGTGTGTGTGTGTGTATAGGGGGACCCCATCTGTTCCCTGGTGACTACGTAGTGAGTCAATCTCATTCAGGGACATTATCAGCCCAGCTGGCAGTCTGGTAGCCGAGTGGCCACCACGACCAGCATCAACATTGTACCTTTTTCTCATTTGGTTCTGAACGCAGGAAAGATGTTTCATATTAATTCCAGTCCCTCTGAGTATTTATTTAACAAAGAGTATTTAATGAAAAAACACAGGATAGGCTGAAGAAGTGTCTTGCTAAATGCTGCCATCCATCATGACTTGGAACAATCTAACTGGCGAGCTAGACAGTTCAGCCCAGGGCCACTCTTGGTGTCACTGAGCAGGCAGGCACTAGCCAGGTCCAGGAGAGCAATGAGCTACAGCAGAGGCCTCCCGGATGTCAACCAACCCCACAAAAGTCCTTCACACCATGAGGAAAGCCTTCCCATGTGGTCTTCTGCTGCCATGGAAACCGTGGTAGACTTTTCTGGGGGCAGGGTGGAGGGAGACAGGCAACACTACGAGAAACATCCTTCCCTCCTGCTGCTTCGCAGCCGTGGGACCTCTGCCCACGCGTGACTACTGACCTGGCAGGCATTAGCACATCGGCACCGGTTTACAAACTCCACCTGCACGGCATGGACACCTGACAAGTACTCCTGCTAGAAATCTGTTCCCAAAGATCCCAGCAGATCTTCAAAGCATCGGTGGGTAAAAGCCACCTGTGTATCAGCTGCACTTCAGAACGAGGGATAACACAATGAGAGTGCAGAGGAAAACTCACAGGCCCTGATCAGTCAGTGACGGAAAGGCAGCTGTAAGGAATGTCTTCTTCTTTTTAAACGAGTATCTTTCTGTGATGGCTATGATGTCACCGAGGACGATCCACACATGAAACCATGGCCCTGCTGGGCGCTGCCCTGTTTTCCACACGGGCCGCCTGGCACACTGGCCGCCTGGCACACTGGTCACTGCTCCCACAGGTGTCACCTTCACCTTTAGATCTGTCTCTTTGAGCGTCCCTCCATCCCTGCACAGCAATGCGCCCGCCAAGGCAGGTAGAAGGAGGACCGCCGAGCATGCACACTCTATCATGGTTTTATTAAAAGATACTCCAAAAGATAAATGAGCCAGTTGCCCAGCTCACAATATTCACGTCACTGTGGCCAGGAAGAAGTGCCCCGATGATCTTTCCACAGCTCCCTTCTCTGTGGACATTGGTCAGAACTGTTTTCAGAGGCTACAGTCCTGAGACTCCAGAGAAAACACAGTAACGTACACAATTGTAGAGACACACCTGGACCGTCAGCACCCAGTTTTCTCCAAGGATCCAAAATTGTGTTAGGGATAAGTACACTTTGAGGTTCAGAGCTTTAGGAGTTCATTTCTTTGAGAGACCAATTTTTTTCTCTGTGGTCCTCATGAAACCTCACAATATGTTTTTAAAAATTTGCTCCAAATGTTTATGTTCAAAATTACAATGTTATCAAGAGGACCTTAAAGTTAGCTATTCTAATGTCATACTCAATGGCAAAGCTTTTTTTTTTTTTTTTTTTTTTTTTTTAAATAATGCTCAAATCTTGAGTCTGGTGCCTTTAATTCTAGTACTCCCAAGGCAGAGGCAGCCGATTTCTCTCAGTTATAGGACAGTCTGGTCTACATAGTGAATCCCAGGCCATTCAGGGCTACATAGTAAGATCCTGTCTGTCCTAATTAGAGTTACTATTGCTGTGATAAACACCATAAGCAACAACAACTTGGAGAGGAAAAGCCAAGGAAAACTTGGCTTACATACACTGAATCACAGTCCACTGAGGAAAGCCAAAGCAGGAACTCAAACAGGGCAGGAACCTGAAGCAGGAGCCGATACAGAGGCCATGGAGGGGTGCTGCTTACTGGCTTGCTCTCCATGGCTCACTCAGCCTGCTTTCTTATAGAACCCAGGACCTACAGGCTTGCCTGCAGCCTGATCTTACGGAGGCATTTTCTCAATGGAGAATCCTTCCTCTCAGATAGCTCCAGCCTGCGTCAGTTGACATAAAACTAGCCAATACACTGTCTTCATCCATCCATCCTTCCTTCCTTTCTTCCTTCCTTCCTTCTATCCTTTCTTCCTTCCTTCCATCCTTCCATCCATCCTTCCTTCCATCCATCCTCCATCCATCCTTCCATCCATCCTTCCTTCCATCCTCCATCCATCCATCCTTCCATCCATCCATCCATCCATCCATCCATCAATCCTCCATCCATCCATCCTTCCTTCCATCCTTCCATCCATCCTTCCTTCCATCCTTCCATCCATCCTCCATCCACCCATCCTTCCATCCATCCTCCATCCACCCATCCTTCCATCCATCCTTCCATCTATCCTTCCATCCATCCTTCCTTTCCATCCTTCCTTCCTTCCTTCCATCCATCCATCCTTCCTTCCATCCTTCCATCCATCCATCCATCCTTCCTTCCTTCCATCCATCCATCCATCTATCCTTCCTTCCTTCTTTCTATCTATCCATCCATCCTTCCATCCATCCTTCCTTCCATCATCCATTCATCCTTCCATCCTTCCTTCCTTCCATCCATCCATCCTTCCTTCCTTCCATCCTCCAATCACTTTTGGAAAAGGCTCACACCTGCCATCCATCCTCCATCCATCCTTCCTTCCTTCCATCCATCCTTCCATCCTCCAATCACTTTTGGAAAAGGCTCACACCTGCCTGAAGGTGACTAAGGATGAATGACTAACTTTTCCCATTTTCTAGACATGACCAGAGGCTACCAGACTGCCTGCTGGGAAGCACTTAAAACACCCACAGACCAAATCCTGCCAGCCTTTCCGTTTTCTTCTGTTCCTGTCACCAATACCGGGCAACACGATGACAACCGCGGCCAGTCTCTTCGGTGAGCCACTACAGCTCTTTCCGGGGTGCGGCCCTCATCGCCTTCCAGATGCTGTCACAAGCTACAAAAGAACTAAGTCCCCAGGAGCGCACCACACACCCTGTCCCTGCTGTAAGTTCCTGGTACCTTACAGAGTCACCAGGAGGCCTCCAGTGTGAGCAGCACAGAGAGAAAGAATTCTTAACAGAGACAGTTACTAAGATGCTACATTTTTAGACTCAGTTTTTATAGTTCTTCCAAAATTAAAAAAAAAAAAATCCTAGTGGCGTGTTCCCAGAGATCTAACATGGCGGCATACATATCCTCTGTGTCTGTCCTACGGCACTGTCTGCAGAGCATGTGCCCAGGAAGGGGACGAGGACAGGGGTAGAGGACAGAAAAGGTTATCACTTTCAAAGAGCTATGTGTTGTCAGTTGGCTGCACTAAAGAAACGGCGTGTAATGGTGGGATCTACATGCCAAGTGTGGCAGGAGACGCTACTCAGCTTGGGTGTGCAAGAGAAGCTCAATGTGAGAATTTCAAAGTTTTAAGTTTTGTAAAGTCTGAACCTTAAATCTAACATTTTATTTTTGGCAGACAGGGTCTCACTACACAGCTCTGGCTAGCCAAGCAACTGGAATATAGACCAGGCTAGCCCTATACTTGCAGCAGATCATCGTGCCTCCCAAGTATCCGGCATGGTAGGCATTGGCACCATGCCCAGCCGCTGGACACTTGTCATTTGACTGGTCTGTTCACACGGTCCTTGTGAGAATTTTGGGTTAGGATATGCTATCTGTGGTAATTTCAGCTTCAATTTACAGTTATGTCTGTACAAGGTTTCTTCAGTCATTAGCTTAAAATCAGTAATACAAGAGGAGAACGGACGTTTAGTGTCAAGTGGCTCAGTGAGCACAAGCGTTCTGTGGTATCAAGTCCTCACTCCTGGTGTGCACAGGGCACTGCTGGTTAGCACCTGGGAGGTCACACAGAACCTAGATCCAGACTTACAGGAATTTAGCATCTCTCGAGGAGTCAAGACTCAAAGAGTAACTATCAAAGTATAAACAGGAGATTGAAAACCCGAATGAGTGGTGTACAGAGTGCAAACAAAGGCTAAATGGGCTAGAACTGCGCCGGCCACTTTCCAAATGATACTGCTACATGTCATAACTTTTTTGTGATTTTTTTTTTATAAAGTAACATGAAATCTACCATCCTGCCCATGTTTAAACATTCAGGACAGCAGTGCTGAGTATAACCACACTGGTGTGAAACAGCCCTACAGGTTCAACCCCTCAGCACGAAACCTGGTGCTTGTCACGTGGTGACTGCATTTCCTACATAGCCCTCCCCCGACAGAGAACACCCCTGCCCTCCTTCTTTCCTACAAATCTGGCTAACTTTAGTTATTTCTGATAGGTAGAATCCTACCAAAATTTGTCACTATTTTATGACTGGCTTATTCTGAGCACCACGATGTTCCCAGGGTTCACCTTTCTCTTTTACAACTGCTTCATCTGTCACAAACATACCACCTGGTCCTTATTTTTATCTGTGGATGGACGGCTGGGCTGCTTCTATGTTGCGGCCATTGCCAATAATGCGGTCATGAACACGTGTGAGCAACTGTCTCTTCATGATCAGCTCTTGGCTCTCTGGAGCATAGTCCACCCTCCCAAAGTGAGACTACAGGATCTGGATTTTCTGAAGAGCTGCCACTCCGCTCCCAAGAGCTGTACCAATCCCTGCAGCAGTGAACAAAGGCCCCAGTTTCCGCACATCCTAACAGGACCTGTTACGTTCTGTTGGGTCTTTCCATAGTGGCCATCCTAATGTGTGTGAGGGGATATCGCCTCAAGACGTCATTTATATTTCTCAAATAATCAGTGATGCTCTAGGATGCTTACCAGACAGTTTGAGAAAATGGAGATGGCAGCAAGGACCTGTGTTTCTAGCATGACAGACACATTCCATGAGGAGGAATTTGCTGGGGCCACAGTGAACACAGCAGGCCTAGCTGGGGTACCGCATGATACCCCATAGGGTATCATGATTGAAGATTCACAGAACTATGTGGTAGTGAAAGAGAACTGAGAACTCGCGCCTATCAGATGAATACCGCTGACATTTTCTCACACCCCAGGGTCACCTATACTTCAATTCTGCACTGTTACCCGTCCCCGGGACTGACAGGTTTTGTCTTGAGTGGTCCAGTGGCACATCCTATAATCTGACCCCTCAGGAGTTTGAGGCAGGAACACTAAGGTCAAGGCCAGCCCGGTCTACACAGCAAGCCATACGCAGGAAGAGGTCTTACCTCTTCATGCTCTAAGAGGACAGCAGCAGAAAACACAGTCACTGAGCCATACAGTGAGGAACTGGCCTGCCTAGTTTTCAAGTGATTTGGAAAATCAATTTTAACTTTAACTTAAAAAAAATTTTTTAAGTAGAAGTTACAGAGCCAGGTGGCAGTGGCACATATTTAATCCTAGCACTTGGGAGGCAGATCTCCATGAGTTTATAAAGCAAGTTCCAGGACACAGAGAAACCCTGTCTCCAGGGGTGGGGGTGGGGGGAAGTAGTTACATATGTAGGGTGAATTATATCCCCCCAAATAGAACCCCTAACAGGACCTCACTAGGAAAAGAATTTTATGTAGACAATCAAGGTCGACCATGGGACTTCCCTTAAAATGGCTGTGTTCTCAGTTAAAAGGGGCAAGAGACAGCTCACACAGCATGGAAACCTTGTGAGGATGAAGGGAGAAATCAGGGTGATGACTCTCTGGAAATTAGTTAAGGCAAAAATATGTAAGGAAACAACTTGAGAAAAGAGGCCAACAAGATGGCTGGGCAGGCCAGGGCACAGCAGACGGAACTCATGTAAGAACAGAACTGACTCTGTAAGTTATGTTCTCACCTCTACACACGGTGGTCTGAATGAGAATGGACTCACGGGCTCAGACATTTGAATGCTTGGACACCAGGGAGCGGAACTGCTTGGGAAGGATGAGGAGGTGTGTGTGGCCTTGCTGGAGAAATCATGTCACTGGGGATGGACTTTAAGGCTTCAAGAGCCCAAGCTAAGCTCAGTGTCTCTCTCTGCCCGCCTGTGAATCAGATGTAAGCTCTTAGGCCCATGCCCACATGCCACCATGCTTCCCACCATGATGATGCTTCCCATCATGATAATCACAGACTAGCCCTCTGAAACTGGAAGCAAGCTCCCAACTGAATGCTTTCTTTTATGACAGTGGCCTTGGCCATGTGTCTCCAAGACATATGTTAATGTGCGCGCATACACACACACACACACACACACACACACACACACACACACACACACACACACGCTCATGCACAGTAATAATTTTTTCTGTTTTGTTCCTTTTTAATTTTTTTATTAATTTATTTTTTCCAGCCCGATCACAGTTTCTCCCTGTTCCCCGTCCCTCCCCAGCCTTCTCCCAGTCTCTACTCTCAACCTCTGATACCATCTCCTGCATCCACTCTTCAGGAAAGGGCAGCCTCCCATGTGTATCAGCCATGGCATACCAAGTTGCAGAGAGACCAGGCACCTCCTCTCCTATTAAGGCTTGAGGAGGCAGCCCAGTGGGAGGGAAGGGTCCCAAAAGCAGGTCACAGAGACAGAGACAGCCCTGCTCCCACTGTTCAGAGTCCCACAAGAAGACCAAGCCACACAATTGTAACACATGCAGAGGGCCTAGGTCAGTCCCAGGCAAGGTCTCTGATTGGCAGTTCAGTCCTTGTGAGCCCTTATGAGCCCAGGTTAGTTGATTCTGTGGGTTTTCTTGTGGTGTCCTTGACCCTCCTCTGGCTCCCACAATCCTTCCTCACCCTCTTCCACAGGATTCCCCTGCTCTGCCTAATGTTTGGCTGTGGGTCTGCATCTGTTTCTATCAGTTGCTGAGTGAAGTCTCAAAAATACATTTTTATAAGAACTTGAGAAAGGAGTTTGGTGACCTGGTTACTGGGTTAAGTGCTTTCCAGAGAAAGTCTGACAGCCTGAGTTTGAGTTTGAACCACGTAAAGGTGAAAAGGTTTAAAAAAAAAAAAAATTAAGCCAAAAATAAAAATCCATCACCCCACACCACAAAAAAAAAAAAAAAAAAACCAACAACAACAACAACAACAACAAAACGTAAACTTGAGAAAGGAAGGAGGAAGTGTTTTATGTTCAGCTCAGAGTTTGACAGGCAGTTCATCATGGCAAAGCAGACATGGCGGCAGGAGGGTGAGACACTCACTTTACAGCCACAGTCAGGAGACATGGTGCCCTCAGCTTGTGCTCCCCTTTCCATTTGGTCCGGGACCCCAGACCACAGAAGGGAGCTGCCCACATTCAGGACCGGCCTTCCCACCTCATTTATAATGCTCTGGAAACCTCTTCATGGACATAACCAGAGGTGGGTCTCCTAGGTGATTCTAAACGGAGCCAAGATTAACCATGGCAGCCAGCAAAGCCTCAGAAGCCGAAAAGTATGGGGCGCGATCCCCCCACAGAGGAACCCACGCCGTGGACTCATGCAGAATGCTAGTCTGCAGCACTTCTGGAAGCCATCAGGTTAGAGACACTTGGTATTAGCAGCCACAGAGACCAATTAATACATGATCCATTCACGAAGGCCAAATTAAGCCACTGCTCCACGGATGTGCCAAAGGAAAGGCACCACAACTCAACCTTCACCTCAGCGCCACCTTAAGTGTTGCCAGAGGGCCCTGTGCGTAGAGGACACAGAGAAAGGGTCCTTGTTTCCATCTAGCACCCTGTGTCCTGCCAAACAATGCCCAGAACAAACCAACTCTTCGAGGCCCCAAGGACGGCATTCTGAGCCAGACCAAAGGGGGAAAGGTGAGGGTAGAAGCTAAGCACTGCGGCCCACTGAAAGGCTCCCTCCAAGCAGCCTTGGATTGGCAGGATGCTAAGGGGGCGCTGCTGGCAGCATCTTAGGTTCCACTGGGGAAAATCAGAGCTTTATTTTGGAGCCTGTGTGCCCCTTTCAAAGAGCAGCCAGCCAGAAGGCAAGAATGGAAAGGTCCCCTGATAGAAACTGTCCCGGAAAACAGGAAGAAAGGAGAGTTCATGAAGACAACCACTGCATCAGCGACCAGGTCAATGTTGTATAAATTTCCTAAGAGACTGGAACATCCCACCTGCAGGGAAGCTCCTTAAGCAGGAAGCTGAACAACTCAACATAGCTGCAGGAAGTCCCTGAAACGCACCGGATTCACTAGGCCCCTCCCTGCCCGAGAAAGAAGCCGAAGAAAGCTTAAAAAGGTTCTATGTCTGAGACCAGCTGGGCTGCCTAGGAGTTTTAGGCCAACTGAGGCACTTGAAAGGGAGGGACACTCTCCAACCTGTTGAGCTGCCTTTAGATTGCAGTGTGCTCCAGGCTCCCAGCTTTTGTTAGGGGTCACCCATGCTAAGGTGCCTTGGGTGATGCAACTGTCCTTGAGTCATTTCTGCTCCTGTAAGTAACCCCATGCCCTGAGTGACCCCAATAAAACTCACAGTATACCAAGTTGGACTTGGGTGGTATCTGTATGTGTACTCTGGTCTGTCATGGGTTTCCCATCTGGGGTGAGTAGACGTGTGTGCCTTGTCTCTCCAGGAAGTCCAGTCACACAGCCATCAGCACCCTCCTCAGTCAGTGTGTGTTGACTGAACCATGAAAGCGTCAACAGGGCAGTGGTGTGAACCCCAGCAACACACGGAAACTAGTGTCTCTGTTCTAAAATCTACCTGGACTCAATGAGCTCTTACATAGACAGAACCTGAATTAACAAAAGGCAAGGAGCTTTCCTCAGCCCGTGTCATGAAACCAGAGACCCATCCTACCACTTCTAATAATTCGTGTCTTCCAGGTGCTCCCAAGAATCATTAAACCAAGTAGTGACAATGATAACACCGTTCAGAACAACATCTGAGGTTTTTTTCAGTGCCTTTATTCAACATACGCTGTAATTACCAAGGAAAGCGTCCTCTTTTTTTATTGTCAACTGAATTTTACTATTAATATGGGGCACAAACAAGCATGTGCCCAAGAGTCACAGGAGTTATAAGAACAAAAGGTGTATTCTGTTGGTCCTGACGAGTGAGACGGGACCTACAGATGACAAGGCTGAAGATTAACCAGAGAGGCCCTCGGTGTTCCTGGGTTAGTTTGCTCTCTGTTGCTATGATAAACACAGGGGGAGGAAAGGGTTTACTTGGCTCACAGGTTACGCTCCAGCATCAAGGGGAGCCAGAGCTGGCACTCAGCACAGGAAGCTGAGAGAGGAACTGGAGGAGAGACCATGGAGGAGCACCACTTACTGGCTCACTCAGCTTTGTTTCTTATGTAACCCAGGACTGCTTGCCCAGGGCGGGGCACTCATCACAGTGGACTAGGCCTCTCACATCCACCATCAATCATGAATACGCCTCCTACGTCTGCCCGCAGACCAACCTGACGGAGCAGTTCCTTAATGGACATTCTCTCTTCCAGAGGGCCCTAGTTTGTGTCAAGTGGACAAAAGCAGCCAGCACATTCTGCGAGGCATTCTTGGTCCCCTCCTGAGTGAACGTGTCCTGTTAGCAACTGTCCCACGGCAGGACTGCTCATCTCAGCTCCTCTGCTTTGAGGCTTCTGGCTGGAGGTCAGTGGACAGTGGGCATGGGTGGCTAGAAAGGGGCTGGGTCACCCATCTTCCCATTCCCAGTGTGAGTCAAGTCTACACCGTTGGGCTACCCAGCTGACAGGGCCCTGTGGTGACTTTATAGACAACTGCTTCAGCTTTCAAGGAGGTTTCTCCTTTTCAGGGCTTGTGACTGCCTGGAAACTCTGAAAACACTCTTCTAGTGTATCCAGATCAAAGGTAATTGAAATTTCACCGTCCTTCTATTTGTTGACAGAAATCCATACAGATGAGCCACCATAACCTATGTTATAGCTCATATTTCAAGGGAATTCCACTGAAATTACATGACAAGCAATGCATTACAAACCGTGGACAGAATCCTTGGAAAGTACTGCATCGGAGCGTTTCCATCTCGGTCTTCACTCAAGTGTGACAAGCTAAAGTCAGTTGTTTCTGGGATAATGAGGATATTTAAAAGGATTAAACGAAGAAGCATGCTGGAACTTAGTAACCAGCCTCTATTTGCTATGTCTAGTGTTGTTTCTATAATCCGGAGGCTGAGGCAGGAGACTGCATGCATTCAAGGTCAGCATAGACAATAGAGTGTCCTTTCCCTTGAAATAATTTAGTAATAATCCTAGAGATGCTAGAGAGGTGGCTCCGTTCTTACAGTGCTGCCCACAAAAGCATGAGGGCCCCAGCTCAAGCTACATAAAAGCCAGGCACAATTTTACACAATCCTGGCACCACACAGGTAGAGACAGGAGGATCCCAGCGGCTTGATGGCCAGTCCAGCTGAATCTCCAGGATCAGTGTGAGACCCTGCTGAAAAATTAAGGTGGACAGTGATTGAGGAAGACACATGACAGTAATGTCTGGTTTCCACAGCCACAAAGACACATGCGTGTACACACACACACACACACACACTCACACATGATGCCTCTTATTGACCTCAACAGTGTTCCTAACACATACCCATTAAAAGCAGACAATTTGTCTGTCACTTGGTCCTCGGTGACCTCATGGAGCCACCCAAGCTGTAAGCGTACGGTCTATACACCTATGGTCTCCATGTACCGGAGACCCCATCCATGTAGTCTTTCATTTCCACCCCTCTGGGATTTCTCTCATTTCAGCTTCCTGACACTCCATATAAAACACTCGCTCAAGCTCGGCCCTTATTAGTTACCACGACCCTGCGCAACCGGCTAATAACTGCCATGGCCATCCTCCCACAGACATGGGACCTTTCTCTGGTACAACGGTTAGGCTGTATCATCCCCAGAGCACCTATGGCCTCCAACTGCAGGTAGAGTGCAGAATGAAGTATGGAGCCCCAGAGTGGGACTCTACCCCCCCCTCTCACCCCACCCCAACTTATGTTCCCCCTCACAGACTTCACAGATAAGCTGAAGAGAAAACAACTGTTCTTTTCACATCACCTAAAGGAACACATTTGCCAGAGACCTGTGCCAGCTCACCGCCTACTCATAAATAATGTCCGTCCTTTCTACAAAGACTGGTTGTTATTTTTCTTCACATTCTTATCACTGGCAGCACCTTGCCTCTCATGTTGATAAACACGTATGGAACCCAGATTATGTTTCCAAGGTCACAGTCCATAAATAAAACCAGAGCCACAGAATCCCATTGTGGGTATCTGGTCCAACTTCCTGTCCATATAGAGGAGGAAACACAATCCTAAGCTTGTGTAAAGGTCTCGCACACAATTTCAAAGTCAGTGAGGGCTTTTAGAATTGCTCTTTTCCACGATCAATCTATCCAAAGAAAACTCGAAACTTGAGGAAATCATTCCATATCCTCTAGGATTTACAGCCACCACGCCCAACTCAAGTGTTCAAAGTAATAAAAATAAGCACAAGATAAAACCTGGCTGGAAGGAACCGTCCAGCTTGTACACACCTGCCTTCCTGTCTATAGTCAAAGATAAGAGCATCCCCTTCAACGAATGCACAGAACCCACGCCGTGGTAGAGATCTCAGAATCCTAAGACTGTCTCAGAGACGTTTGTCCCATCTACATGAGACAGAGGCAGGGACCTTGTCAGATACCCACCTCTAGGAAAATGGACATGTCTTGGGACTCAGGAAATAAAAGAGACCAGGAAATCAACAAAGCAAAATTATATGTAAAGTTCTAAGAAAAAAAAAAACATTTTTTTCTATTATTTTGTGTTTTTTGAGAGTTTGTTATGCAGCTCAGGCAGGTCGAGGTCATCTAGGCTGACTCAGAATCATGGCAACCTTCCTACCTCAGCCTCATGTGGGTTGGGAGTACTGCGCGTGTGTGTGCGTGTGTGTGTGTGTGTGTGTGTGTGTGTGTGTGTGTGTGTGTGTATGTGTGTGCGTGTGTGTGTGTGTGTGTGTGTGTATGTGTGTGCGTGTGTGTGTGTGTGTGTGTGTGTGTGTGTGTGTGTGTGTGTGTGTGTGTACACGTACCACGGCCCCCAGCTCCCCCTTGATTTTCACGCAAACAGCTGAGGCTCAGGGACCCTGCAGTGGGTCCACCACACAGCAGTCACCTGCTCAGAGAAACAGGGCTTCCGGCACACTTGTGTCGTACAGATCTTCAGAAAATCAACAGGACACGTGACTGACTGGTTTAGGTAAACACCAGCAGCCATCTAAAGGAAGCCCCAGGCTGGTGTGGAGCTACTGGGAGAGGAATGACCCCTGACACAACATGCCAGTGTTTATCTTTCATGTGCTCTCCTTCTTCCATCTGACCCAGGCAGCAGCCCTGAGTGAGAGCCTCCACCAGGCTCCAGATGAGCGTGAGATGCCAGTTACAGCCAGAGGAGCGGGCTCACCACCCTGAGCAGCGTGCGGCGTGGGCTCTGCCACACCATTTTCCACAAGATCCTCCACATTAGCTCCACACCAGTCCTGGAGTCAACTTCCTCGTGTGGAGAGGAGAAAGCCACACAGCTGGTGAGTAACGCCAAGTCAGGGCCCAGGGGCCTCCACAGCCCTCTTTCCCAGTTTTCTTAGATGTAACGATGAAATTTTATTATTTCCACTTGAAGAAGAAAAAAAAAACAACAACTTCTCAAACTTCCTACTGTGGCCCATTTAAATGTCAGAAATGGACATTCTTAATTACCATCTAGTCTTTTTATTTGTCAGATTCTGAGTAATTATTTTTAGGGAGAAAATAGCAAACAGCTGTTCGAAGCTACATCATCTCTGAGCCGCGTAACGGGCTTTGATCACTAGGGTAACTAAAACCGAAAGGCGAGCTCACAAGCAGTGCAGGCCCACGTTTAAATTTGGCTCTCTGCGTCTAAGGAACCAGGAGGGGAGGTTAACAGTATTTATCTGGAATGATTTATGAAAAAAAGAAAAACATTTTTTTTTTAACTCCATTAAAATAGCCTTTCAATTTAACCTCGGGAGGCTAGACCCAGACAGGCCCCATTCATCATCCTAAGTTAAATAACGCACAGAAATGCCCAGGCCCAGGAGAGTGGGCTTCAGTGCGAGCTCAGAAAGTTGGCTGAAGAGCCAAGAGCAACATGGAGAAGGAGAAAGCAACGTCTGGCTTGGTTTTAAGAGCCCAATGGACACGTGAAACTCCCTACACTTGTTCTCACCGAGGGCTGATGCTGAAGAGGCAGCGTGTGCTCTGGGCCGCGGCTTCAAATAGCCAATTAAATTTTATGTGGGTCTATCCTGCTCCTCCAGGAGAGCCGGAAACTCGGCCAAGCCCGGGGACCAGCTTTCCCAGCACAGGTGTACTTCATCTCTCCGAGGGGAGCAGGCGATGAACCGGCTGGCCAGGGCTTGTCCAACAGGACGCATTCCCTAAGACGGCCAAGAGAGAAAAAACGGGAACTCCACGAAATCCAAAAAGGACCAAGACCCATCTAGTGTTGAGCCTGGGCTCTTCTTGGCAAAACCCATAGGGTCACAGAGACAAGACACAGGGTGTTCCAAGAGGGCCAACAGAGGCCACGGATGGGAAGGTGGCTGTCAAGTCCTGCCTGCCACCGCCAAGCCCCTTCGCGGAGCCAGACAGCCCAGAAGAACAAGCCTCCACTGAGGACCTGGCCAGGTGACCCTCTGTGAGGGTCAGAGCAATGAAAAACCTGTTTCATCGCAAAGGTAATAGAACGAAAGCCCTGTTTAATCACGAAGGCCTGACTTTAGAATGTTCCTAATGAGAACTCCAAAATAGCTTGGGCAATTTTACTACCAACAAAAAAAGTAGAAAATTCGATGTAGTCTTTTCCATGATATCAAAGGAACGTGTAAAGGCTCCTCTCCAGCTTCCACAAACACGTTCCTTTTTTTTTTTTTTTTATCAGCAAGGTGTTACTAGGAAAAATATGTGATTTATTTCGGATTCCTATCTCCCATTGCCAAGGGGTTCAATGAGCTTCAGGGTAACCACCCCACACCCCTAAAGCTGCACTTCCGAGACTCCGGATACCCTGTAACTGCCATGCGCCTACCATGTCCTTCGCTGTAGCACTCACTAGGTGTACAGTAATGACTGCGTCTGATCAGACCTTGGACATCTTGTTTGCTTTACCACCACCCAGGGAGAGGTGGCACAGACCTCCATCTCAGAAGGGAGACAGGAAGATTTATGAGAGACTAATGTCTCAGAAACAAACAAAAAGAACCAATAACAACAACAATCCCCACAGTGTTAGCGTCTTGTTAGAGAATTCCAGAATACAATCACAAAAAGTTGATTTATCCACAAGGAGGTCAACACAGCATCCCAACTTCCAAAGGACAGAGAAAGGAGGTTTTCTATCTGGACCAAATGCCTCATTTTGCAGATAAGGAAACCGAGTCTGATTCCAGGGATGTAGAGACTCCTTGTCAGCGTCAGATGGGAGCCAGAGATTTCCAGGCTAATTAGAGGAAAGGCCAGACACTGTAAAGGAAGAACACTGCCCTCCGATGGAGCTTGGCCATTTTGGGATTTTGATAAATGAGTTAGGCGGGAAATGGGGACAATAACTAAACAGTCCAGACTGGGAATGTGGAAGATCTTGTGGGGGGATGACCAGCTGAAGTAGGGGCCTCCCGATAGATTAAGGAGCTAAAGAAGCAAGACGAGGCAGATCTCTGTAGTCAAGGCTACCCTGGCGTAAGCAGTGAGGTTCCAGGCTAGTCACAGCAGCACAGTGAAATACCGTCTCAAAAGGACTAGACAGGGTTAGACTAGCGTGAGCGGAAGGGTCCTGTGCACTGGAGGCCAGTGCCACCTGGCCTTGATGTGAACCCGAAAAGGCACCAATGGTGAATTCCCTCATCTTTATGCTGGGCTGGCGCCCAGTACTTCCCGGAACTGCTGCGAGAGTCCAAGGCAGGAAGCTACAGAGCTTCTTCGTGTGTAGATGAGAAAGCCGCACAGCTGGAGAGCAGTGTCCAGTCAGGACCCAGGGGCACGGGTCTGCTGCAGGCTGTGAGAGACAAAGCCTTGCCTATAAGTGCTCCCACACTACCGCCACATTTAACCAGGCAAACAAGTCTCCATGTTCCACGATCTGCTCCTGCAGAAGCTACAGTGAAGGCCAGTGGCTCAGAAGTGTTACGGAGGGAGGGGTTCCTGCCTCCAGTAGACCCTCAGGGCCAGGGCCCTGCCTTCTCCCAGGATCCCCAGGAGTCAAGATATTCACACTTAGTCTGGCAGGCAAAGGAGGCAAGCCACACAAACTTTGAGAGCTAGGATAGACAGCTTTAAGGAAATCAAGAAGACGCAAACTGAGGTCAGCCCAGTGGGGTTTCCGGCCCTGACCACTGGAGGGGCTGCATTCTGTCCACTGCCTCTACCACCGTACCTGCCAACCCCCAAAGCACGCAGCATCTTCTCACCACCTGCTGGATTTTCCTTAGTGCTACCAGGCCTGCTCAGAGGCAAGACCAGGCTCCTCTTTGGCTCTCCCCAGCTCTTCCTACAGTGTCCAGCGGAGGAGGAGTTAACACGGGGAGAAGTGGCCATCTGCCTCTCCAGCCATCCTCCCTGGTGGAGCAACGTCTGTTTCCCAGAAGGGTCAGGAGAACCAGACACATAAAACCTTCTCAGGACCTTCACAGGAGGCAGCCTGATGGGGGAGGGGAGCCCCACACCTCGAGCGATGAAGGCTTTCCAAGGCTTGGGACCCACTGTGCTTTATAAACTTGGTTAAAAAGAGAAAGCTGTGTTATCCAGCAGTGAGGCGTGGCTTATTTGCATGGTGTTTTCAACATCAAGATGATAGAACACCAGGCCAGAGCTTCCTATAAATGTTGGTTCTGAACTTTCCACTGTGTAGAGGAAGTACCTAAAAAGATGTCCAAGTTCAACACTAAAGAGGCTCACCCAGCTAGCCTCGAGTGGAAAAAAAAATGGTGTCTACTGCCCTGGCTTCCCAAAAGGCTCAATTCTTCATTAAAAATGTTCTAAAGGCAAGAAAAAAAAGATGAAAACCACCATGAAGAATATGGTTTGTTTCCTTGTGCAGGAGCTGGTCAGGGAGCTTGCATTTCAAATGAGTGCTTTGCCGGCATCCATATTTTTAACACAAAAGTAGTAAGAATAGGCCCAGGAGACTCGATCCCCAGGGAAAGACAGGGTTCACTGAAGACAGACCCCTTAGGAAGCTGCAGAAACTTCTGGCTTCTTGCCCTGCTCATTTGCAGGACAAATGCTTGTGTGCAATGAGAATATGTTCACTGGGATGCCCCATCTTCCCCTTATGGGAGAGGGGGACTCTTGTAGGGTCAGATGGCCTTGGTAGACACTTAGCAAAAAGCTTTGAAGCAAAGAGAGTAAAGCAATTATGCCGAGCTGGTCTGGTTTCTGCAATCCTGAAGCCACTGTCCGTCCTTCCTTCCTTCCTTCACATCCTTGGAACAAATGAACCACCATAAAGCCTTGATGGCGTCCAGCTGTGGGGTGGCCTGGACTCTAGCTATTCTTAAAGAGCACAAGGCAGAGATTTAGAATCTGCTCCAGCCAGGGACATGCTGATATCCATCTGCCTTTCTACAGCCAGTTTAAGGAAAACATCTGTTGCCCGTGGGCTGAGGAGGTACACGCGAACCCAAACAGAAAAAGGCAAATAAAATATGAGTGGAAGAGACATATTAAAACTACTACAATCTAATTGTAAAATAAATTCACTGTAGCATTCCATCGGCAAACACTTAATAACCACCAATCATCTATCTGCCCAGACACATGGGGGCGGGGGCTCAGGGGAGGGGCATGGAGATCAGAAAGCAGATCCCTACCCTGAGAAGCCAGCAGCCAGCGGCAAAGGCATATAAATGCCACAAATCCTATTAAACAACTCCCAATGTGCACCCAAACACTGTAGATTTTATGTGAACCATTTTTCTTTAATCATGAAACATGAAGTGCTGCTTACTATTGCCTCACTCCGAGGATTTGAAAGCAGGTACTCAGAAAGTTGCCCAAGAGAAACAAACACCTACCATAGGAGAAAGTGGAATTTTCACCCCAGGCGGTGTGGTTCCACCTTGACAAGGATACAAAGAGGTCTGCAAAGGGGGGGTTGGGTGTGGGGAACCAGTCACTGCCTAAGGCAGTGTCTAAACTAATAGGGCTATTAAGGGCACACAAGAGTTTCAGGAGACATGGAATGAAAAAGAAGGGTTAAACATGGAAAGAACAGCTCTATCAAAAATTATGAAGGTGAGTACTTGTGTGTATGCATGTGTGTGCATGTACAAGCATGTGTGTGAAGGCCAGAGAACGACCTCAGGGTATTCCTCTGGTGTCTTCTACCTTTATTTTGAGACAGGATCTCTCCCTGGCCAGGAACTGACCAAACAGGCTAGGGTGGATGGCCAGTGAGCCCAAGGGAGTCACTTGTCTCCAAGTCCTCCACTCTGAGATGACAAGTACGCACTGCCAAGACGGGTTTTTGTTTTTGCTTTTAAACATGGGTTCTGGAAATCCAAATCAGGTCTTGTGCTTATATTTGAACAGCTCAGCTGTTGCTCCAGCCCCCCTGAAAGAATTTTAAAAGACAAAAATAGAATTCTATTACTACAGAGTGTCTACACAGCTTCTACGCAGATGGTAGCTTGGTATGGAGTGGTGACCTTTGCTCTCTGTCAAGAACCACAGTGGAATACAGTACAGGGCTCCCTCAGTCTGTGCGCACACTTGATAGCTCCTCCACCGCAGCCTGCACAGGAACGCCATTTAACAGAGAGCGTTGCTGGAGCCTGGGCCCCTAACAGGACCAAAAAGAAAGAGAAATGAATACTTCACCAAACCAGTCTGGCAAGGCAGAGAGAACACTGGGGGAGGGAAAGGGGGCCCTGTGTTCCAGAAGGCAGAACTCTCAGCGGGTGGCAGGTGCTTTCCCAACGTATTCCACAATTCCAGAAATTAGCAGTGGCTTTGTTCACTGCAATATGAAGTCCTAGGCCAAGTCCTTGAAAGATGAATTCCTCAGCAAGAAAATTAAAAAGGTACAAAGGCCGTTTGCAATGTGTGATAAAATTGGTGGCTTTAAACACAGCCATTCTGAGCTTTATCTTTCCCTGAAACACTTAAATTCACACTCCCTGAACAATGTTCTGTGAAATAAATATAATTTACTGAATCATATCCCATAAATGATTAAATGATGGGTTACCACCGTTAATGCCGACTATTAAGTTTCAGACACTCTAGCCAAGAGAAATAATGAACGGATTGCCTCCACGTTAGAAACAGGTGTGTTCCAAAAGGCTCTCCGGGTTGGTTGTTCGGAGTCAAGACTGATTTTCCTCCCCTACAATCAACGATCAACACAGTGGCAGGTAGCCAAGAGAGAACACAAAAAAATGACGCATGAAGTGTGCTGAGGGGGCTCTGGCTGGTCAAGGTTAAGAAGTGCAGTCTCTGTTCTGGGGACCTCAACAGGTTACACCCCCATAATTGGCATGGCGCCTTAGTCTTTAGCACGAGGCTGGGGAGCATCTGGAGCAGCGCTCTCGCTCTCAACGAACAGCATGGGGCGCTAAGGGCCTCTGACTCCACCCGTTACCCTTTCCTGGGATGTGGGGAGGTGGGGGGTGGGGCAGCGCTCTTGTTTCCACAGCTGCCACATGGAAAGTCTGGGCCAAGAGTTTCTAATCTTTCCATACAGGAAGGCCATGAGCTCACTTGCTCCCAGTTTCCTCATGTCAGGATGATGTTACAGGGGCCCAACACACACGCACACCAGAGTGAGAACTGCCTGTGATAGCGACAGATTAAACCGCAACCCACTGAGAGCACCGCCCTCCCCTCCAACACCAATGTTAACACATACATATCTTTAGATATAGGTATACCACATAATGTACGTTAATCAGTTATACTTGATATATATATCTATATAGGCATGCTATATAGAATATATAAAACACACATACACATATGATGACATCTATTTGTGTCTGGGAACTCAGAGTAAAACTGTAGCTAAGCCATTCTACATGTAACTATATGTACAGGTGGTTCATGTACAGATCTGAAAAACAGATCCCTCAGAACCAGAACTGGAGTGAGGTGCCTGAGCACACAGGCCCTCTCCATACATCTCATGTCCCTGGGCCATCGCTGACCTTCCCAGTGCCTGCTGGGAGTGAGGAGTGAGGTGCCTGAGCACACAGACCTTCTCCATACATCTCATGTCCCTGGGCCATCGGTGACCTTCCCATGTTTAGATGCCCACACCCTTGGACAAACCCCTGGCTTACTGGAACTTCAAAGGTCTCCTGGGTGTCATCCAGCATCTGGATTTTGACAGTCATGAGTTTTCCTGAAGGTGTAGGCGGCGGTTTCTGTCCTCGTTCCAAGGTGCTGATCCCCGAATTCTCCGGGGCCCCCAGGCGTGAAGCTGGGGTGGGCTTCTGCTCTATTTCTCCCATGATGAAAGCAGCTTATATGATATCTGCAGGAAACGACAAGAGAGATGTATCAGAAGAAAGGACTCCTCTAAAACTACCCCGGGAACCTGCAGGATCTCCTCCTGCTTTGAGACTCTACACCAGGTAAAGGAGCCCTCCACGCGTTCCCCACACAGGAACCACAAACAGCAGCCGCCAGTGTACCTGCCTGAAACGGCACATTGAGGCATTCAAATCTTGATCCATAGTGTTCATTTGCATTTTCGCATACTGAATGTCTTATTCTTTTCTAGCTTTGTGGTCAGCTCTTAATTATTCATACTATAGACTCGGCTGTGTTCCACTCTATCATTCTGTGTCTCCAATCACCAGCTCTACTTCTCACACCTTTAAAGTTGGGTGGGAAAGACGCAAACAGGACCTGGGCTCTGTCATTAAAACCCACTAATTATCTTGCAGGGACTCGGTCACATACTAAGGAATGTGGTCATTCTGCAGATGAGAGGGCCACACACCGTGGCTTCCCAGTTGATAAGCTGAGAAAATAAACATACAGAGAGATCTACGAGACTGTGGCCAGGGCTTTGCTCTCCATTTCTGAAACTCATCTTGATGGCAAGAATGTCGCCATTTTCTTCTTTCTTGCCACCCAGCCCTCCAACTAGCCCTCCTTCCCAAGAAGCCAAAAGCCTTTGCCAATACTTGGGTACAGTACTGTACCTAAGTACAATCTTCTTTGTTCCCTAAGTAGTCCACCCTTCTCTCGGGGTACCCCGCCTCTGTCCCCTCCTCCCATACTGTCTCAGGCTCTCCCTGGCGGAACACCCTTCCTGCACCTGGAAAGTTCTTTAATTGCTTTAAACATCAGATCAAATGTCACTTCCTGGACACTGAGTACAGAGCTTGGGTACTGTTGTCCATTCTGTGCTCATGGTTTGAGCCAAAGTCACTCCATACGGCTAAGCCTGGTGACCTCCCCCAACAGCACAAGGAACACCTAAAGAGGCCTTGAATCTTGAGTGTTCTCTGTACCTCAGGACCTACTGAGGCTCAGTTTGGCACGAAGCTCGCGATGGCTGCTGAAGGACTGGTGGTCAGCAGGGCCCTATCTGGCTTCTCTGTGTCACCAGAGCACACAGGAAAGAAGTCAACTCAAGATACAACTGTCAACGGGGAGGGTCTCCTTGCGGGAAGAGGGGAAAACTGAACTCAGCTTGGCTACAAACCTTGGACAACACAAACAAAACAAAAAGCAAAACAAGAAACATGAAGCACAGATGGGAAAGACGTTCTAGGAAAGTGAACAGCACTTTGTGGGGGACCTAAGATGCTGTGGGACTGGGAAGAAGGCTGCTGGCAGAGCACTTGCCGGGCTCATCCCCAGCCCTGGGGAAGCAGAGACGGAGTGGCCTGGAGCTCACAGGCTAAGCACAAGCAGATGAATGAATCCATGTTAAGAGAGACCCTGTCCTGGGACCTCCATACATGTACAGAGGAGGAGCTACTGGAGGAGGGACGGAGGGAGGGAGGGAGGGAGGGGAAAGAGATGGCAAGATGGAAGGATAGTGTGAATCAAGAGTTAAAGATAAACTTAGCCAAAATTAGACTCCCGAGACCCTCAAATGCCTGGCTGAGAACACAGCCTTCACCCCATAGGCAGTACTGAGCCACAAGGGCAGTACTGAGCCACAGAAACACAACTTTAGGAAAAGGGGCCGGCAGATGACATATGATGTGGAATATAAGGGGAGGGCGGAGGGAGTCCATCTTTAAGTGACTGTGATGACTCACACACGAGGTGATACTTGAACAGAGATGGAGACGGAAAGATTGCCTGATGAGCCCGCTTCTGCAGACAAAGTAACCCGCGCTGCACGAGGCTGGCTACTGGGGAAGTGGGTGAGACTGGGATGATTGGGGAATGTGACGTCAGGGCAGGGGGAGGCGGGAGAACAGGGGTGGGCCTGTCCTAGGCTTTTAGGAAGGTGGGGATGGACGTAGGCTCTAGGCTTAGAGTCCATCTTACTGTATGTCTTAGTCAGGGTTTCCATTACTACAATGAAACACCATGACCAAAGAGCAAGTTGAGGAGGAAAGGGTTTATTAGGCTCACACTTCAGCAGTGCTGTTCATCACTGAAGAAGTCAGCACAGGAGATCAAACAGGGCAGGATCTCAGAGGCAGGAGCTGCTTCCTGGCTTGCTTCCCATGGCTTGCTCAGCCCATGTTCTTATAGAACCCAGGACCAGCAGCCCAGGGATGGCACTACCCACCATGAGCTGGGCCCTCCCCCATTGACCACTAAATGAGAAATTGCCCCACAGCTGGATCTCACGGAGGCATTTCGTCAGCTGAGGCTCCTTCCTCTGACGACTCTAGCTTGTGTCAAGTTGACACACAAAACCACCCAGAACACTGCACAAGTAAAAATCATGGGTGTGAATAAAGGGGGTGACTGTGGAACCCCAAAAGCAAAAGACTAACCGTGTCCCATAGTGAAGGGTCAAGGGGGGACAAGAAATCAGGAAGGAGGGAGAGAATACAGAGGCACTGAGTGACGGAGACGAAGCTGAGGTGCTTCTGACGACTCTGAAAGACACTACACTGGGCTCTGATCCTTGGAAACAGCCAGCGGGCTTGTAAACCTTATTCTAGAAGGTTCCCTGCCCAGCTCATTCAGCTCCCTCTCCTGTGGAAGCAAGTCCCCAAGAAGTTTCCCAGGAACTTCCTCATGGGCCTTTTTCCCTTCATGGTAAAACCTTCACAATCTCACAATATGCATAGAGTGGTCCAAAGACGCTAGGATAGAGTATGGGGCTCCACCCACAGTTCGCATCACTGACTCCAACTACTGGGACCTGCGTCCCACACCCATCAGAAAGGGACACGAGCACATTTTAGGAAGCACCTCGCCTTTTGCTTCTCCCACCCCCATCATCCCACACTGAGACGTGAGAGGCCACTATTCACTTCTATACGGCCCTGAAAGTCTGGGTCCCATGAGAGGGAACAGTTACAGACCAGCCTTAGGAGGACTGGCCCTCTCCTTCCTACACACCCACTGAAGACTCTACTCAGTTACCTGATGTCTTTCTAATCTCTGGCACAAATCAACATTCACCAAGCTCCTGCTTGAATCTGCTTGGTTATGTGGTCTAGGGAGAGACAAGACTGGACTGCCAACCTACAATTCTGAGCATGGTATCTCCTGTGGAGTGGAAGACAGGACACCCAGGGGTGCGCAATGAGTCAGGTGTGGGTGCTGCTGTATTCATTATGAAGTCAACAGGGCTCAAGATCCTCTCCATAAACCATGCAAAATTACTTCCATGGATGTGTTGTTATTTGATATCTTGTGGTTAAAAATAATATAACCTTCAGGGTAGACCACACTTGCAGTCAAGTGCATCTTCCCCATTCCCAGCCTCGTGTGTGTGTGTGTGTGTGTGTGTGTGTGTGTGTGTGTGTGTTACTGTGTGCTGAGCCCCAAGCCAGGCAGCTGATACCAGGTAGGAAGGGAGGAACCTATTCTCCCACATCACTCCTCCACCCACCCAAGGTGCAGGAGTTGGAGCTTTACCCTCCCAGCTCTCCATCCCCACAGCCCTGCCTACAAACACAAGTCTTTTGTCCTTATCTCCTGAGATGAATGTCTTCATTCCCAAGATCCTCGGGTGTATGTGCACACTTCTAGCACCTTGGTTTCTAAATCTCCACCCGAGCATGATTTACAGACCTGGTATCTAAACTTCCTTTCTCCATAGCCCTCAGATGACCCCATTCTTGTACTACTTCTGAGTATTGTCATTTCCCAAAGGATGTCACACTTGCTTTCTGTTTACATGCTAGAACGTGGTCGGCTGCTGAACATAGAAAGCTCTGTTGAATTCACATGTAAACTCAGTCACAGGCTTCAAGTGACACATCCTAAGTAAGCCCAGACAACATCACAGGGATGCTTCAAATGCCTGACATCCCAACTGAGAAGCAGCCCACAATCCTGCAGTGCTGTCTTCCGGGAAACAAGCCTAACCAACCCTGTGCATACATTAACTTGGGCTCTGTTAGCCTCTACTGACTTCCCCAGCCGCCTGGATGCCCTGAGGGACAGTCAAGGAGAGGACAAGATATCAGTCCTGTGGCATTCCACACCTAAAAGTTCAGAGCTTACAAAGCTACTTTGCTCCTCACATGTCCTTGGAATGTCACTTTAACTGAGTAAAGGAACAAAAACTTTATCTGGCAGAGACACCAACAAGAGCTGCCGTGCCACAATGTCCCTGCTTCAAGAGTTCCTCTTGGAACTTCCCCAAAAGCAATAAGGTGCACAACATAAAACGCACACTCCTTCCCTGAGATGCAAAGACATCTGGACTCCCAAGGGGTGGCCAGACTTCAGTGAAGGTCACCCAGAGATGAAATGCCTGACAAGTTCTGTCCCAGCTGCAGATCTCAGACCAATATAAAGCCTGGTTCTCCAGAACAGAATCCCCTGGCTACAAACCAGCAGTGGTGTTCTCAGAACGACAGAGGCAGCTGTGCAGAACGGCTTCCCTGGGCACAGGCAGGACCAAGTGAGGAACCCCACGAGCAAGCCACATGGAGAGGGAAGAGGGGGAGGCAGAGACCACAGCATAGACACAGCCAGGCTTCACCTAAGTTTCTGTCACACACCCCAGGAGCTCTAAGAACCCCTCCTAGCAGGGGCAGATCCCTGTCAGCCTCCTGTGTGTGAGATTCCTACAGAGAGCTACCTAATAAACAACAAACAAACAAAAAGCACAAAATGAAAAACACAGCCTCCTCTACTAATGAAGGTGGGTCCCGATAAGATGCAAGCAGGCAAGCAAGCAGTGGACCGGGCACACCAGAAACTCCAGCTCTCGAAGCCCACGTGTGAAGCCAGCCTGGGCTACACAGCATGGCAGTGTCTCAAAATGACAAAAACAAAAAAGAAAGCAGTCATAACAAATGTCAAGAGATCACCGATGACAGAGATGTCATTTACAACAGATTAAACTCTTGCCAGGAAGTGGGCACGGTGGCACACAAGTGTAATCCCAACAACACCAGGGGCAGAGGCAGGAGGGTCTGCAGCTCCACCTGCCGAATTGCCCAAACATACCATCGTAAGTTCACGAGACTTGATAAAATGAATGAGATCATATACACAAAAGCATATGGGGGCCTAGAAGAAACCAAGGACACCAGCAGGAAATCAGCACAGAGGCACACAAGGGTGATGAAAATTCTTAATCCAAAATCTGAAACATTCCCAAATCCAAAACTTCTTTAGTGTCTCTCTAGGTAACTCGGGCTGCCCTGGAACTTGCTATGTAGAGCAGCTGGCCTCAAAAGTCACAGAGATCTGCCTGCCTCTGTCTCCTAGCGCTGGGATTAAAGGTGAGCACCACCATGCCTGGCCCAAATCCGAAACTTCCTAAGCACCAATATCGTGTCCCAAATGGAAAAGTCCTAGTCTGACCCCATGTGAGACTGGAAACACTCAAAATTTACATTTGGGCTACCTGCATAAGATGGAAAGATAAACAACCTTGTTTGGACCATAAGATCTCATCCCAAAATATTCCAATATCTAAAAGAATCCAAAACCTAACCCACTTGAGGTCTTGGAGATTTGAAAGCGTCTCCAGGCAGTATCACAAAAATGTGGGCCAGATGGAAAGCAATCAAAGGAGCTGTGCTCTGGTGAAGTCCTGGGCACTTCAAGGAGAGTGGTTCAGAGAAGGAGAGGGGCTGAAAACGGGGGAAAACAAGATAGAGAAGACATGAGACATGATCCGCATGCCTCCGCAGACTCAGAAAAGGGGAACACGTTGTTTAGGGCATGATTTAGGAAAACATTCCAGAAAGATAAGCTGGGAATGGGGAGACAAAGGTGGCACCTGCCACCAAGCCTCGCAACCCAAGTTCAGTACCTGGGACCCCCAGATTGATGGAAAAACTGACCACCACAAGGCACGCCACAGCATGTGTGCACCTACATTCAAACGTACAAATGAGTAAATACAACAGGAAAAATGTAAACTTCTTTAAACGCACATCACGTTCCAACAGTAAGTAAAGAACCACTGCCAAGACACTTCACCGGTCTTGGAAAATGAAAAAGTATTTAGGCACCTGAGCAGAAAGTTCAATTAAAATAGAGAACAGAGGTGCGACAGAGGTGCGATTTCTCCATGACCATATCCAAAGACTAAGCTCCAGAAACAACCCCAGACATTTGAAGAATCAAAATTTTAAGCCAGGGCAAAGATTCACTCAAATACAAGCAGCCTAATGTGCTCAACGGGTGAGAATTCTGAGAAATGTGTCTCGCACCCTTTTAAAAGAAACTACTAGAAGATAAACTTCAGGAAAACAAGAAGTAGCCAAACAATGAAAAGCAGCTCATTCAAAAGTCACTTGCACTGTGAAGGTTGTAAAGACACTTCTAAAAACACAAAAAATACAACAAAACCCAGCAGGCTTTAAATAAACCCAAATGGCTTACACTTTCACAGCACTGTTCATCATGGAAGAAAATCAGGACAGGAACCTGGAGGCAGGAGCTGACGCAGAGGCCATGGAGGGGTGCTGCTGACTGGCTTGCTCCTCATGGCTTGCTCAGCCTGCTTTCTTATAGAACCCAGGACCAGCAGCCCAGAGTGGCACCACCCACCATGGTCTGGGCTCTCCCCCGTTGATCTCTAATTAAGAAAATGCCTTACAGCTGGATACGTGTGGCGGCATTTCCTCAACTGAGGTTGCCGCCTTTCAGATAACTCTAGTTAGTGTCAAGAGCACAGAGACTCGCCAACACACTGGTGAAGGCTAACACCAGGACTGGAAACTCATTCTTTACTGCACACTTTTTCAGACATTTTAAATTCTGTGAGACAGAGTGATCTGGGGAGATGGCTCAGTGAACAAGGATGCCTACTAGATAAGCTCAAGAACCTGAGTCTAGATCCCTAGAGCCCACAGAAAGACCAGGCACAGCCCTGGGTGGGGCACAAGAGCCAAGCAGACAAAACAGCCGGCCCCGGGATCAGCCAGAGGCCCTGCCTCAAAAAAATATGACACAGAGAAAGACACCAGAGTCACCCGCTAGCCTTCATATGAGGCCCACATGTACACACACACACATACACATGCATACACACGCAAGCGCGGCCAGGCCAGTGAGATGCTTCATCGGGGAAAGGTGCTTTGTCCACAGTCCTGACAAACTGTATCATCTTAGGGACCCACTTGAGAGGAGAAAGCCAAGTCCTGAAAGCTGTCCTCTGACCACACACACACACACACACACACACACACACACATTAATAAATGCAATAAAAAAAAACCTCATTTTTGCAAAATTATACCCTATATTACCTACTAGGATATAAGTAAATAATTTTTCCTTTCCTAGTCCTGCTGAGGATTCCAGCCCTATCTAGACATAAATTAATAAAATAAAATCAGTGAGAAGGGATACCTATAAATCAAAATGGGTGACAAGGAATTATTTGCACACAATAGTATTCCCCTTCCAGTTTTAAATGTAAGCGATTTACAAGTTCCAGCTTAGGAAAAACACATCCCAAGTTGTTATTCACAGGAGAAACCCCAGAGGAAGATGGGCAGGATCGGAGAGGCTGCCACCTGGAGCTCCTGGAACATTTCTCGGATGCCACACAAGGAGGTCGAAGGAGTGTGCCTGTGCCACACTGTGGGACAAAAGTCAAGTGTGTCGGACACCTGGGAGCGCGAAGTGAGAAGGGTGTGCGACTGTCTCCAACAGCTCCGCTCATCCGCTCTGCCTGTGGGAGCTGGGAACTACCAGGACAAAGACACCCTGTGTTCCTGGTCCCTTTGCCAGGCCCCAGGAGGAGGGGAGGGTGGAGACAAACCAGACCTCTGCCTGCCAGGAGCAGCACCTCCGGAGACCACACAGCTCAGCCTGGCGTCTCCCGGGCACTTTGATAAGGAGTTCTGAGAGAGCTCAGCAGCAGCGATTCTGGCAGACGGGTTGACTTATTTGAGCAAGAGAAACTGTATACCACCCAGGTGGCTCAGAAGGGAGGCGGCTCGGATCCGCCGATTGTCCAGGAACGGGGCCATCTCTGAGTGGCTGGTCTACCCCAGCAGCCCGGAGGGGTAAGATGAACTAAGAAAAGGCAACTGTAATCAGCACCTCCATCTTCCTCACCTACCAAGTAAACACTGAGAACATGTAACGTGCTATATTGATTTAAACCAGGCATGGGGGTGCATGCCTGTAACTCCACACTCTGGAGAAGCAGGAGCATCAGAAGTTCAAGGTCATCCCCAGCTACATGACTGTGCAGCACATGAGACTGTCTCAGAGAAAATATTCATTTTAATTAAATCTAAATTAAATACCCCCCCCCCAAATTTCTAGGGAACACTTACTTCTAAGGAAACTGAATAAAAGGAACATCTCTATTTTTAGCAGTTTTTACATGTTATTTAAGAAATCCAATTTGAGGCTGGGCGGTGGTGGCGCACGCCTTTAATCCCAGCACTCAGGAGGCAGAGCCAGACGAATCTGAGTTTGATGCCAGCCTGGACTACAGAGCAAGATCCAGGAAAGGCGCAAAACTACACAGAGGAACCCTGTCATGAAAAACCAAAAAAAAGAAAGGAAAGAAAGAAGAAAGGAAAGAAAGGAAAGGAAGGAAGGAAGGAAGGAAGGAAGGAAGGAAGGAAGGAAGGAAGGAAGGAAGGAAGGAAGGAAGAAAGAAAGAAAGAAAGAAAGAAAGAAAGAAAGAAAGAAAGAAAGAAAGAAAGAAAGAAAGAAAGAAAGAAAGAAAAAAGAAATCCAATTTGAGGTCTCCAGCATCCCTACCCTAGGGAAGAAAAAAAAATTCAAATGTCCAGTTGTAACCATGTCCTTAACTAAAAACCCGAGTCTGCCCAACGCCAAGGAAAATGTCCAGATACCCAGCTTTGCAGCTCACTACTCTTCAGTCACTGTTCCCCGTGAACTAATTAATGCTCAGCCCACAGGGCCCTGCTGACATGAGCCTGCAAGTTCTCACCTCCTTCCAGCAAGGCTTTCCGCACCCCCTCACCTCCCCGGCTCCAGCAGGCCTCTTCCCGAGGACTCCCTCACTCTCCTCTCCCTGGAGTTAGATGTGCATTATTAACTCACAGCCACATACTGCCTGGGCTTTTCTCCTCTTCCCGCCTTGTCAGCAAGAGTCCAGGTGCCAGGGGGGCAGAGAGGGCTCCATGTCCCTGCAATGTGACAGCATGTCTCTTTCTTCAGTGGACTCGACGTCTGTAGGGCAGGGGTTCTGGGGCACATGCACTCTGCATCCTCTCCTCACCTGCCATCTCTGTAGAGCCACTGAGTCACAGACAGCAGTACCGCCCGAGAACTAGTAAGACACACGGGTTCTCCATCTCAGCCAGGCCCCCCAGATCTGTGTCTTGATAAGACTTTGAGTGCTCCAATGGAGGTTCTAGCCTGGGAATCACTGTTCATTTTTGTTCTTTTGAGACAGGATCCAACAGTCCCCACACTGGCTTTGAACTCATTACACAACTGACAATGGCCTTGAACTCCTGACCTTCCAGCCTCTGTCTCCCAAATGCTCCATGTGCTGGGATGACAGGTATGTGCCACCTCACCAGCCTGGTGACAGCACAGCTCTGGTGCTCAGAGGTCCCAGGAGGGTCAGTGTAGACGAGATGTGTAAGCCCAGCATCCTTGACCAATTGACACACACTCACCACTTCACCACGAGATCACTCCCTGCCAGGGGAACTCCCACACACACTGAATAACTGTCTGTTTCCGACAGATCACGGCAAGAAAAGAGGCCAACCCATGCCAATCAATTTTCAATTTACACTCTAACCTTCTCTCGACCAAGATGCTACCTTTGTTTACGCTCCCACCGATGTGAGGGAGCACACTTCCTGCATTCCAAGGATGTGCATTGACAAAATGGAACTGGGAACTGAAAGCTCTTCTGTCCCTCAGGAGATCAGGAAACCAGGGCAGAAAAAAACAAAACAAAAAAACAAAGCAGTAATTCAAATTTTGGAGATGGCCAGTTGCAGATTCTAATCACCCACATTCCCTCAGCTCTATTTCACCTCCAGGTACAAAGGCCCCGTCTTAATCTGCTTCCTACTGAAATGACAGAACACCACGACCAAAAGCAACCTGGGGAAGAAAGAGGTCATCTCTTCTCACAGCTTACAGTCCATCCATCATGAAGAAAAGTTAGGACAGGAGTTTGAGGCAGGAACTGTTGTGGAGACCATGGAGAGATGTTGCTTACCGGCTTGCTCCCCAAGACATACTCAGCCTGTTTTCTTATATGCCCCAGGATCACCTGCCCAGGGTTAACACCCGTAGCGGAGCCCTCCCCCATCAATCATTAATCAAGACCACATCCCCAAAGACTTGTCTACAGGCCAGTCTGATGGCGGTTCCTCTGCCCAGATGACTCCAGCTTGTCAAGTTGGCAAAAGGCAAACCAGGACAGCCAATGTGAGGATCATGTCAGGTGCAAGCGGACTCCTGTGAGGAGCCGCAGCTGCCAGCCCCTCTCGGTGTCCCAAGAATGATGTCTCGGCAGTAAAATCCAGGCACATTTCTTTTTTTTTTTTTTTTTTTTAATTTTTTATTTTAAGTAAATTTATTTTACAACATCATTTAGTTCAACATAATAGCCACAGATTCCCCTGTTCTCCTACTCTCGCCCCCCTCCCCCTCCCCCATCCCACCCCCCATTCCCACCTCCTCCAGATCAAGGTCTCCCCTGAGGACCAGGATCGACCTGGTAGACTCAGTCCAGCCAGGACCAGTCCCCCCTCCCAGACCGAGCCAAGTGTCCCTGCATATGTCCAGGATTCAAACAGCCAACTCATGCAACAAGCCAGGACCCGGCACCAACACACGGCTGCCTCCCAAACAGATCAAGCCAAATGACTGTCTCACCCGTTCAGGGGGCCTGATGCAGTTGGGGGCCCCTCAGCCTTTGGTTCATAGATCCTGTGCTTCCATTCGTTTGGCTATTTGTCCCTGTGCTTTATCCAACCCTGGCTTCAACAATTCTCGCTCATATAAACCCTCTTCTTTCTCACTAATTAGACTCCCAGTGCTCCACCAGGGCCCAGCCATGGATGTCTGCATCCAGATTCCTCAGACCTTCCTTGGATGGGGTTTATGGCACAACTAACAGGGTGTCTGGCCATCCCATCACCGGGGTAGGTCAGTTCCTGCCGTCTCTCGTCCATTGCCAGCAGTCTTTTCCGGCGGTATCTTTGTGGATCTCCGTGGGCCTCCCTAGCTCTCTGCTTCCTCCCCTTCTCATGTGGTCTTCATTTACCATGGTCTCCTATTCGTTGTTCTCCCTCTCTTTTCTTGATCCAGCTAGGATCTCCCACTCTCTTTCCCTCGACCGTCGCTCTTCATTGTTCCCACTCATGACCAGGCTGTTCATGTAGATCTCATCCATTTCTCCATGTCTTTTTTGGGGTCCCGTTTTCCAGGTAGCCTCACTGGTGATGTGAGTAGCAGTTCAGTCATCCTTGTTCCACATCTAGTATCTTCCTAAGAGTGGGTACATACCATATTTGTCTTTCTGAGTCTGGGTCACCTCACTCAGGATGATTTTTTCTAGATCCATCCATTTGTCTGCAAACCGTATGATGTCATTGTTTTTCTCTGCTGAGTAGTATTCCATTGTGTATATGTGCCACAATTTCTTTATCCATTCTTCAGTTGAAGGGCATCTAGGTTGTTTCCAGGTTTTGGCTATTACAAACAATGCTGATATGAACATAGCTGAGCAAGTCAGGCACATTTCTTAAGCCGAGCCAAACTCACACTCTTTAATCACAGGCATTCACCAAAAGGTTCTCTTCTGGAATGACATAGGACAGCCTCTCCAAATGTGTGGTGAGTGCCCAACCCCTGGCTGCCTGGCCACAGTGAAGGCAAAGCCTGCTACCCGATTTACTCACTCAACATCTATACAAACAGGTATCTGATGTCTAAGGCATATCGCCTAGGGTCACAAGGATAGAGCTCATCACCACCCGTAGGCATTGGCAGGACTACAGCAAATGCGCTTGTGCTTGGGAAACAGTGATTTGTTTCCCATCACACCAGACAGCTCTGCCCTTAGGAAATGAAGGTGGAAGAGAGAGGGACACCAGATGAGAAAGAGCAGGTGCTCCGAGCCGACTGTGAAGCCTGCACGCTTACTTCAGACACGGTGCTGTCCTGAATTCTCACGTCTCCCACAGGCTGAAGAACTGGCACCTGAGTTGGACCCTGAAAACAGGGGAACAGGTTGGATATGGAGGTGCACACCCGTAATTCTAGAGCCTGAGAGGTGGTCACAGGAACACTGTGAATTGAAGGCCACCAATTGGGGAGATACTATATTGGAAAGGGGGAAACATGTGTTTTTTTAAATATCAGTGGTGGCAGGTGGCCCGAGTGGATCATACACACATTTTTGTGTTCGACAGTCTTCATTAAGCATCCACTGCAGAGCAGGAGCGGGCCAGGTGCTAAGTCCAGGTGAGCAGAGGCAAGAAAATAAAAAGGGGAGAATGAGAGACGAGTGGAATTGAGGACAAAGACTAGGAAAAGTCCTTTCGCTCTGGACACTACGTGTTCCCACGCAGTGGTTGACAGACGGAGGCAGCAGACAGTCACGTGGACACCAAGTGCCTCAGCCTGTAATTAATAAAGAGACTCTTTTCACAGCAGTTGTTTAGAAAGACTGGACAGGAGCATTTTCCCATACACCTTTTCTCTTCATACGGCTTCACAGCGGTGCATCTCTCTCCTGAGTGTGGTAACTCTGTGATGGGCGGAGGATGGACCAACAGTGATGATCATTAACTAAGGTGTGTTCTTGCGTTGGGGCCTCATGTTTATGCCACACACTGCACAGGTTTGACTGCTGTATCACTGCAGTGGCATTCAGATGACTATGCCCGGACATCTGTTCTCCATCTATGCATCCTTCCTTCCCTAAACCTCACCCAGACATCCACTCTGTGTCTAGAGCTCTATCTTCTCCAGATGAGCATTAAGGAGAATTGCACAGTATATGGCCTGTCTTGGCGTTCTATTGCTGTGAAGATACGCCATGACCACGGCAATGCTCGTAAAGGAAGGCATTTAGCTGGGGGTGCTGCTTACAGTTTCAGAAGCTTGTCATGATGATGCAGAAGTAGCCGAGAGCTTTACATCCTAATCCTCGGGCAGCAAGCCACGGGACCTGGCATGGGCTTTTGAAACCTAAAAACCCACTTCCAGTGACACACCCCTTCCAACAAGACCACACCTCCCCACTGTTCCCCAACAGTTCAACTGGGGAGCCAACCTGCGAATATACGGCCCAAGGGGGCCACTCTCATGCAAGCCAGCACGGGCCTCGTCACCGAAGCCTCAGATCTTAAGGTGTATGTGACTCGGTCACCCATTTCCTTCTGCCACCGAGGACTACTCCACTGAACGGGTGTACCACTGTTTAACCAGCCTTCTGCTGAAAGACGCCATGGCTGCTTCCAGGTGTGTGGTGATTTTGAAAAACTTTCCAGTCAGAGAAGTGGAAGGGAGTAGATGTTACCTCCAAGGGCGCAGGATCAACTTGAGGTTGGGAATGACAGCCAAGCCGTAGGGTTCAGTGGGCAGACACTGCTCTATCAGCGTCTAGCCCCGTCCAGCTCATATCTCGTTCCCAGCAGGTTATTTTGCTGTCTTGACTTGTCAGGTAATTGAGCTTATCTCAGAGGCCCTAGATAAAAGTGTCTCCTTCAGTTCGTGAGAAAATGGAAGGTTTAGTAACTACATATGTTTGGAGTAAACAACAACAACAAAAAGCACTAGGTACTTCCTTTAGTACGCCACAAAGCAAAGTTTGCTTCTAAATCAAGCCAACATATTCCCAGCAAGCTGATTATTTAATAAAGAAATAGTCAATAAAAACTTTGCTTCCCGTTTATGACCTCTAAGATTGTCGAGGTTTCACACTCTCTGGAAAGAATACTGAAGAAATCAATGCCTGGAACATAGCTCAGCTGGTGCCTACCTAGCAAGCAAGAAGCTCAGAGTCCAGCCAATCACTGCAAAGAACAGGCGTAGCGGTATGAGGCTGTAATCCCAGCACTTGGGGAGTGGAGGCAGGAGGATCATAAATTTAAAGTCATCCCCCACTACACAGCAGGTTCAAGGCTACCCTCAGTGACCGAAGACCCTACCTCAAAAATGAGTAAATAAATATAACAGCACAAATAGGAAAGCAATGTGCAAACTGAAATGTTTCTATATCCTGTGTCATAGTCACTAACATAACCAAAAACCACTTGTTTAAAGCTTGCCAAATCCACAAAGTGTAAATCAGAGGCCTCCTCTCCCCTCACAACGGAGTCACTAAAGACAGTCTACTCCAATCTTATTTGAGTCACAACTGTGCAGTATTACCATAATCCAAAGACACAATAAAACACGCGTGTCAAGGGTACCATGTCCTTCCTTCAGAATCAATGATTAATTAAATAGTGAAATGTCAGGGAATATATACATAATAAGAAAGCCAAACCCCTTGTGAAATAATGAGGAAGTTTAAATGTCAGCCTGGTTGACACATGAGGTATTCAATTAAACACCGTTGTCCATGTCAAAAAATGAATGACTAGGAATGATGCACTGTTGCTGTAGCCTGCTTCAAGGGAGAAGCAAAGGCTGGACTGTTCACACACCTGAGGCCACTCTATAAAACAGAACAACAGCTGGGCCACCAGGCTCAACCCCAACCAGGACCGTCTGGAATGCACCATAAAGTTAACTTAATCATCCGTATAGTGTGGGGCGGGGAGGGGTCTTTGGGTTTCTATTGCTGTGAAGAGACACCATGACCACAGCAAGTCTTATACAGAAAAGGATTTAATTGGGTCTGGCTTACAGTTCCGAGGTTTCGTCAGCGGCATGCAGGCACACGTGGTGCTGGAGAAGTAGTGGATCATTCTACCTCCAGATCTTCAAGCAGCAGGAAGAGAGAGAGACACTGGGCCTGGCTTGAGCATTTGGAACCTCAAAGCCACTCCCCCCTCCCAGGGACACACTTCCTCCAAAAAGGCCACACCCCTAAAGGTGGGGGATGTTAATTTAACCCAACCAACACTCCTGTTGCACCTTCTCCATCAAGTACAGGCCTAAGACCTTTCTCACTCCCTAAATCCTCACAAGGAGACTGAGGCAACACAGGTTAAGCCAACCCACCAAGGAACCCCTGCTGCCCAGTGGCAGTCAGAGAGTGAGATCCAGATGTCCAGGGTCTGTACTGATACCCAGTGCTCAGCCACCGCCTGTGTGGGATGACAAGTCCAGGGACGCTATGATTCAGCCTTTCCAGGTGCCCTCACACAGCCTCCCAAACGCTCCCTCCCTCTCCCCCAAGTGTCCGTCAGTCAAGCTCTGTGCCACAAAACCCACTGAGAACGCCAGGGCGGGAATGTCTCCTGGGGAGGTTTGAACACACTCACCAATGAGGAAGCAAACTATGATCCAACCAAGTCCAGCTCAGAGAAACGGCGAGTGCAGTGGGCTTACGGGACAGTAGGTGACACCGAGGCAGCCAGAAGTTTTCACCCCAGCAGGGACGGCAGCTGTTCAAACGGCACTCCGTCCCCCGCCCACACACTTTAGTGAAATCTCCCACACTCTATGTACTCTAAGCCCTCCTCAGGCCATGCGGCCATGTGCCCCTCGGACACAGTTACATACAGCTGGCAGACAGGTGCAGGAAGGATGGCGGGGATCTCAGGTGAAGGACTAATGACCCTCTCCATCCCCTTTTCTATGAAGAAATGTCGACAGGCAGATCTTGAGGGTCTCTTTCCAGTAGACTCAGCTACCGTGACCAAGATGGTAACTTAGGATGTTACGTATTCTACACCAGATACCAATGGAAGAAACCCACCAACCGTCAACGTGTTTGCTGGGTGACTATTAGACTCACATAGTGTTTGGTAAGCTATCTGTAATTCTAGATCAGGGCCTTTCAAAGTGTCTGGAAACCGTTAGCAAAACGACAAAACTCTACGCACCCAGGGATGGGGCCACACGGAACACATGTTAAAGTATGTCCCCGTGGTGCCTATTGGCCTCTGTCCCTGAGCCATCAAAAGAGCACCCAGCCAGCACCGTGGAAGGGCCTCCCGAGCCTGAGATAGACAATACACAGACAAGTCACTGTCCCTCTGGAATTCAACTCTGCATGCTTCAGGAACCGCTCAAAGACACAGCAGACACCGTACAGACAATGTCCAGAGACACCGAGACAATGGCTCCTGCCCAAAGGCAAGCTTGGTGCCCAGTGAACTACGGACACAGAGACACCTGGACCTGACCCTCAGCCCTGCATCACTAGAGAGACAGCAGTTATGTGGGGGTGGGGGCGGAGCTCAAGACCGCTCTGTGCAGGCATCAAAGCCTGCGGCTGCTGACTTCCGTCCTCTCACAAACCCGCTACCCACATGCAAGTCTTAAGTCCAGATTCTACACTGGGACTCCAGGCAGGTGCTTAGAGAAGAGAATGTGTCTGGGAGCATCCGTGAAAACCTGGAGTCAAGAACTGTAAAGGGAAAGCGAAGGAAACTGGTCAGACGCCAGGCGGTTCCACCCATCAACAGCAGGCCTCCCAGGACAGGAGCTACTGACTGGTCTCCAGCTGGAGCTCCTGGGGCTGGTGAGGTAGCATCCAAAGTCTAGAACAGACAGGAACATCTACTCTCCAATACTGACCAGAGAATTCCACCAAATACAATGTGGTGAGCCAATGAGTTTCACCAGACTCGCCTACAGGAGCCTGGAGGAGCCAAACACAAGTGCATCGTGAGGCGCTTCACACAGTGCGGGTAACAACGTCCCTCAGCTGCACAGATGGGGTCCTCCCTCAGTCAGGCCTCCACATGCTATACATGCTGACACACTCCAGAAGCCATGAGACCACGGGGTTTGGGCAGAATAACATGCAGCTGGGAGGACACGTGGGAAGGAGTCCCTGACTGCCAGGTGCAGGACCAATGCCCCGCCCACCCACTTGTAAGAGCAAACACCACAGGCCTGACTTTCAGCTGTGAACACACACAGCTGTCCTGGTGGCAATGGGAAGGGGTGTCGTCCTCAGGAGACAACACCAGGCACTGTGGCAAACGTGTGTGACCAATCCAGCACTCAGCAGGCTGAGGCAGGAGGCTGGTGCTAAGTTCAAGTAAGTTCCAGTCCAGTATTGGCTACAAACAAAGGCACTACCAGTCTACAAGCTATCTTTATAAAACTCATACACAATCAGGGCAGTAAGTAAGGTCAGAGGAGACAAATTATCAGACCAGGGAATGGTGAATTTAAAAAATGCATGCATTTCCTTAAATTATATTCCTGTTTTCCTAAGTAGTAACTTGGTTTGAACACAAATATTTACCTACCACAACAGTCCTATGCATGTGTTAGACATTCTCAGATCATAGAGCAGACGGACAAAGGAACACAAAACCTGAGCAATTAGTTGCAAATGAGAACACTCTATGTTAGAGAAAAACCATTGCCTGAATGAGCATTTTAAAAAAAATAAAGTCACTATGAACATTTCAGTTGGACATGGTGACTCATGCCTGTAATGTCAGTGCTGGGGAGGCTGAGGTGAGAGGCCATCAAGTTTGAGGCCACCCTGGGCTACACAGTGAGTTCTAGGCCAGCCTGGTCTAAAGAGTGAGACCGTCTCAAACAACTAAGCAATCTTCCCACTGAAATGGTCTCCTACCAAAGCCTCAGTGAAGTAAATGAGTTCTGTTCTCCACATGAGCATAAAACAATGAACAAGGACTACAAAAAATACAAAACCAAACCAAGAGTAAGCAGAAATTAACAACAAAAGAATGTATAATCGGTTACAGAAAATACGAACAGACCAAAAGGGAAGACATGAGAAAACAATTACAGAACGATCCTTTCATCTCAGTCGAGGAAAACGAATATGCCTGAGAATTTTTTCAAACTTCCAAAGTTTCAGATAAACAGTCCTTTTTTTTTAAAAGGATATATTCTAAACTCATTATACTTTAACGGAAGCAGAACAAAAGTATTTTAAAAGGATGTCTAAAGCCCTACTTGACCAGCAGAGTAGAGGCTGGGGCGTGAGGATTGCTGAGCTCTGGGTCAGCCTGGACTACGATCGTGAGATCTGGTCTTAAAAACTGAAGGAAGAAAAAAATCCACCCAAAGCAACAGAAAACACTCAAAAGGGGGTATCTACTGCAAAAAAAAAGTTGGACTTTGTGCACCGTGTGGGAGGGTTCACATGCAAAGGACATCCATGTACATACATGTATGCAGAGGTTCGTATCAGCAGCTTCCTCTATTGCTCCCCAATTATTCTTTAAAGATCCTCACAGTTCTATGTTCATCAAGACCATTATTCAACCTTACATCCATTAGTTTTATCCTATTAAATGTTTAAATTCTGATTCACAATTATCTTGATCAATGCTAACAATCAACTATAGCTAATTAGCAATGTAAGGACGTCATGGGTAAGGGAAGAGCAAAGCTGCCCAGGCGGAGCCGAGATGGTCCCTCTAGCCATGATCTCCACATGTACACACACACACACATCACACACACCCAAGAACAAGGGACACCGATATTTAAGTGGACTGCCACTTGAAGAATGTGCCGCAAGAGTTTTGAAGGAAGGTATCTTCCTAAACTTGGTTCTTCAAAAAAGGCCCCATTTGCTGGGCGGTGGTGGTGCACACCTTTAATCCCAGCTCTCGAGAGGCAGAGGATCTCTGTGAGTTCAGGGCCAGCCTGGTCTACAGAGTGAGTTCCAGGACAGCCAGGGCTACACAGAGAAACCCTGTCTCGAAAAGAAAAAGACTCCATCCCCATAACAAATCAGATCTCTGACTGCCTGCTTCCCTGAAGGCTTCCAAAGCAGGCAGATCACAATTCTGAATGACAAATCATGAACACAGAGAACGCCAAGAGGAAATGAAACAGGGATACACCAAGCACCACACATCACATCTTTCTGTAGGCTCTTATCCCACCCACTCTGACAGGTCGCTCTAAATAAAGGAGGCAGCTGGCTGCTCCCACGGGCACACACTTCTGTGAGGGGAAATAAAAACAAAGAGTCTGTTCTCTCGTGACTCAGCATCCATAATTATCAGAAGACAAGAGTTAGCTGTTCATTTCACTTGTGAAAGACTGCTGAACCTTGATACACACACACACACACACACACACACTACATATACATGTACATGCTCACTTGCACACACATACATACACATGCACACAGGCACATAAATGTATGCACACACATGCATGCACACACAGGCACTCATATACACAGGCACATGAATGCATGGACACACACACGGACACACACACCTTATAGCTTAGGTAAAGTACTGGACAAACATAATGACCTCTTAAAATGCACTCCACTTGATAAAATGACAATTTAAGCCAGGTGTGGTGACTCACACCTGCAATCCCAGCAGTCAGGAGACAGCAGCAGAGGTGTCCATGTCCAAGGCTAGCCTGGGATACAGTGAGTGACAGGCCAGTCTGGTCTACAAAGTATGACCCTGTCTCAAAACAAAACAAAACCTGAAAACTGCCAATTTAAGATTAGAAAGCAACTTTTACTTGCTGGCTAGTTTTGTGTTTTGGTTTGGGGTTTTTTGTTTGTTTGTTTGTTTGTTTTGTTTCTTTTTGAGAACTTGACACAAGCTAGGGTCACCTAGGAAAAGGTGACCTCAACTGAGAAAATGCCTCCAGCAGACCTAGCAGTAGGCAAGCCTGTAGTTCATTGCATTAATTAGTGACTGATGTGGGAAGGCCCAGCCACATGTGGGTGGTGCCATCCTGGGCTGGTGGTCTCCGTTCTAAAAAAAAAAAAAAAAAAAGCAGGCTGAGCAAGCTAGGGGAAGCAAGCCAGTAAGCATCACCCCTCCATGGTCTCTGTATAAGCTCCTGCCTCCAGGATCCTGCCTTGTTTAATTGAGTTCCTGTCCTGACTTCCTTCAACGATGGGTTGCAATGTGGAAGTGTAAGCCAAATAAACCCGTTCCTCCCCAACTTGCTTTTTGGTCACAGTTTTTTGTCACAGCAACAGAAACCCAAACTGACATGCATCAAATATTTACTGCTGTATTGATAAATCCTTAGAAGCCAAAAAGCACTTTCTGGTGTTACATGAGGAAGAGTTCTCAACCAACTGAAAGTCCATTTCGTTAGTGACCATGATGCTTAAGGATAGTATAAAGGAGACCTAATGACTATTTGTTGCTCTGTGTATATGGCAAAGTGCAACCTGAGGTCCAGTTCTGTGGCTTCGAAGCTTGTTTCACCTGTTCAGAAGTTCCCAAGGTTGTACTCTGATGCTGAGAACACAGGCAGGTTATCAGTGGTCAGCAGTGTCAAGAGTCCTGCAATCAAATCCCTTAGACGTGGGTGACATGTCCATTGAGGGAACCCAGCAGTATCTGAGATTACCATGACAGTCCGGCATGCCTGGGAGTTCCCATAATGGCTCAGAGTCCGTCATGTTCTGCATCCAGTGTCTGCTCTCAGGGAGAGTTGGGATGTGGGTACAATGACTAATTCTGTCAACTCAGCTGGCTTTAGAAACACCTAGGAAATTGGTGAGGTACACCTATAGACTGCCTTGGAGCATGTTTCCAGGGAGGAAGTTCCCCTCAAGTCCGGTGATGGCATCTCCCACACAACCCCATCACTGGGAGACAGAAAGACATAAACAGAGGGAAAGACCCAAGTCCCACTTTCTAATCAATTTATCTCTAGAGAGCACAAGCCAAGAAAAAGGTGAAATTCTCAGACTTTCACCATTTCTTAAGATGGAGAAAAGACACAACAGAGACATAAAACCCATCTTAAAAGACCAGCACAATAACTTCCTGAATTTCGACTTCTTACATCAATGCAGAATAGCCTTGTGGCAAAGGAGAACGATGTGGAATATGTATCAAAGAGATGACAAAGGGGTGGGGATGGCTTTAATCCCATCACCATTATGACCCGATCGGCTCAAAGGGAGAAGAGTACAGAGGCCATCGCAGACAGGGTCTTGAAACCAAAGGCCCCGGGGACAGGCAGCAAGGACAGTAACAACAGCCAATTTTCACTAAATACACGACACTCTGTTAAAATAACCTATAAAAATGAGAGCGTAAAATGCCTGCTCTAAAGGCAGGGGAAGCTTTGCAGTGAGTCGCCCTTGGTTTCTCTTCTTAGAGCAATGCCACAGCTCAACTGTTGCTCCCAAAATTGTGAATGTTTTATCCACATATCAAATCTTACCTGGGAAACTGAAAATAAAGCATGCAAAAAATATTTATTACACAAGGCTTCCAACTCACTTTAAAATGGAAAACACACCTCTGCTGGATTTACAAAGTCTTTTTTGTTTTGTTTGTTTTTGAGACAGGGTTTCTCAGTGTAGCCCTGGCTGACCTGGAACTCACTCTGTAGACCAGGCTAGCTCATACTCAGAGATCCATCTGCCTCTGCCTCCTGAGTGCTGGGATCAAAGGCGTGTACCACCATCGCCCCATTCTACAAAGTCATTTTTAATAAGCAAGAAAATACCAAGCAAGGAAATACCAAATATTCTTGGTTGAATATGAATTTAATTGAAATACATATTGGGTTTGTTAGCGAACTTTTATTCCTACAGTTTACATAATCTGGTTAACTAATTTACCATTAACTCAAATCCATCATCTAATTCATCAGGGAGTTTGTCAGACAAAATATGTATTAAAGCACTCAAGAATTCATATCTGAAAAAAAAAAAGCAGTTTTTATCTGCCCATGACAAGGACTAACACATGGTACAAAACAATGGGCACACATCCTTTGTGAACTGGACCTGAACTAGACCGTGGTAATTTAGGCAGACAAAAGCCATGTAAGAATATATATCATACCAGGCTTGGGGGCATATACCTGGAATCCCAGGACTCAGGAGGCTGAGGTGGGAAGGTCATGGGTTCAAAGCCAACCCAAGTCTAACTTGACAAGTTCCAGTACAGCCTTGAACACACAGAGACCTTATCTCAAAACAAAAGCAAGGGGCTGGGGAGATGACTCTGCCAATAAAGTGCTGTGGGATGGTCTGTATGTCAAATCTGTTGCTCTGATTGGTCAATAAATAAAACACTGATTGGCCAGTGGCCAGGCAGGAAGTAGGTGGGACAAGGAGAGAGGAGAATTCTGGGAAGTGGAAGGCTGAGGCAGAGAGACACAGCCAGCTGCCATGACCAGCAGCATGTAAAGATGCCGGTAAGCCACCAGCCACGTGGCAAGGTATAGATTTATAGAAATGGATTAATTTAAGCTGTAAGAACAGTTAGCAAGAAGCCTGCCACGACCATACAGTTTGTATGCAATATAAGTCTCTGTGTTTACTTGGTTGGGTCTGAGCGGCTGTGGGACTGGCGGGTGACAAAGATTTGTCCTGACTGTGGGCAAGGCAAAAAAACTCTAGCTACAATAAAGCGTCTGTTACCCAGGTGTGGGGAATCAAGTTAGGAACGCAGAACCTATTTCAGAAGTCAAGCTTGGCAGCACCTATCTGTAACTCCAGTACTAGGGTAGACGGGAAAGACATGCAAACCCTAAGAGCTCTCTGGCTGGTCAACCTACCCAAGCAGTGACCGACCACCATGTTCAGTGAGAGAGAGAGCAATAGAAAAGGACGTCCAATGCCATCTCTGGTCTCTACATTTGCAAAACATGACACATACATATTACATACACACACACACACACACACACACACACACACACACACACAGGAAGAGAGAGAAACTGAGACACAGAGAGATGCACAACAGCCAATTAAAGGCCATAAACATATTTTAAGTATTTTTCCGACATTGTTTGTGACTCATTGAAAGACTTATTTTGGAGCTGGAGAGATAGCTCAGTCAATAGAGAGCTTGCTATCTGACACAGAGACATGATTTCAATCCTCAGAACCCAGAACAAACACCACAGGAGGGACTGGTAGACGTTTACAATCCCAGTATTGAGCAGGCACAGACAGGCAGATCCCTGGAGCTTGCTGGACAAGCAGCTGAGGCCACTCGGAGAGTCCCAGGCCAGTGAGAGGCCCTGCCTCAAAACCCAAGATGGATGGCTGCTAATGAAAGATACCCGAGGCTGGCCTCTGACCACATACACAGATGGGCCGTGGTGGCACACTCCTTTCCCAGCACTTAGGAGACAGAGGCAGGCAGATCTCTGAGTTCCAGGACTCGCCCTCCCTTACCTCATTACATTATTAAGGCCTTGAAGAGGATAAGCACTGGCCAGAGTCTACCTCAGTCCCCTCCTCGTTGACAAGCACCAGGCCTATGAGCCAGCACCCACCAGGCAACCCAGTCGCTCAGTGTGACTCTCATGTCGCTCCTGTCCTGTGGCCAAGGATGCTTGGAAGTCTCGACACCAGCAGAGCGGCCACACACCAGCTGTGTTTGCCATCAACCCCGAGTTCTACCCTCAGAGATATTCTGATTTAAGAGGGCAGGCATTCTCCGCCTCCTACACATAGGACAATGTCAATCAAAGCACACCTCCAGGCCAACTTGGTGTTTGTCATGGATAACCAGGACAGACATTCCCACTAAATGCCACAAACAGTTCTTATAAAGGGCTACCCAAGAGTCTTCTTTAGGAAGAAGGGGACCTAAGAGAACAGAGACCTGACTTTCACCCTTTGCCTTCCTCACAGGCACAATGGGGCTGCAGAAGGCTCTCAGGTCAACTCAGGCAGCGCAGGAGGTAGTCAGGGGTCTAGAACATTCTCCAAACTTCATGCATTTAATATATATTTACTAAGGCTTCTTATTTCTCACAGTAACTGCTCTAGACATTCAAAATGCCCTGCGACTCTGTGGTGGGGGCACTCACAACAGGACAGGGATTTAGTCCCCGAAGACACACCAAGGGTAACCCACAGTCACTTCAGGATGGCAATGCAGTGAACCAGTGCTTAGCACCAGCTGCAAGGGTCTTCAGAGCACAGGCTAGCGAATTCAAATGCTCCCAGGCGTTCCTTTTTCTCCAATCACCGATTGTAGCATGAATTCTTAAAAGTTCTTATTAATAAAATCAAACCCAAGCCGAGTTATTGGGGTCCATGCTGGTAGATCAGAGAGACAAAACAAGCCACAGCTATCTCACCTTGCCGGATCCTCAGCTGGTCTTGTCTCCTCAGACTGGAGGCCTCTGAGTCCTCATACAAATGGGTCCCAGCTGAACTGTGTTGCTCCAAAGCCTGAATGCTTAACCAGCCACATGCTTAACCAGCCAAATGCTGCTAGTTTCTCACCCTCACGCCTTATATATCTTCCTGCTTTCTACCACCACTCCCTGGGATTAAAGGCTGGCTTTCTGGGATTAAAGGCGTGTCACCATGCTTGGCTATTTCCAATGTGGCCTTGAACTCACAGAGATCCAGAGGGATTTCTATCTCTGGGATGCTAGGATTAAAGGTGTGAGTGCCACCATTTTCTAGCCTTTGTATCTAGTGGCTGTCTGTTCTCTGACCCCAGATATTTTTATTAGAGTACACAATATTTTGGTGAACACAATACCACCACATCTCCTCTCTTTTTGTCTAAAATTAAAAAAAGCTTATAACTAATACAAGAAAAAACTATCCAATAAGTATATACAATATATACAGCCAAAACTTACATTAATGATGTCTAGTCCATTAACATGACAGATTCATATGAAAACTCCATTATATATATTAACAATGTCCAGTCCAGTAACATCTGACAAACTCAGACCAAAACATTTTCATTACTTATCTTATTTAAAACAAGTAGTTCCTTTTTAAAAGTAGATTCCATAATCTCCCTTTTTATCTTACCATATCCATATTTTCTCTTTTTTCTTTTCATAATAGATTCATTAGTCTACCTTTGTCATTTTTATATCTTCCCCTTTTTCTTCAGTGTAGATTCAATGATCTACCTACTTATCCTATTATTTCTTTATCTTTTTTCTCAGAGTAGATTCAATGATCTATCTCATATCTATATTCTCTTTTTCTTTTTGCTTTCTAGGGGTGAAGATATCTTTAGGGAATCTTGAAAAGAAAATTTTGGGGTTAATCATCAAGTCCTGTATCGTTTGTCTAGTCTCTGCATAATAGGAAAGTTCAGGGCTTATTTCAAGTCCTTGTTTGAGTAGTCTGTCAGACTGTATCATCTCAGCTAGTCCTCTCGAAATTGTCCTGACCAGTTTGTAGTCCAAAGTCGATTTTTCCATGGTGTTAATCGGCTTAATGGCTTTATCATAGTCTATGTGGAATCATCGTTGTAGGATCCTGTCATCTTTTTGAAGATTTCAAAGTCACTACTAGGCGTGGTCATGGTTTCCTGCAGACTTTTTTTTTTTTTTTTTTTTTGCCTCCTCTGTGGTCTGGAGCAATCATAGTCTGATAAATGTCTGTCTCTCGGAACCATGAACATTCTTCCCTAGAACAGAAAATCTTCACAACAATTTCTCCCCACCATTTGTCTTGCCAAACTTTTCCAAACTGACCTTTGCCGATGCTTTCTTGTAACACGATGGTCCTGGCAATTTTTCTCTGAACCAGCAGCAGTAAACCCTTTGTTCCAGGTAGCAGCATCACCACAGTCACCAACATGATGAGAAGGAGCTGGCAATGTGGAGCAGTAGCCATTGCCTCCATGGTCCCACCACTGTTTGTGGTTCAGTCCGGGCCAAAGCTTCTCCCAAGCCTCCTAGGCTGGCCTCAAACTCGGGATCCTCCTGCCTCTGTCTCCTTCAGCAAATCCTACCGGCATGTGCCACCACAACCGGCTGAGTATAGCTTGGGCCTGAGCTGGGGCTCACAAGGCCACAGGCAAACAGCTTTTTCATGAATCCGTAACACGAACGTTGGGCGCCAGATGTAGCAGGAATCTTAAAAGTTCTTATTAATAAAATCAAACCCAAGCCGAGTTATTGGGGTCCATGCTGGTAGATCAGAGAGACAAAACAAGCCACAGCTATCTCACCTTGCCGGATCCTCAGCTGGTCTTGTCTCCTCAGACTGGAGGCCTCTGAGTCCTCATACAAATGGGTCCCAGCTGAACTGTGTTGCTCCAAAGCCTGAATGCTTAACCAGCCACATGCTTAACCAGCCAAATGCTGCTAGTTTCTCACCCTCACGCCTTATATATCTTCCTGCTTTCTACCACCACTCCCTGGGATTAAAGGCTGGCTTTCTGGGATTAAAGGCGTGTCACCATGCTTGGCTATTTCCAATGTGGCCTTGAACTCACAGAGATCCAGAGGGATTTCTATCTCTGGGATGCTAGGATTAAAGGTGTGAGTGCCACCATTTTCTAGCCTTTGTATCTAGTGGCTGTCTGTTCTCTGACCCCAGATATTTTTATTAGAGTACACAATATTTTGGTGAACACAATACCACCACAACCGATAGTCCTAATGACTTGACTGAGTCCCCACAGACATCCAATGTGCATGTGACACCACACATCAGCACATCAGGTGTCAATCAGAATTGTATGTTTTAAATCAATATCACACATTCCAAATGGTCCCCGAAATGACACCAACAGGAGAGATATAAGGTGCTCACATCACATCTGCCTCCCAAACCCCTCAGCTCACTTCACATCTGCTTCCCAGCCCACTCCAGGTCACATCACATCTGCCTTCCAGACCCCTCAGCTCACTTCAACACCTTTTGTGGGTTTTGCTGCTCCGATCTCCAACTTGGATAGCAGCCCACCCATTGCCCAAGACTCCACCTGGGACTGAAGTATCTCTTATTTCATGACCTACAAGCTAAATGGTTACTTAGCCTACCATTCAAAACCCCTGAAGGTGACCGTGAACTACCTCGAGACATTCCTTGATTTCTCAGGATACACTAGAATATTCCCACACTGAGGCGCGTTCTTCCTTTATCAAAGCCTGTCTTCAATGCCACATCTTTCATGAAACTTTGTGCCCCTTCTACTTGACAGCCCAGAACATCCTGTATTTCCCTTCTGGCTTCTTTCATAGCCTGCCCGAGCTCACATCTCTATAGACTTAATTGGGCTGGAAATGTACATCGCAGTTTAGACATTCAAATCTGTTCAAAGAATATGATCACAAAAGACAAGCCTACAGAAAGATGTTCTCTGCCTGGAAAGGGACCCATCAAATCAATGCAATCATTTTGAAAATATTGCATTGATTTCTACGTAAAAAGAAGAAAAAAAAATAGAAGAGCCATAGAGAATGGCCCAGCAATCCAGGAGGTGATGGTGCACGCCTTTAATCCCAGCACCTGGGAGGCAGAGGCAGGTGGATCTCTGCTGAGTGCAAAGCCAGCCAGATCTGCAGAGCGAGTTCCAGGCCAGCCAGAGAAATCTTGTCTCAAAAAGAAAAGAAAGAAAATGACTCAGAAATACTGACAAAAAATTGAACACAGAATTAGCATTTGAGCCAGCAATTCAAGTTCTGGTTTCATAGCCAGTGATCATACTCATATGAGTATACATCTGCACACTCATGATTGCTGTGAGGGGGGGAGCCACCCCAATGTTCACTGGCAAATAAGGAACAACACAGTGTGGCACGTGTACAATGGACTATTACACAATTTACAAAACAAACTATGACACAAACCACAGCTCAGACCAACCAGGAGACATTATGCTAAGTGAAATAAGGCTGTCACCAAAGGACAGATGTGCATGATTCCTCTTACACACACACACACACACACACACACACACACACACACACACACAGGTTAAAATGTACACACACTTTAGACATTTAAATGTTTTTGTCTTATGAAGATTTAGAAATGTTAACAACAACAAAACTTGAGGGAACGTCAAGAGAATCAGAACCACCTGGCATCCAGTCAGACGGTCCTAAAGGAATGGGGGACGCTTTCCAGGAAGGGAATCCAGAGAAAGGCTGAGGCACTGTGCAGTGGGTGTTCTGAATGCAGAACCTTAAACAGAAAAGCCACCCTCGGCGGGAGGACGTCTGAGACTGAAACAGCACCTGGACCACACTGCCTGGTCCTCCCTTGCACTACTGTAGTTAAGTCATTCTTCAAAACTGCGAGGCTTCCGCCCAGGGCACACACGCTAGTCTGTATCAGCTTACAAGACCAATGTCGGATTTCCAGGAATGGTTACTGGCCACTACTTAATTAGGCCATAATTTGTGTGTGTGTGTGGAGGGGGGAATACTCAAAAGACTGCCACTCCACAATTGTTTTACTTTTACCGATGACTTTAAGGGTTTCTTTCCTTCTTGGCTCTTGTTCCCATATGGTGAGATTCTGAAGAATGTGATGTTGCAAATATTCCTGATTTTACATTGAATAATACCTAACACTGGTTGCCCATAATGATTCATGGGCACAAGGGCTATACCATGGTGGGAACTGGTAAACAATAGGAAATGAAGTTTGGTTTTTGGTTTTCAAGAGAACCAGATGTTAAATCTGGTCTTCCCCATTCAATATAGCTTGAATGAAGATCAATACAATCTTCAAAAGGCTAATACAATCACTGGTGTGTACCCTCAACAAGTTGGAAGCTTATGGTGGTCAGTTGCAAGGTGATTGAGCGTGTATGTCTATAGCATGTGAGTTCAATCTCCAGCTTGAAAAAAAAAATCTCATAAGCTGACCAATGACCAATTGTTTGTCAAAACAAACACAAACAAAAACCTACAAAATGAGCTGATTTCAACCCTCAGAGATAGGGCAGAGCAGGCAGGGCAGTTGTGGCAATCCTTGAAAAGATACGTTTCTCACAGATTCTTACAGCGCTGCATTCCCAAGCCATCCTAAAAGTCGGGCTCTGTGACTGCTGTGCAGCCCCGACACAGCTCAGACACCTGGGGAGGAGTATTTCCGTATTTTATTCCCTCCAAACATTGTAACGCCCAGCCAAAAAAGCCACAGTTTTTTTAAAAGCGCAGTAGCTCCAGAGGGTACTGTATGTTTTATGAGCTGTGTCCATGTGCCAGGAACAACGACAGTTATCTCAGATACCTTTATGAAGCTTGCAACTCAAAACTCACTGGGCATGGGATGGGGTAGAGGCAGGAACCAGATCTGAAGGGGAGGGTGTCTTTCTGGACAGCAGTCTAGCAGAAGAAAGTTCCAGGTTCACTGAGAGGCCATGTCTCAAAATAAAAGGTGGAAAACCATAAAGATCCCTGAAGTTGACTTCTGCATGTGCACAGACAGCTACAACACACACACACACACACACACACACACACACACACACACCACATGAACAGACATGTCACGTCTTTGCATCTGCCATCATCCACCCTCCTCAAATATTTTAAAAATTAAAAATTTGGCCGGGCGTTGGTGGCGCACGCCTTTAATCCCAGCACTCGGGAGGCAGAGCCAGGCGGATCTCTGTGAGTTCGAGGCCAGCCTGGGCTACCAAGTGAGCTCCAGGAAAGGCGCAAAGCTACACAGAGAAACCCTGTCTCGAAAAACCAAAAAAAAAAAAAAAATTAAAATTTTGGCTAAATGGTCAGTGAAATGGGGCTGGGTTGGCTAGTTTTATGTCAATTTGACACTCATCTGAGAGAAGGGATCCTCAACTGAGAAAAATGCATCCATAAGATGGGGCTGCAGGCAGGCCTGCAGGGCATTTTCTTAATTAGCGATTGATGGGGAAGGGCCCAGCCCATTGTGAGTGGTGCCATCCTGGGCTGGTGGTCCTGGGTTCTATAAGAAAGCAGGCTGAGCAAGCCAAGAGGAGCAAGCCGGTAAGCAGTACTCCTCCATGGTTTTGACACCATCTCTTACCTCCAGGTTCCTCCCCTGTTTGAGTTCCTGTCTTGGCTTTCCTTAATGGACTATGATTCAGGATACCTAAGTCAAGTTAACCCTTTCCTCTTCAAGTTGGCTTTGGTCACGCTGTTTCCTAACAGCAACAGCAACTCTAACTAAGACAGGGCTGAAGGACAATTACTGTGGATGCTATATTCGGCATTTAGTGCCTGATGGGGACCAGTCTTGGAAAGAGAAGGGAAGGGTGAGGAGCCACCACAGTGCCCCATGTCAACCTGGCTCAGCTAGCCTAGGTCTCGGAGGGGTTTTCTATGAGACAAAGAAGACTTCCAGAAGTCAACAACCAAAGGAGGATTTTCCCTGTTCAACTGAACTGCTCAAAGAAAGCCAAGTATATGAACAGAAGTTTCACAAGCTTCCGGCCACAGCCTTCCGACCCCTCCACATAACTGGCTTCTGTGACAGACAGCCCAGCTGCATTCAAAGATGAGTTATCACTGGGTGGGAATGCAGGCAAAGGAAGATGATAAATACATGGTGGAAGTGATCAGGAGGTGTTGATGGGATGAAAATGAAGCATCCACCAGGGAAAAACTAATAAGAATTCAAAACTGATGGCTGAATTTTCATTAATTCAGGAACAGGCCCTTTATAAAACAAGCTTTTCCTGAGTGGTAGGGCCTCCCAGACTAGATATGGAGTTCCAGAGAACTGGTAAGCTTGTAGACATTTAAAATGGCTGACCGAGCTAAGAAATGACCAGAAAGAACTGCAGAAGAGAAGCCACAAAACTACCAAGAAGCCGGTGGTGGTGGCACACGCCTTTAATCCCAGCACTCGGGAGGCAGAGCCAGGCGGATCTCTGTGAGTTCGAGGCCAGCCTGGACTACCAAGTGAGTTCCAGGAAAAGGCACAAAGCTACACAGAGAAACCCTGTCTCGAAAAACAAAACAAAACAAAAAAAAAAAAAAAAAAAAAAAAAAAAAACTACCAGAGAGAGAGAGCGTAGAATAGGCACCTAGGAACACAGACACAAGAGAAGGAAGTGAGGGGCGGTAAATCACTCCGAGTCAAAGGAAGGGAAACGGAGATCCACAAACAATCACAGAACATGTCCTGGATTGGAAGAGCAAGGGAACAGGACACAGCAACTCCAGCCCCTGAAAATTCAGGAAACAGCATTCAAAACATACACAAAAACATTAAAAGGCCGCAAGACTCTCCCATACAAAGCCAGGTCTGCATCTACAGGTATCAGAACACAGAGTCTTGAGAAAGTGGAATGCCGGTTCTCCAGACCTGCTATGAGTGTTTAAACTCTGAAAAGAATGAAAGAACTATGGGCACATCCAGTGGGAAAGGCAGGTCATGCTCAGGACAGAAAAAACACAAACTGGGTCTCCGCTTCCTCCTCCAGAACTATCCGACGCCAAAAGAGAATTCAAAACAACTGCTATGACATTCTGAAGGCAAGAGAGTATGAGCCAAGAACTCAGCCAGATGGACCTACTAACACAAGAAATAGCTATGACCACAGAGTCAGGAACCCCAAGAGACAATATTCACCAGGACCTCAATAGAAAAGTTGACAGTGAAATCCAGGCCAACCAAGAATGAATCAAAATAAAATCTCAGAAATGGCAGAATCCCAGTAAAAAGACTGGTAACGAATACATAAAATGTCCCCAAAAGGGATTCAGAAATGGAGTGGTGGGTGAGAGTACAGTCTCCCCCACTGTACAACTCAGAATTAACATATAAAATTTTCGGGCTAGAGGAGAAGACAGAGCATAGAGTTGATTTTTTTTTTTTAAAGATTTCAAAGGAGAAAGTTGGTATCTTAATTTGAAACATGGAAAACTTATGAGAAAGAATTATAATTTCTTAAGATTTATTACCTTTTCCCTAGAAGTCTGATTTCTAAATGATACCTTGAATCTCCCTTGATGCCAGAAACTCTTTGTCTCTCTTTAGTTTTTTTTTTCTTTAAAGTCAATTTGATTTTTGCATCTTTATGTAAAATTTCCATCGTCTTTCAGAATCTGTCTGTGGCGAGTTCTAGACAAAGCTCACAAAATGCTAACAAAACTGGACCAGTGAGAGGACTCCGTGAGTAAAGATGCTTGCCACCAAGCCCCACAAGCTGTTTGAACTCAGGTGCATACACACAGGTGCACACTCACTCACACACACACACACACACACACACACACACACACACACAATAAATTAAATGATGAGATTTAGGATAGCTTCGTTTTCATTTTTTCCCAGCACTTTTTGTTGGAGCCTGATCTCCTGTAGCCCAGGCTGGCCTCAAATTCCGATTATAGCTGAGGATAGCTTCAAACTCCTGATCCTCCTGCCTCATCTCCTGAGTTTCAATCCCGAGGATTATAGGTATGCACCTCCAACATGGCTTCCTTGTACTTACCAAATTGGTTTTGGTATTTTGTTTGTCTGTTTTGTTTTGGTGTTTTTGGTGGGGAAAATGTAGCATTTCCATTTCTCCCCAGGTAAGTTACTTTTCAACAATCATTATTACCGGACAAACCAACGAAAGTCACTGGCTTTATTTTTCCTCATTCCTGCCAACACGGCCAAAATCTAAGCTTTGGACTCTTCACTTACTACTCCTGTATCTTACACCTTGCAGAGGATGAAATTCAAGTCCAGAGTGGGAAAGTCATTTTCAAGGTCACTCAGCTAGCGTGTGACCCAGACAGCCAGGCTTCACAACCCGTGGTTGATGGAACCTCTTAAGTCCACTTGGTTCAGCCCACTAGCCTTCCACACCCCTGCGCCTGTTCCCAGTTCAGCTGCATGTTCTGCATGGACTGACAGACAGCAGAGTTTTCCAAATTCAGTAGTTCCTGTCCAGTGGACAAAAAAAAACAGATAAAGCACTTTTTTTTTTCTTTTTGGTTTTCTGAGACAGGGTTTCTCTGCATAGCACTGGCTGTCCTAGAACACTTTCCAAAAGGAAAGCACAGAGATGTGTTCATTATCATGCTTATATACTATAATGCAGAAATTCTACATCTAGGAATCTAACCTAAGAAAGACAGAACTACACAGACAAAGATATTAAGCGGAAGACTGTACACACTAACCAAATACTGGAAATCATCTAACCACTGGTGAGTCAGTAAGACTTAGAGAACCATCGCCATGAAGGCATTAAAACATACATTATGGAGAAACAGGCATCCTGGGAAGATGCTGAGGCCCATGCCCACCCCAATCCAGCAGCTTACACTCAGACATTCACCTCTAGTCTCCCTGGAACTCCTTAAAATGATATCATTAGACGTTGATAGTCTAGAAGAAAGTGAACTGAAGGAAGCTTACTGCGGGAAAACTGAAACCTGAATCGCAGAGGGGCTAACAAGAAGCCACACAAACGGGGCAAAGCTTGGCAGTGAACACAGTGTGCAGACTGGGACCTGGAAGGCAGGAAGAGCTGGGGAGCAGTTGGTAAGGTGCTCATCAAGCCCTCGAGGAAGGCTCAGAGCCCAGCACTGCATAAAACCAGGCGTGGTGGTGGGATGCCCGCAATCCTAACACTCAGCAGGTGGAAACAGGAGATTCGGAAGTTCAAGGTCATCCACGGCTGTGTAAGGAGTTCAAGGCCACCCTGGGATACAAGATACCCTGTCTCAAAATTAAAAGGTGGGGTGGGGGTAGTCTGCACAGGTAAGTTTTATATTATGTAATTTTTAGCTACAATCAAGTTTTGTTTTTTAAGAGCAAAACAGAACAATGACTGAGAGGAAGAGGCAAGGATGAGACTGAGGACCTACAGAGGAGCCCGGAAGGTAGCAGGTGACAGAAGGACCTGCACTTGACAGGATGCGCCTGTTCTGTCTGGCTGACATTAACATTCTCTGACTTGAGACAGCAACCTCTTCATCTCCCAAGACAAGGCGGTTAAAAAGCAGTGAGCTGCTAAAACAGCGGATCAAAGGAATCCACGCAGCAGTCTGTGGCCCCAGCACCTGCTGCAGACCGAACTGTCCCTCCTGACTGACCTGGAATCTACCACTCCCACCCTGCACTTTCCACGAAAAGCAGGGTAGAGGCAAAGAGCACGACCTCAGGTGCCTCGCTGTGCAGCTCTGGACACGCTACTTTGCTCCACCGTGCCTCAGTTTCCTTGTGTACAACACTATCTACCTCTCATCCAGTTTAGGGAGAATCATTGAACAGATTAAAAAACAACATCTGCAAAGTGCACCCGACCTTGCCGCTGGCTACCATCCCGGAGGGGCAATGGCGGCCTGACTGGAGACAGGGTACCCCATACGAGGGAGCCATTGGTGCTGACGTTCACATCGAGGGCTCCCTCCGAAAATGACTTACGACGCTGTGAACAATGGCTTGCCGGGCCCTTCACCAACCCCTCACTTTTTGTTGGATCTGTCAAAGGGCTATTCTGTTCACGACGGCCTTCTGAAAGCTTTTGGAATGCGCACAAAAGAAGAAATATAAAACTTTCAGACACGCAGAAATGCAAATTCTGAGCCTCCACTTTAGGGTTCTCCTTGCAACTCTCACTGGAATGTCCTGACCTGTCCTACACAGATTACCAAGACCTCTAAGACATCCAGCCTTTGAAAACATATGACTAGAGAGAGAAACAGCTCTCTCTCTCTCTCTCTCTCTCTCTCTCTCTCTCTCTCTGTGTGTGTGTGTGTGTGTGTGTGTGTGTGTGTGTGTGTGTGTGTGTGTGGTGTGTGATTCCATTTTTAAGTAACAGATGCAGAGCTATCACTGATCGTTTGCTACATTAAGCAGGCAGGCAATCACTGTGAAGCATTGCTAAATCTGGTAATTTGGTTTCATGTCTAAACCGAACTGTTAACATATTGGTCAATTTCCTTTCAGTCTTTTCCCTGTGCACTTGGAGGTATGCGTGTGTGCGTGTGCAAGTGCACGTGTGTGCAAGTGCATGTGGAGAAAGCCCAGTGTCAAGCACTGTTCCTCCAGCACTGTCTCGCTGGCCTAGAGTTTGCCGTGTAGGCGATGGTGGGGGTGGGGCAGCAGTGAGCCCCAGGGGTCCACGGCTTCCATTTCCCACCTCACACCCGGCACTAGGATCACACACCGGCACTAGGCTCACACACCCGGCACTAGGATCACACACCGGCACTAGGATCACACTCCAGGCACTAGGATCACACTCCCAGCACTAGGATCACACACCGGCACTAGGATCACACTCCAGGCACTAGGATCACACTCCTGGCACTAGGATCACACTCCAGGCACTAGGATCACACTCCAGGCACTAGGATCACACTCCTGGCACTAGGATCACACTCCAGGCACTAGGATCACACTCCAGGCACTAGGATCACACACCGGCACTAGGATCACACACCGGCACTAGGATCACACTCCAGGCACTAGGATCACACTCCAGGCACTAGGATCACACCAGGCACTAGGATCACACTCCAGGCACTAGGATCACACTCCAGGCACTAGGATCACACACCGGCACTAGGATCACACTCCAGGCACTAGGATCACACTCCAGGCACTAAGATCACACTCCAGGCACTAAGATCACACACCAGCACTAGGATCACACTCCAGGCACTAGGACCACACACCGGGACTAGGATCACACTCCAGGCACTGGGATCACACACCGGCACTAGGACCACACACCGGCACTAGGATCACACACCGGCACTAGGATCACACACCGGCACTAGGATCACACTCCAGGCACTAGGATCACACTCCCAGCACTAGGATCACACTCCAGGCACTAGGATCACACACCGGCACTAGGATCACACACCGGCACTAGGATCACACTCCAGGCACTAGGATCACACTCCCAGCACTAGGATCACACTCCAGGCACTAGGATCACACTCCCAGCACTAGGATCACACTCCAGGCACTAGGATCACACACCGGCACTAGGATCACACTCCAGGCACTAGGATCACACTCCAGGCACTAGGATCACACTCCAGGCACTAGGATCACACTCCAGGCACTAGGATCACACTCCAGGCACTAGGATCACACACCGGCACTAGGATCACACACCGGCACTAGGATCACACACCGGCACTAGGATCACACTCCAGCACTAGGATCACACTCCAGGCACTAGGATCACACTCCAGGCACTAGGATCACACTCCAGGCACTAGGATCACACTCCAGGCACTGGGATCACACTCCAGGCACTAGGATCACACTCCAGGCACTAAGATCACACTCCAGGCACTAAGATCACACACCAGCACTAGGATCACACACCGGCACTAGGATCACACTCCAGGCACTAGGATCACACTCCAGGCACTAGGATCACACTCCAGGCACTAGGATCACACACCAGGCACTAGGATCACACTCCAGGCACTAGGATCACACTCCAGGCACTAGGATCACACTCCAGGCACTGGGATCACACTCCAGGCACTAGGATCACACACCGGCACTAGGATCACACACCAGCACTAGGATCACACTCCGGCACTAGGATCACACACCGGCACTAGGATCACACACCGGCACTAGGATCACACTCCGGCACTAGGATCACACTCCAGGCACTAGGATCACACACCGGCACTAGGATCACACACCGGCACTTGGATCACACTCCAGGCACTAGGATCACACTCCAGGCACTAGGATCACACTCCCAGCACTAGGATCACACACCAGCACTAGGATCACACTCCGGCACTAGGATCACACACCGGCACTAGGATCACACACCGGCACTAGGATCACACTCCCGTGCCCCACGCCTAGCTTCGCTTTTGTTGTGGTGGTTGTTTTTGTTTGTTCTGTTGTTGTTTTCCAACACAGGTACTGGGAATGGAGCTTAGGTCTCATGGCAGCTACCTGAGCATTAAATATATAAAACAAACATTCTGGGCTTGGAAAGAAAGCGTAAATCCATGCAGAGTAGTGCACACCTGTAGTCCCAGCACCTGGGAAGGAAGCAATGGTCGAAGCCAGTCGGGGCTACATGAGAACTTGTCCTGGGAGAAGAGAGGGACAGACAGGGACAACAAGGAAGCCAGAACTCCGGGGAACGCCTGTCACCTCACCCTAATACCACAAAGCTTCAGTGAGTCCCTTGTGGCCCTTGCTTAAATCATTATGAACGAGATGGAGAGTTGCCAGCACGGCCCACCTGACCTGCACAGGGCTCAGAAGTAAACCCTGGGCGCGGGAACAGTTGGTCTCTGGTTACGAACTGTAGTCACTGCTGCTCTATCCTGTCTGGATCTAAGTCTCTGTCACCGTCTCCACCGCTGTGCAAAAGCATGCAGCAGCCTGAGCTCCTCCTGTTCCCTAGGACACAAGAAGGGGGTGTCTGCCTTGGACCCCTCTGCACTCACTACCCCAGCTTTTCTTGAGACGGGGTGTCTTACTGAACCTGGGCCTCACACTTGACAAGACTGACTGGCCAGGGAGTTCCGGGGATCCCCCGCCCTGTACCCCAGCACTAGGCTGAACATGCCGTGCTCTGAGATCTGGTCTTCAGTCCTCCTCAGACCTGCAGCTCAGGCGCTTTACCCACAGCCTCCCTGGCCTCCCACGGGCTCCTAACTGAGGCAGCCGTTGACATCCTAAAAACACCTCTCCGCTTTCATTCCAGGATCACAAACCACCTCGGACTCAAAGGCTCCAGGTGGAGAGGCAAAAGCCCACATGAAAATTGAAACACAGAGACCTCGTTCCAGACTGATCCATATCCTAAGGATATTGTGAATGCCTCCGAAGCGGTTCTGCCAAGCATCACCTGAAACTTCCGCAAACACAGGAACAACGTGCCGTCTGACTTCTTTATGAGTACCAACTGCCCATAAAAATCCTTCCCTTGCTCTGCAGTGCAGCGGCAGACCTCTCAAGAACAAATGACCTAATTAAGCTGAGCTGTCCAGGCTGAGAGATGCACTGAAATGTGCTGGATTTGGAGAGCCGAGGTGCTACGCTGATGCAGTGGATTCACGGCTTTCTCTGATGTACAGATCAACATGCGGCTAACGGGGGGCACTGGCCAACAGCACGGCCACTTTCATTTCTGAAACAACCAGAATGCACACCCCCCCCACTCATCCCCTGCACACCCCCCACACTCATCCCCTGCACGCCCCCCACACGCATCCCCTGCACGCCCCCACACTCATCCCCTGCACGCCCTCCACACACTCATCCCCTGCACACCCCACACTCATTACCTACACGCCCCACACACACTCATCCCCTGCACGCCCCACACACACTCATCCCCTGCACACCCACAAACTCATCCCCTGCACGCCCCACACACTCATCCCCTGCACCCCCCCCACTCATCCCCTGCACACACCCCCCACACTCATCCCCTGCACGCCCCCACACACACTCATCCCCTGCACGCCCCACACACTCATCCCCTGCACGCCCCCCCCACTCATCCCCTGCACGCCCCCCCCACACTCAGCCCCTGCACGCCCTCCACACACTCATCCCCTGCACACCCCACACTCATTACCTACACGCCCCACACACACTCATCCCCTGCACGCCCCACACACACTCATCCCCTGCACACCCACAAACTCATCCCCTGCACGCCCCACACACTCATCCCCTGCACCCCCCCACTCATCCCCTGCACACCCCCCCCACACTCATCCCCTGCACGCCCCCACACACACTCATCTCCTGCATGCCCCACACACATACTCATCCCCTGCACGCCCCACACACTCATCCCCTGCACGCCCCCCCACATTCATCCCCTGCACACCCCCACATTCATCCCCTGCACACCCCACACACTCATCCCCTGCACGCCCCACACACTCATCCCCTGCACACCCCACACACACTCATCCCCTGCACACCCCACACACACTCATCCCCTGCACACCCCACACACACTCATCCCCTGCACGCCCCCACACTCATCCCCTGCACACCCACAAACTCATCCCCTGCACACCCCACACACACTCATCCCCTGCACGCCCCCACACTCATCCCCTGCACACCCATAAACTCATCCCCTGCACACCCCCCACACACTCATCCCCTGCACGCCCCCACACTCATCCCCTGCACGCCCCCCACATTCATCCCCTGCACACCCCACACACTCATCCCCTGCACGCCCCCCACACTCATCCCCTGCACGCCCCCACACTCATCCCCTGCACACCCACAAACTCATCCCCTGCACGCCCCACACACTCATCCCCTGCATGCCCCCCCCGCACACTCATTCCCTGCACGCCCCCCACACACACTCATCCCCTGCACGCCCCCCACACACTCATCCCCTGCACACCCCCCCACTCATCCCCTGCACACACACCCCCACTCATCCCCTGCACGCCCCCCCCCCACATCCCCTGCACATTTTTCACAATGTGATTAGCCAGCACAATGAAGGCATCTTTTTGGCACACGCACAGGTCTGCTCTGGCTGCTGGGCCGCTGCCAGCTGACACAATAGTGTGGATCCGTCGGCACTCATCCCAGCTTTGGGGAATGTGCTAAATTATCCCACACTCTCTTTGGGCTGCAGACCCCCACCCTAACAGATCCACACAGATGTTTCAGGAGGAAGCTTCTCTCCCCCAACCCCCTTGAAACACACGTCAAGGGCCTGGCAAAATCCTGCACGAAGAAATGCAAAAGTCAGCACTGTCTTGAAAAGCCCGTGATGAGCTCACGGCCTCCTCCCTCCAGCTCCTCCACTTACAGACGCGGAGACAATCTTGCTTGCCCACTGCCTGAAGTACAGCAAAGTGGACAGGTGAAGGGCCCACGGGCAATTCTTCTCTGTTCCTTTATTTGACACCACTGGTATACTGGAGTCTCCACAGCCACTGTGAGCTGTTTTTTGGGGCAGCTTTGTGATTCTTATTGTTTTCATTACAGGCCTCGGGGAGGTGAAGTTGTGGGGGAAATTCTGAGGTCTGGAGACCAGAAACCCAGAACGGCTCAGTTGCCTGTCCAAGCCCAGCGAGTTCCATGGCACCCTGCTTTCCAGATGGTGCCCACCCTACCAGCTTCTCCTTCCTCCCAGAACTTCTAGTTCAAAGTCACGGAGGCTCCTGTGAGCAGTGGCCACACCCCACTTCATCCACGGTTAATCAGAACTGGAATTCTCAAGCTTTTCCCCATCCTGAACAGCCAACTACAAGGCTATGGAGAGACAGGCAGGGTTCCCCAGCCCGAACCCCGGGGAACATCTTCTCTTTGTTCCATCCAGAAGAAATGCACTGCTGAGGACTTGAGGCTGGCCAACACCCACAGAGAGAGTGAAAGCAGCTGCCAGAAAAGACCCTACAGGCTACAGCCGATGTTCCAGGCCAGGAGAGAAAAGGGGCGGACAGATGGGAACCCGACAGACAGCACATAGGTGCATTTGAAGGGTGAACTCAAACATGTCACCCGCAGGGAATGCCGTTTCAAAGACACAGAGTGGGGCCAGGCATGAAGCAAAGCAATTCTCCTGAGCTAATCTATCAATACCTGCAACTTCTGCATAGATTTTTATTTATCAGTTTGATACTATACTACAGTTCTTTCAGTAAACATTCACGATGCCCTCCCTTAGACCTTGATAAAATAAGATGAGCTTCCAACTAAACGAGGCGGATTAACCTCATGGCTGTGTTGCTGCTACCAAAACTAAGACAGTGGAGTTGTTTGTTTTGAAAGGATGAGGAGAGAACAGCAGAGACACTGGCGGACCAGAGATGTTAAAGGTGGATTTGCATCCTTAGTGCTGCTCAGAGGGCCCCGCCCAGAGCCCCTGTGGCTCACCTTGATGCAGACATACAATGGGAGTACTTCAGGACATGAAAAAGCTGGGTGCACCCCAGAGCTCCCCTGGAGCTACCTACCCTCAAAAAGAGGTTTATTATTAAAAAGAATTGAACCAGAGAAATCAGAAACTCACATATACCAGACACAAGAAGAAAGAACACGGGGTTCAGGGCTGAAAAAGAGGCAAGATATGACAGGAATTCGGAGGAATCTGCTCGCCACACCACAGGCCACAGTCCCCTCCCCTAACCTGCTTCTAGAACTCGGGCAGCTTATCCAGGCTTATCCCAGGCAGGGCTGCCAGAATTATTCTCTATGAACAGACAGCCTCACATCTGAGTTTCCTGTATGAAAAAAGACCAGTGAGTAGCTCCTTCATCGCTGGTGGGGGAAAAAAATCAGTAAGACAATCCTGGCTTCCATGGGAAAGACTCAAACCTGATTTTGACAGCTTTAAACACCTACCCCTGACAGACAGCCAAGAATCACATTTGCATATTTTGCAGAAGAGCATGCAAAATAAGTCAGAACCCTCCCCCCCCAAAAAAGGAAGAAAGAAAACCCCTAAAAACATGGCATCATAAGGAACAGGGGTGTTTAATGCAGAATGCCCAGAGAGGACGAGAGTCGCCTTTGCAGAAAATCAGAAAATGACGAACCGTTAGCCTTTCCTAAGGACGGCTTCTGTTATTGCTATAGTTCGTTAAAAAGTCAAAGAAATCTAATGGAAAATCAAAGGCAAGATTGATAGATGGGAACCTTAAAAAGCAGAAGACCCAATACTCAAATAATAGGAATCAGAGGGGAAAATTAAACAAATCAGTTGAAAAACTGACTAGCTGAAGTTATTTAGGAAAAAACCACACAGAAAAACAAAGCACATATTCATTAGCTTTCCATAATTACAACAAAATACCGGACACAATGAACTTATCTTTAAAAAGGTTTATGAAGCTCATGTTTCTGGAGATTTCCATCCCAAGACTGGGTATTCCTGGTAGGCCAGAAGACCACTCATATCCCAAGCCAGAAGACAGAGAAGAGATGAGATGGGGTCTCACACTTTCCTTCTGGGGGCTGCAGCAATGACCTGAGGAGCTCCCACCAAGTTCCACCTTCTGAGGACCCCACTACCTGCAAACAGTGTCACCCTGAATGACCAAGCCTTTAATAGGTAGTGGGGCCTTTGGGGACACTTATTCCTACCACGGTATCAAAAAGTTCTATCACATTTATTTAATGTGTGTGTGTGTGTGTGTGTGTGAGAGAGAGAGAGAGAGAGAGAGAGAGAGAGAGAGAGAGAGAGAGAGAGACAGAGACAGAGACAGAGACAGAACACACACATCCCATGTGGAGGCCCAAGGATAATGTGCAGAAGTCCGTTCTTGTAGTGATATATTGTATATCCTAATAAAATTTGCCTGAAGATCAGAAAACAAAACAAGCCACTAGATTAAATATAGAGGCCAGGCAGTGGTGGCACACACCTTTAATCCTAGCACTCGGGAGGCAGAGATCCAGATGGATCTCTGTGAGTTCAAAGCCACCCTGGACTACATGAGATTGACTCAATCTAGGAGAGAAACAGAGCCAGGCAGTGGCAGCACACACCTTTAATCCCCAGTGTTTGGGAATCCCACGCCCTTAGTCCCAGCTCTAAGAAGGAAGTGATTTGACAAGGTGGAGAACGGTATGTAAGGCGGAGGAGACAGGAACTAAGGAACTAAAGGCTTTTCAGCCTGAAGAGTCCTAGAGGTAAGAGGTGGCAGTGACTTGTTCCTTTGTCTCTCTGATCTTTCAGCATTTATCCCAATATCTTGCTCTGAGTTTTTTTTTTTTTTTTTATTAAAAGCACTTTTAGAAATTCGAGCAACATCTTCTCTCCACTACCATGTAGATCATAAGGCTGGACATCAGGTCATCAGGCTGGACAAGTGCCTCTACCCACTGAACCATCTTGCCACCATCACCCCCTAATTTTTTAAAATTAATTATTTCTAGGGAAAAATAAGTTTTTAAGAGCAGTGTCTGTCTAGTTCACCCACAAACAGCTCCACACAGTCCCAAAGACATACTCGCAATACTGACAACCAAAAACTGCACTAGAACCACTTTGTGAGGGCGGCGTGGTGATGGTCAGTCCTCCCCGCCTGATGGAGGAAGCACGGGAAGCCTGGATAGTTTAACTTCTTCAGTTGACTTCTATCAGTCATCCCATCCCCAGATATCACAGCTCAAAACATTCACCAGTCCAGATACTAAGAAGGGGCTTCTCCATCACAGGAAAAGCAGACACCCAGGCTGCAAGAGACAGACTGTGGGAGCTATGAGCAAGGAGATCCCACTGAGTCAGGGAGATCCCTGGTCCTGGCCAGGATGACAGTGGGGACAGCCTGATGGCACCCAGCCCAGAGAGGAGTTCAACCCCATCAGGAAAAGCTCAGAAGACCTCAGACCAGGGCTCTCTGAGGACAAAGCTGAGGGCCAGAGGACCTGAGGAGTACTGAACAGGCTGACGGGGACTCAAGGCAGCAAGTCAGAGCTTTGCAACGAGTTAGCCAAGTGCTCCCAACATGAGGAAAGAAAAGCAAGGCAGCTCTGGACTCTGGGGAAAATCAAATTGGGCAACAAGGAAAATCAGTCATGGTGTACACACGAGCCACATGGCTCCCGACCCGACTCAGTGGTCAGCAGTCACAGCTAGTCATGGTGTACACTCGAGCCACATGGCTCCCGACCCGACTCAGCGGTCAGCAGTCACAGCAGAGTCTGTATTGGCAGCACAATTGACTAGCAGCCTTTTATTGTGGAGGGATACACATCATTAGCCATCATTATTGAAAGTGAAGCCAGGTCCAAGGGCCACTCTTTGAACCAATATATACTTTAAATGATAAGCCATAAAGTTCTAGAAGAGCATATGACTCTCAAACTACAGAAGATCTCTGTAACCCTCTAAACCTGGCTTAAACCCTGGGCTCCGTAAGGAAAAGGCTGGGGAGCGCAAAGCTGGACGGCACACCAGCAAAGCCTGGGGTATACAGGGCAGGCGGCAGACTGCTTCATATGCAAAGGAACTTCTAAAATTAATTAAGAAAAATATAATCTAATAGAAAAATGGGGAAAGGACAGATTTAAAAAAAAATCCCAACAGCTGTGAACAGCTGACAACATGCACAATTCCAACCCGGGAGGAGAAAGTTGGAACTGTGCAGCTGGGGAGCAGAAGCAGGAGGATGAGGAGTTCACGCTCACCCTCAGCTACTGAGGCTAACCTGGGATATATGAGACCTTGTCTTAAAAAAGAAAAGTACGAATTAAGAAAACAAACAAGGCCAAGCGCACTTAAAGGTGCACGCCTGGGAACCTGGTCTACGAGGCGTTCCAGGACCACCGGGGCTACGCCGAGAAACCCTGTCTCTAAAAAGAGAGCGAGTAAGACAGAAAGACACTGGCATCTTTCCTGCCTGGAGAAACCAAAAGAAGAAAAAAGGAAGAAAATGTCTCTATCAGATCTGTGGGGACATTTTTTTCCCTTTCCCTTTTTCTTTCTTTTTTTGGTTTTTCGAGGCAGGGTTTCTCTGTGCAGCCCTGTCTGTCCTGGAACTTGCTCTGTAGACCAAGCTGGCCTCAAATTCACAGAGATCCGCCTGCCTCTGCCTCCTGAGTGCTGGAATTAAAGGCGTGTGCCACCTGGCCAGGCTCTGTTTCTGTTTCTCTGTTTCTCAGCCTGGACCTGAGGTGAGTTTTAGGACCATTGAGCTACACTGTGAAACTTTTACTCAAAGGAAAACATGGGGGGGGGGGGGAGACTGGCACCTGATTGGTCAGACTGGAAAAGGTGAAGCCACCTCACAGAACTGTGGGGCCCTGGGTGTGAGAGGAGCCCTTGTTAGTAAGGGCAGCAACATAATTACTTCAAGCCCACAGCGGACCCAGTTTAAATCTGGACTCCTTCCTCTTTGCAGAGGTGGACTGTGGGTAAGTTACTTCTTGTCTACAGCAGCACCAGCTGCAAAGCTTGAGGTGGCCCAAGAAGAATGCGGAGGAATAATGACTAACAACACAGACACCCATCAGTGGGCATTTACTGGTCATCTAATGGTGCCCATGCGAAGAATGAGAGAGAGGTTCAGAATGTGGCTCTGTGCCCAGCACAGTAAAGACTAAAGAGATCTGAAAACTGTTTGCTCTGCAAGCCTGAAGACTTGACCTTCGACCCCAGAACCATGCAACTGTAACCCCAGCACTGCATGCAACTGTAACCCCAGCACTGCATGCAACTGTAGCCCCAGCACTGCATGCAACTGTAGCCCCAGCACTGCATGCAACTGTAGCCCCAGCACTGCATGCAACTGTAACCCCAGCACTGCATGCAACTGTAGCCCCAGCACTTCATGCAACTGTAACCCCAGCACTGCATGCAACTGTAACCCCAGCACTGCATGCAACTGTAGCCCCAGCACTGCATGCAACTGTAGCCCCAGCACTGGTTGGGGACTACCAGCACCATGGGCATGCAACTGTAGCCCCAGCACTGGTTGGGGACTACCAGCACCATGGGCATGCAACTGTAGCCCCAGCACTGGGCAGGGATGGGGAAGGAGGGAAGAGGGGACTGGAGGATCTCTGGGGCTTTCTCGACAGCCAGTCTAGCCAAACCGTGATCTCCATGGAGAGACCAGCTCAACAGGAAAGATAGGAAGTCACTGAGGAGGACACCTCTGGTGACCTCTGGTCTCCACATGCATGTGCACACACATGCACACACCACAAACATATGTGTCACATACAGACAAAACTATCACAAAAAAAAATTTAAGGGACATATCTGTATTCAAGAACACAGAACAATTTCCTGAGTGTATTAACATAGGGACAGCAAGTCCCAATACAAAAATAGTTAAGCTACCAATTGTGTTAACATCTGTGCATGATCCATTTCTGGATGGAGAGGTTTTTTTAATTTAATTTATTTATATTTTATGTATGAGTGCCCACTCAGCAAAAAAACACCTGCAGGCCAGAAGAAGGCGTGAGATCTCATTACAGGTGGTTGTGAGTCACCATGTGGTTGCTGGGAATTGAACTCAGGACCTCTAGAAGAGCAGCCAGGGCTCTTAACCTCTGAGCCATCTCTCCAGCTCGGCTGAATGGATATCTCTAATCTTTTACAGTTGTGTGTGTGTGTGTGTGTGTACACACGTGCAGTGCAAGCTTGGCAGTCAGAGGACAGCTTGCTGGAACCAGTTCTCTCTTCCACCGTGTGGGCCCCGGGAATTACACTCATGCCATCAGCAAATACCTTGACCCTCTGAGCTATGTAGCCTGTCCTCGAAGGATCATTTTTAGTGACGGGAGGAGACCACATTAAGTTCTACTGGACTTGTCTCAATGGATAAAGATGAGAAATGCTGCATGGTCGGGAGACCAGTCCTTTCTCAAGTCAACCTCCATGTCTAACTTTATTTTCATTAAATCTTTTCTCCACAGCACTATGAACAGTATTTTTTTTTCTAAAAAATGTTTTATTTCCTTGTGGCTAGGGTGATAAGACCATGTTACCCAAGTGTAAAGATGGCGCTCAGAGCCCCAGAACCCTCACAAAATCAGACACAACATCTATGATCCCTGAGCTCCTACGGGACAGAGGAGGTGGACAAGAGGGTTTGCCCTGGAAGCTTGTGGGCTGGCCTGACACACACAGTGGAGAAACCAATGAAGAGACCCTGTCCCCAACACAGGGATGTTGATGACCAACACTCTGGCGTCACCAGTGAGGAGGCAATGACTACATCATCACTGGGGACCATTCTGACAAGCCCTTGGCCCAGACTGTAGCTCGGAACCTCTTCCCCTGGGACAGATGGTCAGATCACAGAGAAAGGACATAAAGCTGGTAGGGGAAGCTTGTTTCCCATTAAACAAAAATCTAAGTTCTCTAAAAGACCAATAAAGCTTTCACAGAGGTCACAGCAGGAGGTCAAAACCACGGGGAGAAGGCCAGATGCCCTACTTTGTTGTTTAATCAAATACAAACCACAAGTTTTAAACCTCCAGATTTCTTCAAGGGGAAGTGCATCTTCTGCTAGTGCACATCTGCAGAAGGCATCCAGACGCCCCAATCTTCTCGTCTAGAACAAAAATGCCCCTAACTCTTCTCCCCCAGATGAGTCCCAGAAACACTGCCCAATGCCTGTCAGATAGACACAGTCCAGGTGCTCAACTACCCTCCACGTGGCTCAAACGAATGCTTCTATCTGGCCAGCCAATTGGCTAATATCACACACACACACACACACACACACACACACACACACGCACACAGGCACACAGGCACGAATGCACTCACACATGCACATGCACACACAGACACCAATTTCCTGAGCCATGAGTTTCAGTGTTTTGGGGCGCCATTCCCTTCCTGGGTACATAGGGGTTCCTGCCAGCACAATGACTCATAAAGGTAGCCCACAATCGGGCAATTCACTCTGAATTAAGCTGAAGACGGTAATCATGGGTGTTTAGAGAGGTCATGCTAAGTTTAATTTCTAAGTCGCTAATGCATGATATCATAGTACCAAACAAGCATTTTCTTTTTCTCCGTATAAAAGGGTACTTGTTTTTAAGTCCTCAAAGCTCCCAACTTAAAAGATCACTGCTAAAGCACTTCTGACTTTGCCAGAGACCAACCTGGCCTCTGCCAGAGACCGAGCGAAGTTAAAGGAGTACACACATATACATATGTACGTACACACGTATACATACGTACACACACACACACACACACACACACACACACACCCTGGAAGGGTGACGGGCATGAACAATGGAGCCGCCATCGGTGTGTGACTCCACATCCCAGGCTTTCATAAGCAGAGGTCAAACAGCTGTTGAGTTCAGCTCAGTTCTAAGAGGTTCGTGTTCTTTTTCCAGAAACTCCGAAAGGGAACCTCCGTTTTGCTCATTCGGCAGAGATTTGTGAATGTGTAGCCTGGGCTAGACCCTGGGGCGAAGTTTCTCTCTAGTGCACAAAGGAGGAAAGACATGCTTGCCGGCTTGCTGACACCCCTGAGAAAGCGGTCCTCACACCACGTGCTGCCCAGCTACCGACTCGCCGGCAGGGCCACAGGAGTGCTAACTGCAGACTCGGAGCTCTGACTTAGGCAAGCTTTCACATTTAAGGCTGTGCTAGAAAAAGATTCCTGCTCTGGCTCTAACTCCGGAGAGGACCGAATACTTTGACAGCAAGTGAATCCCAACCCCCACCAGACTACCAAAAGCCATGGAGGTGGGGTTGGGGCGGGGGAGAAGCCAGTGATAAAAGAGACGGGAGGGGCCAGGCCCTCCAGGGCCCTGAGTGCTTCTAAACTCACCCTGGGAATCTCCACATGATAAATATCACAAAGCAAGTCACCCCTCCCCATCATGTGAACAGAGCCAAATTCTTCTGAGCAAAGGTCAACAGGAAATGACCTGAAGAGACCTTTGACCTTAATCATGTTGACTTAAGGATTACTGAGGCAAGATTATGGGGGAAAAGAAAGCCACAAAACATACGTAGACTAGATTATAATTGAAAAAAAATTTTAATTAAGGAGAGTACAGGATGTTTATAATAAGGAGGTGGAGGGCAGATGTGGGAACTAACTTCTGCTGCATTTTACTGTAGCTACTCTAAAGACCACCACCTATTTTTAAAACCTTAAGGAAAGAAAGTTAAATAAGGCCGACAGGAAGAAGAAGGGGATCTGGGCTGGGGGCTGGGTGAGTGAACAAATGTTGTGTGTACATCTTGCCTGATTACTTTCCTCATCTCTTTAAACATATTCACAGTGGCTTTATTATTTGTGCATTTAAAAATAAGTAACTGAGCCTGGTGTGGTGACACAGGCCTATGACCCTGGCACTTAGGAAACTGAAGCAGGAGGATGGCCACAGTTGAGGCCAGCCAGGGCCATACTGGGAGACCCTATCTCAAAACAGCAGACCCAGGTGTGGCGACACAGGCTTGTAATCTTAGCACTTGGGAGCTGGAGGCAGGAGGATCAGGAGCTGGATGCCAGCCTGAGCTCTGTCCACAGACTAGGAGCCTACCCTCCAGCTCTGGACTTCACGCTCTCACTTGAGGACATGTTATGTGACTTGGGAATTGCTACTCTCATTGGACTTGGGTTCTAGCTCAGGCTTAGGAATTACTCCACCACGTCCACTTCTTTTTGTTGTTGTTGTTGGTGGTGGTGGTGTGTGTGTGTGTGTGTGTTTTGAGACAGGGTTTCTCTGTGTAGCTTTGGAGCCTGTCTTGGAACTCGCTCTGTAGCCCAGGCTGGCCTCGAACTCACAGAGATCCGCCTGGCTCTGCCTCCCGAGTGCTGAAAGTAAAGGCGTGCGCCACCACCTCCCGGCCATCCCACTTCTTTAAATGAAAGATCTCTCACCCTTCAACTTCCAAGCCACAAGGAGAATTGCTTGCCTAACCACCTGATGAAGAAACCCGCGCTCCCCCCTAAGCATGCGTGGACCAGCAAAGGGGCACTGGTTCCCATGGCACAGCCGGGAATACGTTTGCAATGCCGTGTCCTGTAAGCACAAGTATGTCACACTCGATTGGCTCACACGTGTGCAAGCACATGTGCCAGCCCAGCCCAGCACTCGAAGGTGGGGATGAGGAATTCTCCAAGAGTTCCAAGTCTCCAGAAAACTTTGAATATAAAAGTAGCAGTCTCAGTGAAACATGTGGACCCACAACACCTTTAGTCACACATCCAGGAGGCAGAGCCTGTGAGTGTGAAGCCAACCTGCTCTACATAGTGAGTTCCAGGCCCATCAAGGCTACATGGTGAGATCCTGTCTCAAAAACACAAAACAGAGCCGGGCGGTGGTGGCACACACCTTTAATCTCAGCACTCCGGAGGCAGAGCCAGGCGGATCTCTGTGAGTTCGAGGCCAGCCGCGTCTACAGAGTGAGTTCTAGGACAGGCTCCAAAGCTACAGAGAAACCACATCTCAAAAAACCAAAAATAAAAAAAAAACCACCACAAAACAAAGAAAATAAATAAAAATAAAAACACTGATCAAAGACTTCACAGAGAGGTTATTTAGAACTCATGAGTCACACACTTCAGTACAGAGCATACTTCAGTGTATACAGTAAGTATACACTATCTTAGAAAATGGGTGAAAGCTGCCACTCAGAAATGAAAATCTTATTTTCACTGGCTCACAGGAACATTCACATGGCTGAGCTGGCGGTTGCATCCGTGATCCCTCAGGTGGCTGGAAGCCAGTTTCCACGATGGCACACACCCACTGACTGGATCTGTGAAGTCACCTCCTGCTGCATCACGGCTGGCCCTGTGACCAAGCACACTGTGGAAATGGCAGCTTCGGACTTCCAAGCCCAGCTCATAAATGTCGTAACAGCTCCTATCAGGGCTTGAGGACACTCGCTCCACCGTAAGCTGCCATCCATGTTGTGGTAAGCACCACCCTGCCCATGGAGCCCCCTGAGGTTCCTTAGAAAAGGATCTTATAGCCCTAGCTGACATCTTTATTGCAAATGTTTGAGCCAGAACTGCCGTCCAAAAACCACTCCCAGAGTCCTAACCCACAAAAACTACAAAAGGTCATTTTCTGCCGCTTCCAGCTGCTACGCTTGCTGGAGGGCCCTAAACAGCGATGCCCCAGCCTGCGTTTTCCCTGCGGCTCCCCTATCTTAAGGCTCCTTCGCGATTTGATTCGTACTGAAAACGTACACAGGAACTTACCAAGTCGGTCGAGAAAATTAACCTATATCCCCTAAGCACCCTCGGGACTGACTTGTTCACTGACGGGGATGCAGAGGGGACTCTGTTCCTCCATTCCACTGCCCTTGAGGACCTGCCCTGCACCCAGCAAGTAGCTCCTCCAAGAGGCTTCTCTGCTACACAGACCAATAAACTAAGTCATCTCCTAAAGTAAGCCCCCTTTAAAACTTACTTTCTCTGTATTTTTAGTGTTAAAAATAACCAACGTTACCACACACAATGAAAATGGCTAAACAAACAGGGCTGACAATACTAAATGCTGGCAAGGACTGGTAGATATTTACTCATGAGATGTCAACACTATGTTCATGTGAGGATTTGCATCCACAGTAGCTCTGTATTTACAGACAACATACCCAGAACTGCCCAACTGGGAACAACCCCAATGTCCTGGATGACCAGACACCTTCCGGTGAGTCCACGCAATGATGACCTCTATTCAGAAGGAAAAGCGAAGCAACTTCAGACACTTCACAGACTAAGAAGTATCTCACGGACATGATGCCATGTCAGGGAGGCCAGCCTCAGCAGGCCGTGCTGTGTCTTAACATGCGACATCCTGGGCGTGATCAAACCATAGTGAGGGAAAAGAGGGACTACAGGGGCCGGGGGAGGACAGGGCAGCAGGAGGGAGATTTCAGGAGAGAGAGGAACGGCCCATATCTTGACTGTGTAGTCGGTGAGACAGTGCTTCGGCCTGTGTTAATGGGAAAAAGTCACTCTGATAATGCTAATATAGTCCACATTAATTTTAAACATATATACTTTATATATGTTTATATACTATATACTTTTCTAAAAAAAATCATCTACAAGAGCAGTATACACTCTTAACCACTGGGCCATCTCTATAGCCTTTATATATACTTTTTTGAGAATTTTTTAAGTGGGGGAGGGGTTAGTTGGAGTTTTTGGACACTATGTCATCCTAGCTCGCCTGGAACCTTCTATATAGACCAAACTGACCACAAACTGCCTCTGCCTCCCGAGTGCTAAGATTAAAGGCGTGCGCGCCCACGCCCACCACAGCTTCTTTCTTAGAAGCAATTTCAATTTATTTCTTACTGAAAGAGAAACATGTCCACTTCTTAAATCACCTTCAGGGCCTAAGGCTCTCTTGGCTTTCAAATCATTTCTTTTTAAAGTGTTGGTTCTAGGAACCTTCACAAGCAAGCTATTTAAATCCATCACGTGTATCTCAGGACTCCAGCATGTTGCTAATAATTACCACTTGTCTTACTCTAGAGACAGGACTCTGGTTGTGTCCCCCATGAACATTCTTCTCAAGGCCAAAGGTTGAAAAGAACGCAGATGCAGGAGATGCGCGCCTGGCCCACAGGAACCGCTGGTTCCAATCGAGCAGCCCACACACCTACTTGCACAGATACTGCAATAAAAATTTGCTGCCAGAGAAAACGGATTCAATCCTGAGGTCTCAGGAAGTTTTCTTTGTGGTGATATATTGTGTACCCTAATAAAACTTACCTGAAGAGAACAGAACAAGCCACTAGATTAAACATAGAGGCCAGGCAGTGGTGGCACACACCTTTAATCCTAGCACTTGGGAGGCAGAGATCCAGATGGATCTCTGTGAGTTCAAATCTCTGGACTACATGAGATTGACTCAGACTAGGAGAGAAACAGAGCCAGGCAATGGTGACACACACCTTTAATCTCAGTACATGAGAATCACACACCTTTTAATCACAGCACTTGGGAATCACATGCCATTAATCCCAACTCTAAGAAGGAAGTAATATGAAAGGCGGAGAATGGTATATAAGGCATGAGACAGGAACTAAAGTCTTTCATCTAGGAGCTTTTTCAGGCTGAGGAGTCCCAAAAGTAAGAGGTGGCTATGGCTTGTTCCTCTGTCTCTCTGATCTTTCAGCATTTACCACAATATCTGGCTCTGGGTTTTTTATGAAAAGACTGTTTAGCAATTCTAGCACCCAACTTTTGGGGCACAAATTCACAAAAAAAGCCACTGGCCCAGGCCGGAGCTATATGTGGCCAGCGTCCCGACCACGCCAGCTAAGTTTCTGTTGCAGCCTCTCTGCAGCAAACTCTAAATTTTTGGCTCTAAAAATCACAGGATTTAGCCACTTTTGCACACTTCCCCTGTGCAGACGGCGGGATCTTTCGCTTCTTTCCTCTCCTGGCGGGTTTTGACTTTCTCTGGGCCCCCTCCTTGGGCTGTTGCCACACCATCGTCTGAATCGCTGTTGTTAACAGATTTGGTGAGTCAACTCGGATTTCTTAAAGGGGGAATTAGTTAAAAGAAAGTTTTTTCCCCACATTAAAAAATGAGAAACATTTTTTACAATGGAAGGCATTTGGTCTCTGTTTGATAACACATTAAATGGTCTGAAAATGCAGCAATTAAATGAAAGGATTATTAGTGTTGATGGCATAGATGTAATGTCAATTATAAATATTTGTTTGATCATTTTTTGTTTTATCATTAAAAAAGTTGGTTAATATGAGTGCCAAGATAAAAGTTTTAGAAAAACTTGTTAAAACTGATCATAGAGATATTCAGACCCAGACAGAAGGATTTAAAGGAGAACCAATCTCAACATTGCATTATGAGGTTACAGAGAAACAGCCTAAGGCTTTCAAAGAGCTACCCTTAATCTATCCAGTAACCTTACAGGAACTACCCAGTGGTAGATATCCTCAAGGCTGTGTAAGAGCTGACTGGACTCCTGTGAAAATGTTAGATTTGAGGATTAGATTCAAAGAAGCAATAGTCTCTATGGCATCCACTCATCTTTTGTGAAGTAGATTTTAAACTCAGGGTCAACTTGTAATAGAATTATCCCTCAAGACTGGAGAGATTTGGTTACAGCTGTCTTAGAAGCTGGTCCCCAATTACAATGGAGGACCTGGTGGAAAGATGAGGCTAAGACCATTGAACAATGGAGTAGAGCTAGAGGTATTGAAATTCCCCAAGATCAACTTTGTGGGGAGGGCGATTATGCTGATATACAAAGACAATCTTTATATGATGACCACACCCTGGCTTTATGCCACATAGCAGCCTTGAATGCTTAGGACAGAATTGAAGAAGTAGGAAAGAAAACTGAGTTATATACAAAAGTTATACAGGGCCCAAAAGAAACCTTTACTGATTTCTTACAAAGGCTGTCTTCAGCAATAAATAGAATGATACCAAATTCAGAAGCTAGACAGATAATAATTGAACCTCTGGCTTTTGAAAATGCTAATGCACAATGCAAAAGAGTAATTAGGCCATTAAAGGCACGATCCTTGGAGGAATGGATCCAATATACAACGAATATTAAATCTTATGACCATGATGATACTTGGATAGGAGAGGTGATTTCCAAAGGATTGAAGAAAAATAGTAATGTCATGTTTCAATTGCAGCAAACAAGGTCACCTAAAGGAACTATAAACAGGGAATTCCTAGAAAAAATGTTTTTTCAAAGAATAATCCCAATAGAATGTCCCTCCCTTCTGGATTATGCAGAAGGTGTGGTAAAGATAAACACTGAACTAATGAATGTAGATCAACAAGGGACAGACAAGGTAATCCTTTGCCTTTGCCATTGAGAAATTCCCCGAGGGGCCTCTTGCAGGCCCCCATGTCAAATTTGGTTCAGTCCTTTCCAGCCATCATGGAAGAAACCCCTTCCCAGAGCAATTAAAGAACCTAATGCCTATTGTAAGAAACCATACTACTCTGGATAATAGAACAGCTTTTGAAAATAAAGCAAAAATTTAAGGAGAAACCATAAATCAAAGTTAATAAAGATTAAAAAAGGGAACCTCCCCAAAGTTAGGGTTGGGGAAGGGTTTTATTTTTGTCTTTCAGTAGAATGAAGGCTAAGGATCTGAATATCACTGGACAAATGAGACATCTGAAGAAAAAGGACAAATCATCCAGAAAAAAATGTCCCACAAAAAAGATTTTCTGCAGTGAACCATGACCACACCTAATAGTGACTTTGAAGACTCCAAAAAGATGATGGGACCCCAAAACGAAGATTCCATCAGGATAATGATAATGCCATTAAGCTGACAAACACCACACAAAGATTGGTTTTGGACTACAAACTGCTCAGGACAATTTCAAGATGGCTAGCTGAAATGATCCAACCTCATAGACTACTCCAGTCGGGACTTGACCATAATCCTAAATTTTCTTTGTGTCCCTGTAAGACTACCAGTGCCCCCAATCAGCAAGAAGCAGCCTAGAAAGCTAAGCCCACATTCCCCAAAAATGGATTATGGATGTTTGTTTTTGTTTAGGGGTTGGTTAAAAATTGTTATTGGTCACAGTCAATCTCTTTCTAAAAGAAGAAAGGGGGATGTGATATAGAAATATATTATATAGAAATGATAAGATTAAAAAGGTAGATTATTGAATTTACTCTAAAAAGGAAAATATGGATATGATAAGATAAAAAGGAAGATTATTGAATCTACTTTTAAAAAGCAGCTACTAGTTTTAAATATTTTACATTGGATTGGATTTTTGTATATTGTATACAAATTTTGAATATTGATACAAATTTAAGATTAATTTTGTTGGAACATACTATACATACACTTCTAATAGTGTTTAAAGTTCTGTACCTATACAGTTTATTCAATAATGTAATTCAATTGCTAGTCCTTGAAAGTTATTATTACCAACTAATTAGGATATAAAGAAATGAAAGTTAGTAGTTACTACAATCGAACTTGTAGTCATATCAGGTATGTTTTCAAGATCAAACAGATATATTTTAGATAGGTCATCTTCAAACACTTCAGAGATCAACAGAATATGGCATTTAAGATATTTTAATAACATAGATTCTTTTTTTTTTTTTATGACAATGAGACATGTTTGCTCCTGGCAATACCAATCTACTTCAGAGAAGATGATGGGCATTGAAGAAACTACATATGGAGTTTACTTTCTTTGTGGCAAAAGTTAGCCACTGGGCAAGAAAATGCCCTTAGCTCAACTGGTGACAGTATGCTGTCCAAATGAACAAGCAGGACACAAAAGAAAGGACTGCCATCCCTTGCCAAGACAAGGTAGGAAGGCCCGTTAGAAAATCCTGCTTCACAGATGAATCTGTCAGATATGCTAGGCCTATAGGCTGAAGATGGATGCCCCAACGTTGCAGAGGAACCTTGGGTGACTGTCCAGGCAGCCAGCTGTTTCTGTCATTCCTCACATTTTTTTGCAATCACTTGTTTGCACTTCCTGCTTACTCAGTTAATATTATTTCCTTCTTGGGTGTCTGAGGGAGTTGAAGACTAGATAGTTATAGTTTTCCTTGTTAATAAATTCAGAAAAGAAACTCACTAAAGAGGTGTAAAGTATATTAAGTTTGAAAGACATAAAAAGATAGTTTTGGGTTGGTAATACAAGTTAGGATAGAAAGTAAATTAGGGACAACACTTTGGATTCACCAAAATAGGATAGATAATGGAGTATTTTCTCTCAATTTGTCAAATGTTTATAGACTGGACATTGTTAATGTAATTCTTGGCAGTATATATTATATATACTTATTGTATATAGTTTTTTATATTAGTTATAACCTTCTTTTATTATAGACAAAAAGGGGGAAATGTGGTGATATATTGTGTACCCTAATAAAATTTGCCTGAAGATCCGAGAACAGAATAAGCCATTAGATTAAACATAGATGCCAGGCAGTGGTGGCATACACCTTTAATCCTAGCATTCAGGATCCTAGCATTCAGGAGGCAGAGTTCCAGATGGATCTCTGAGTTCAAAGCTGCTGTGGGATGGTCTGTATGTCAAATTGCTCTGATTGGTCAATGAATAAAACACTGGTTGGCCAGTGGCCAGGCAGGAAGTAGGTGGGACAAGGAGAGAGGAGAATTCTGGGAAGTGGAAGGTTGACGCGGAGAGACACTGCAGCCGCTGCCATGACCAGCAGCATGTGAAGACGCCGGTAAGCCACCAGCCACGTGGCAAGGTATAGATTTATGGAAATGGATTAATTTAAGCTATAAGAACAGTTAGCAAGAAGCCTGCCACGGCCATACAGTTTGTAAACAATATAAGTCTCTGTGTTTACTTGGTTGGGTCTGAGCGGCTGTGGGACTGGTGGGTGATAAAGATTTGTCCTGACTGTGGGCAAGGCCGGAAAACTCTAGCTACACAAAGCTACCTTGGACTATATGAGATTGACTCAGTCTAGGAGAGAAACAGAGCCAGGCAGTGGGGGCACACACCTTTAATCCCAATACTTGAGAGTCATAGGCCTTTAATCCTAGCACTTGAGATCTCATGCCTTTGTTTGGAAAGCACACACGCCTTTAATTTCAGCTCTAAGAAGGAAGTGATGGTGGGCAGAGAAAGGTATATAAGGCCTGAAGAGACAGGAACTAAAGTCTTTCAGCTAGAGGCGTTTTCAGGCTAAGGAGTCCTAAAGGTAAGACAGGGCTGTGGCTTGTTCCTTGGTCTCTGATCTTTCAGCATTTACCCCAATATCTGGCTCTTGTTTTTTATTAAAAGACTATTTCGATTTCGTGTTACCTTTCTTTATCTGTGCCTGGAGCACCTTAAGAGCATTTGTCTATGGGGCTCTGGGACAGAAAGGAACCGCCCACCCTTCATGGCCCTCACTTAGGCTTTTCTCTGGAATGTTAAGTGCACTAAACACCTTTGACCTCATACCCCAGGAGTTAGCACTGCGTTCCAACCTCAAAAATGTCTCAACCCAAGAGAAATATATATATATAATATACATTATGCTACAAGAACTTTGTTTTATTCACTGTGGCAAATAAAAACACCTCCTGTAAAGTGCCTCAATCTTTAAAATAGTATCCCTTGCACTGCTTGCAACTTGTGAAGAGCCCTGGAATCTAAACTGTTGGGATTGCCAGGTTACTCATGGACACACCATAAGACTTTCATTAATCAACCACAGCATGGGAAAACTATGGCTGAAGTTCGAGACATCATGGCTTCTGACATGCAGGGACTAACTGGCAGGAAAAGCAGTCAGACGTAAGGGAATAGCTGTACATGACAACAGTGGTGTCCCTGAACCCTGAGCTCTGCACAGGGTTCTCCAGATGAGCTGCATCCCTAGCCCGAATGTCTGTACTCTTGAACAGTGTCCTCCCAAGGTGTGCCAAAGGAAGATACAGACATCGCCTCGGCCAGGACTTTGATGGATGGCCAAGGCTTGGGTGTGCCAAACTGAGTATCTCTCTTGTCAACCAACTAGAATTATCACACAAGGGCCCTACTCACTGCAGATGGATGAGGGCTGAGAGAACTAACAACTTCAGTCACTGGTGCTGTGACAAATGGGGACAGCAGGGCACTCTGCACAGCCCCCTCCCAGGACTCCCTAGGGCTGCAGGCAGCTACACTGACCACACTCCACCTTCCAGCTGCGCAGGGATGCTCTGCAGTGACTGAGCAGGCGCTAGCTCTTCCCTTGTCCTCGACAGGTGTGTTTGAACATGAGTAGGAAGAACATGGCTATGAGGACCCGGTGTTACAAATGACGAATGACCTACCCCACGCCTCACACGGGATGCCAGGTCAGGGGTGCAGCACTTGTGTGGTGGCCCCAACCTGTGATCCCAGCACTTGGCGGGCAGAGACAGGGGCTCAGGATTTGATAGGCCAGCCTCAGCTACACAGCAAGTTCAAAGCCACAACGACCTGTAACTCCAGCTTCAGGGAGATGCCATGCTTTGTCATCTCAGGCAACTGCATGCTTAGACACATAGAAATAAAAATGAACCTTAAGCAAAAGACGCTGATGTCCAGGAAAAAGCAGAGACCAGACACAAGGCCCCATGCCACAGGGCTGAAAGCTGACCACAGCTCTCAGGTCCCAGGATGCCTCCGCTCTTCCTTGGTCTGCTGCTGCAAGCTAAGGCAGAACTAAACACTCTCCCACCCCGCTGCACAGGGCTCAGGCGAGGCTCTTCTCTTTTGGGGTGAAAATAAAAGACAGAGGGAGATGTTCATTCCATGGTTATGTACAACATTGCAACAAGAACATCGCAAGTTAAAAAATGGGGCCGAACAGACTACGCCGGCTGGTCATGGAGCCACAGGGACCTGCCTGCCTCTACCTCCCCAATGCTAGGGTTGTAAGCACGTCACCATGCCTATCTTTACATCTGTTCTACAGATCAAACCCGTACATTTATGCTTACATGGCAAGCTCTGTACCAAATGAGCGATCCCCCCAGATCCTTAGGAGGCTTTTTTTGGGGGGGAGGCTGGGGGGGATTTTTTGGTGACGCTTGGGCTCTTATATAGGGCTTCACACATGCTAGAGAAGTGCTCTACCACTGAGCTATGTCTCCAGCCTCCTCAATTGCTTTTGAAAGATTATATCTATTAAATGAAAAGATAAGAATATTGTTGATCTATCTACATTCCACAACTGTCTGCACACATGGTTTTTATCTGCAGCTGCTGCTAAAATTCCTTCTCAGGAGAAGACACAAACAACGTCTACCCCGCCTCCTGAGGTCACAATGCCAAACCAAGACACAATTCCACCAAAGTTCACTCTGGGGAACCAATGAGTCTGTTGGGCTTACCTACAGAGTGTAAGTGAGGGGTTACCTGCAGGAGTGTGGGTACTCCTTCCCTAAAAGGTCACACCAGAGTTTTTATCCAGCGGGGGAAGGGATTCCCCACAGCTCTACGGATGGACCCCTTCTCTCCTGCTCGTTCTCGGCCTGTATACCCAGCCCCTCCCCCAGGACCCATGCAATCAGGGCAGCACTGCACACTGGGTGTTTCGAGCACGGGCCGCACACTCAAGTGAGGCCCCCAGCCCTCCGCACTTTCTATGAGTGGGCACCAACAGTCAACAAGCCCAACTGGGATGAGGTTTTGCAAGTGAGCCTCGCTGAACACTCCAAGATAGAGGGTGCTTGGCTCAGGGCCGCAGTTCTCAACCTGTGGGTCTTACGTGACCCCTGTGAAGGGGTCGCCTAAGACTATTGGAAAACACAGACATTTACATCACGATTCATAAATGTAGCAAAATTACAGTTAGGAAGTAGCAACGAAACAATTTTACGGTTGAGGGTCACTACAACATGAGGAACTGTAAAAGGGTCACAGCGTTAGGAAGGCTGAGAACCGCTGGTCCACTATCCTCCTGCCTTAGAGGGAAGTCTTTACACAGTAATTCACTGGATAAACATTAGGGTTCTTACTAAGTCACTTTTTTTTTTCCACAAATGCAGTTAAGATCACTGTCTCATTTCATAACCTCTTCTGTGAGATTCTTTCCTTGTTATGGGATCAAATGCCTAACAGGAAGCAACTTGAAGGAGGAGGGAGGGACTTACTCTAGCTCAGTTTGAGGGGACACAGTCCATCTGGCAACAGGTGGCTCCATGGTGACAGAAGTATATAGCTGGGACTCTTCCCCTCCTTACATCTTGGCAGAAACAAAACTCAGGCAGCAGGCAGAAAATACGCCCATTAAAAACCTCATGGACCAATCACAGGAGCCTAATTCCTCCAGGAAGGCTCCGCCTCCTAAAGACTCCACCTTCCGAACAGCGCCACCAGCTGCAGACCACATGTTTTGACACAAGAGCCAATGGGGACGCTCTGCACTCAAACCACACCACCTCTGGTTTCCCGAGTCACCTTTCTTCTTCCCAGAGTCCTCTCTGTCCCCAGAAGTCTCACCTAACCTCTTCCTGCCTAGCTATTGGTCATTCAGCTCTTTATTAAACCAACCAGAAGGCGCCTTGGCAAAGACACATCCTCACACTGTAAACAAATATTCTGCAACACCTGACTCCTCTTCTAGTCAAGAGTGCCTTCTAACTGGCCTTCTCTAGAATCTGATACTAGAAAACTGAGGCCCTGAATATAAAAGAAAATATACTAACCCCCAGATGAAAGTCCTCGCCAACTCTTCAGCAATATCAACGCTCATGTGAACGCCATCCCAGGTGACAGAAACGCAGGCACCACCTCTTTCCCAGTGTGGTCTGAACTGCCGAAGGTCACTTCCGAGATGAGCCGCAGCAATGCACCACCAGAGATCAAATTCAAGGGCATTTTGGTTTGCAAAGTTCGTCAAACAGTCCTTAAAAACAGTTCGCTTCTCAGAGCAACTTGACACGCCCGTTGTCTTAAGTTTCTGTTCCTGCTGCTACGATAAAATACCCCAACCAAAACTTAAGGGAGAGGGGGCTTATTTCAGCTCATGGTTCATCTTAGCACCCACAACAGGGGACGCCAAAGCAGTGGCTTAGAACATTTGGTTGCGTCACACCCACGGTGAGGAAGCAGAGAGACAGGAAGGCCAGCTGCTGCTGGACTCCCTCTCTCCATTCAGCCCAAGAGCTGCAGCCCAGGGGATGGCACCACCCACAGTGGGCAGGTCTCCCCACCTCAATTAACATAATAAATATAATCCCCCAGAGGCCATCTCCCACCCAGGTGGTTGGAGAGCTCACCAGACAGACAACTGAGATTAATCATCACTTTCCACAGGAAAATGATTAGAAAACAGTTTTCTCAAAGACAGTGTTAAGCGGCAGGTGAAAGACAAACTCTTCCAGTGATGTTTTGAATGAGAATCCTCCTGATATGGCCCAACTCAAGGAGGAACAGAAAATAAATAAATGCATTTTTTAGTGCAGATTAATGCTACTTAATAAACCAGGCATGGGTGCGTGGAGCCTCTAGGCCTCTACCATGCACTGACAGGCTCTGGCTCCATCTTCTAGCTCTGGTCTCCTTTGGCCCAAACCACAGCATAGCTGCTGAGGCTGCAGGCATCCACCCTAGTCTGTGAGGCTCTTTTTGAACATTCCCTAGGACCCCCATCAGCAAACTTCCCAGATGCTGGGGGCTTCTGGGAAGAGATTTTCTCAGCAACCAAGGAGCTTCAAGGAGCATGAAGCACTGTCGCTCTAACAACACCAAGGACAGAGTCAAGGAGGTGCGGGAGCCATCAGCTACAACAGCTAATTAGGCTGCGGCATCTAATTAACCGGAGGTAACAAGCCCAAGGGCAGAAAGCAACGAGCTAGGAATGCCGGGTAGGACCCTGGACCCTGAGGAAGTGGGAGCCCTCCTACCATTACTGGAGGCCTCCATTTGGTAGGTTAAAGATCTCATCAGTGAGACGTTCCGCCCCTGGCATACAGGGGTTCTCATGTTCCCATGAAGTTTGAGGAAATAGGGCCTGCCCAACAAGGAAGCCAGTTACGGGTGGGTCCTGCTAAGGGCACGTCCCGCCACCTTGGCACCTCTACAGGAGCCTCGATACCTTTGATGGCACCTGCTTGTTTTACAAATTCTCAGTCCAGTTAATCGATGTCTGTCATTTATATAAATGGACAGGGCAAACAAAAATTAGGAAACGCTCTTCCCGGCCTCATATTACTAACCTGATCTAGAGACTACATGCTCCAAAGCTAAGACTGCTGGGAAAACAGAAACCAGCGATCACCTGCAGGCGCCCAAACGTACCTCACTGCTGTAATTCTGGAATTCTAAGGAGCTGAAGATGATCAGTGGTTAAGGACATGCTTTGCTCTCGTAGAGAACCCCTGTTCTGTTATCAGCACCCAAACTGGGATGTTCACAACTGCCTATAACTCCAGTTCTGGAAATACCTAATGCCTCTGGCCTCTGTGGGCACCTGCGTTTGCGCGCGCACACACACACACACACACACACAAATAGTTTTTTCTTGTTATTGTTGTTTTGTGTTGTTGTTGTTTTGAAACAGGATTTCTCTATTATAGCCCTGGCTGTCCTGAACTCACCAATATGTAGACCAGGCTAGCCTTGAACTCACAGAGATCCACCTGCCTCTGCCTCCAGAGTGTTGGGAATAAAGTCGTGCGCCATCATGCCCTGCTACAAATGAGTTTTAATAACAGAATGTTGAAACTTGCTTCTGCCCAGGGTCCCAGTTTGTTGTTGTTCTTCACTGATTTCAAAACCACTTCCTTCTTATAATCCTTCCATCCGTGAAACAACACAACCTAATTTGAATTTTATTTTAAAAATCTATTTACTTGTTTTCAATATTAACCAACCACCCACTTATCTCTATTTTCAAAATAATCAGGATTTTTTTCCATCTTTCCAAGTGAGTTTATTTGGTGAAGAACAAAACTGTCCAAAGAAATATGATAGCCAGAGTAGTTTATCCCTTCTATGCAGACAAGAAGTATTTTTTTCCCCAAAGCTGAACACATTTCCTGACCCATTAGTACATTCACTAATCAGGTTGTGTAAAATTTTTTGCTAAAAATGTCTGCTCTTCAAAAGATACCAACAAAAAATGAAGAGGGGTTGGTGAGCTGGTCCAGCAGGTAAAGGCTCTTGTTGCCAAGCTTGCCAGCTCACACGGTAGACGGGGAGAATCAACTCCAACAAGTTGTCCTCAGGTTGCCATATCACACTAAGTACACACACACACACACACACACACACACACACACACACACACACACAAAGATACAATAAGGAATTAAAAAGTGATGAGGATAAAATACATGAACAGATGAAAATATTCACAGGACACAGATGTAACAAAGGATGTGTATCTAGAGATGTAGAGAGTCACAGCCATAAGCAAGGTGGTATCGGGTGTATGCAGTTTACTCATGACAAGTGTACTTAATACAACTATAGAACACACACACAGTAGTAGGCATTTATAAAAAGCAGACATACAATTGACTGGGGGGCACACAGGACAATTTCAAGAGTCAACAGGAAACCATAAACTAGAACTACCTCACACCATTACTGCATATCCCCCTAAGGGGCTAAAACGAAAAAGACTGACAATTTCAAGTACAGGCAAAGAGCAGTCACAGAAGGTTCTGGAACCTGGGAGGTGGGAACACAAAACAGGCAAACCCCTTAGAAAACACACGGCGGTTATGAGGCCCAGCACAAATGATGAAAACTTTCTTCCACACAAAGACCTCTCTACAGATGTTCTTAAGAACTTTGTTCATGAGCACCAAACTCAAAAAGAACCTGGTGGCCACATCTTGGTATCAAAACCCAGGTACTGTAAGCATCACTGAGGAGCAGAAAGGAACCCCCTGGAAAGAAGATAACTAAGACAGCAGAGGGGAGAAAAAGACAGGAATAAATATAAATGACACTGCGCCCATTACAGAGAAACTGCAGAGTGCCAGAAGAAAAGCTGGGCCGTTCACAAGGGGCAGTCAGCCGCTTGAGTAACAGAGAAGTACCCAGAGTTCCAAATCCTGACAATCCATCCTTCTGGAACAAAGAGGACTAAAGAGCTCAAAAGGAAGGTTACCATGGACAGATGCGCTAAGGGAACTCTAAGAGACAGCGCTCCCAGGAAGGCAGACATCCAGAAACTTCTGTGCACAAGGAACACAGAGCACAGCAGCCCTATCCAGCAAGAACAGGAGGACGCGGCAGAAATCCATTCCGGTTGGGGTTAAGCGACCAAATGAAAGGGTGGATCAAAGGACACCGAAATATTAACAGAAGTGTTTGGGAGGAGGCGGTAGGTTACAGGTAAGTTTTATTTTCTCCACGTTTTCACTGCATAATTTTTATGTACATATAAGAAAGGAATGTGTCTTTTTCATGACAGCCAGCGCAAAGGACCAAATTGCTCAATTACAAAGAAATGAATATAAAATCAAATGTCAAATTCTTATATCCCCAGAACTGCAATCTATTGCTTCTAAGGTCAAGTTTCCCATTTAAAAAAAAAAAAATCCTCCCAGGAACTAATTTAAAAGAAAAAGCTAGGCATGTTTATTCACTCAACTAATGTTTATCAAGGGTTTGCTGTGTTCCAGGCACTATCCTAGATCCGGAAATAACAGGATGAGAAGGAAAAACTGAAAGTATCCTACTACTGACTTCTAAGTCTTCCTTTGAAGTTGGTAATAAATCACCTTTATGAAAAGCATTTCTCCAAAAGTCTTCAGGCAAAACAAAGTGACTATTGCCACACTGAGTTTATTAACACATGACAGGGTTCATTACAGGCAACCTAGCTGGGCCTGTGGCACATTTGTTTTAATGTATGCACAAGTGACAGTTTAACACATGAAATTAATTCTGTGTAAGTGATGAGTTCCACACCAATTCCAAATATTTCAGTCTAAATTTCCACACCACAGTGGAACACCACTGAAAGTTCACGAGCAATGCATCCAATGTTAGCCAAGTACATGGCTGGTCCTTTTTATTTCACCAGTGGCAGGCTCAGAGCACCATGCTTAAACAATGTGTCAATCACCCACTCTGTTCAAAGCATCCTTTCCAAACATTTTTTATTAACTCAAACAGGGAAAGGATATCCCCTACTAAAAGTTAACTTCTCTTCGTTGAAATGAGCACTTTGCTGGGAGCTTTTTGATTTAAAAACAAAGGCAACAATCAGCATTAAGTGGATGGAGAAGTTGGCATTTCCAGCAATCTTAATGGAAACCATTCGCCTTACTTTGGCCACATGGAAGTGGTTACCGAGGGTTACCAGCAAACCTGTGTCAGTGAGGGCCGAAGACTGTGAAGAGTAACGCCTCAGCGAAATGCCAGCCACTGGGAAGCTCTCCTCCAGTGTGTGTGTCTAATCCAGGCTGGCCTCAAACTCATTATGCAACTATAACCAAGGATGACCTTGAACACCTTCACCTCCATGTGCCAGCACACCTGGTTTATTGGCACTAGGGACCGAACCCAAGACCAACACTCACCCAGCAAACTTATGTCTCTTGGCCATCAAAAGCGCCAAAGCACAGGAAAAAAACAGCCGGGAAGACTTAGAACCTCCCGAGGCCCTCCTCCTCGCCCAGGCAAGATGCCACCAATACTGGGAAAAACTGCCAGCCCTTGAAAGAAAGGCTCCAAGGACAATGTCACAGGGCTGTGGGGTCCTCTTTTTTATTGTTAGCATTGTCTTTTAGAAAAGAAAATGCAGTTCTCAAAAATACTAGTTCATTCTTTGTAGCAAGCAAAGCCAGCCACAAAAGACTGGTGTAAGATGCCCAGTGCATCAAGCCAGCAAAGCATGAAGTCCCTACGAAGTCAGTCTCCTTAGTCCTGAGATATCCCCAGGCTGGTTTTTCCAAAGTAAAACCAGCATGCAAAAATTAGATTTTGTCTTTCCTATCTAGAGTTCATCTACTCATTTTCCCAAGTGAAATAAACTATTAAGCATTCATTTTCCTTTTCTTTTTCTTTCTTTTTTTTTTTTCTTCTCCTTTCTGTTACTGAGATTAGAGTTAAGGCTGGACTTGAATTTACTATTTAGCCAAGGCTAGCCTGGAATTTATAAGCCTCCTGCTTCTGCCTCCAGAATGCCAGGATTACCTATGTGGCCTCCACACCTCAACCTTTTCAATACTACTTTAAATATTTTTCCCTTGGATAATTCCTTTAATGAAAAACAAGATTAAAACATTGTCCAAAACAATGAGCCCAATACCAATGCCCAAAAAGAGAATATCAATGTGAAAAAGTTCATTATTAACAGGTGTCATCTATGCACACCTGTTTATAACCCTGGCACTTGGGGTGGCTGAGGCAGGAGGATCTCCTGTTAGGCCGCCTGCCAGGGATACACTGCAAGATCAGATCTCAAAAGGAAGTGGGGGTGGGGATGGTGATGTTTGCACTGTATACCTAATTTCAGGAGGATTCCCCCCAACACACAGAACTCCCACATCTAACAGCACACCCCGAATCAGAGAAGCACACCACAGTTCTGCGTTCACCCCAGGAGGTAGTTACCTCATCGATGATCAAGTATTTCTAGCTTCCTGTGGGCTTGGCAGACATCTGCTCGCTATCTACACCACCGACTCCCCCGGCAGACCAGTCACTGCCCAATAATGCTTCTATTTATTTTACCCAGAAGCAGAGCTATTAGCCAGACATACTAAAAACACAAACGTTTCGTTGTGCTTGGAGTAGGTCCAATATTAGTGTCTTGCTGCAGACCGATGCTGCAGGAATATAAAGTGAGCTGTGTGGATGCCATACCCAAGGAAGACATGCATTGTCAGGGACCCACCCACCTGAAAAGCCGAGGAGAAGGCCCCAGCAATAACAGTGGGGCTGAGGGAGGACGTCAGGGATTCGAGAAAAACCCCACCTTATCCTTAAAAAAACCAAACCAATTTTTAAGGCAACTCCCCATTAAAGCTTCCAGAACCCAAAAGGCTTTCCCCCCCCTTCTTTCTTTCTCCATTCCTTGTTCACATAGAAAAAGAAAAGCAGGACAACGCGGGGGAAATGTTCTGAAGTGGGCTTGGCAAGTCCACGTGCAAAGCACATTAAACCTGGCCCACCGCGGGGTCGAGGTTAGGCTCAGAAAACGTTGGCTGCTGGAAGGAGGGGATGCAAGTCTCGGGGGTACCCAAGGCCAGGGGCCAGGGCTGAGGGAGTCAAACGCGGGAAACTAGCAAGGAGAAAGGCTGTAACAAAAATAAATGAAACAGCCCTAGGCCACCGAACTCCGGAGAGGGGGAGGGGTGCGAGAGGCTGAGCACCGTAAACTGTTCCAGATGAGAGGCAGTCACTCGCTCCCACATCTCCACCAGCTCGTCTCAAACCTCGTTTCTTTGTGAACCGTACTTCCCCCTTTTTTTAGGAGATTCTACAAAAACCTCCATCAACAGCTGGTCTCCAGGTCCCCTCAATGAAGCTCGTACCCCCTCCAGGACTCAGAAGTATAAAACACTCACTCAGAGGGGTCCGGATGGCTCACACGGCTAAAGTTTCCCGAACTTAAATCGTAAAAAATCACAATCAGAAGTTCTGAAATGCCCCACGCACAAAAATAAGGGGAAAAAAATACCTATCCTGTGCTTTCAAAAAAGAAAAAAAAAAAACTTTCCCCTCTATAAGGCACGCAGCAAAGATAAATAAGATCTAACTTAAGAGGGTGTGTTCCTCTTTGTCACCCACCGGGAAGCCCTCGCCGCGCGTGGGCGAGCTGCGGTGACCCATCGGCACGGTGGCACCCGCGCCATCGGCCCACCTCGGCGGCCTGGGGACTGTCCTCCAGGGCCGAGATTGCAGCCCGAGGTCCGGAAGAGGCGTCGGGGTCGCTGTCACCCGGCAGGGTGGGGAGGGAGGAAGCGGGGGAAGGGCGCCCGCGGAGTGGAGGCCAAGGGGGGGGACCCACAAGCTCGGAGCCCCGCAGCCCAGGTCCGCGGAGGTGAGCGCCACGGGCGCCCCAGGAGCTCCGGCTCCCGCTATTGTTGCGGGGCCCTGCGGCCGCCGGCTGCGGGCGGGACCGTTCCCCGCGGACCCCGCAGCCAGCTCGGCCCGCACCCCGGGCCGCGGCCGCAGGGACTCGCACAAGTTGCCTCCGCGGCCGGGTCCACCCTGGCGGCCGCCCTCCAGCCGCGGTCATTGTTCGCCGCGCGCCTCCTACCTCGGCGGTTCCGGCGGCTCCGGGTCCCGGCTGCGCGCTGCAGGCTGCAGGGCTGGCGAGGGCGCGGCGGCGGCGGCGAGCGAGGGGTCCCCGCGGGCGGCGGGCGTGTGAGCTAAGCAGGCGGCGGCCGGCCGAGGTCCGAGCCATCAAAGGTGGCGCGGGGCGGAGGGGAGGGCGGAGCGGGCGGGGTGGGTGGGGAGCGCGCTCCGGGTCGCCGCGGCCGCCTCGACGCCCGGCCGGAGCGCCACTCGCGCGGGAGAGGAGCGGCGCAGAGCGGGCGGCGGCCGCGTCCCCGCCCCGCGCCTTCGCCCCGCTCCCCGCTCTCCGCAGCTGCTGCGCCCGCGCCGGGACCAGCCGCCTCCGAGGCTGGCGAGCGGGAAGTGCGGGCCACCACCGCCCCTCCCTGGGCCTGGGCCGGGCCCTCGGCAGGGGGAGCCTGGGCACAGCCTAGGGACAGCGGAGAACCACAGCCCCCTCCAGCGTCCGAGCCGTGACCTGCGCCGGCGCACCCGGCCCCGCCCCGCTCCGCCCGGGAGGCAGGTGCGCGGAGAGGTGGACCCTGCCCGCCCAGAAGCGGTGCCTTACTTGGGCGTGCGTCCAGAGCCGGTGTCCGAGCTGCGCCACCCAGCCGAGCGCGGGAAGAAGAGCCACCGCGGAGACACGAGCTCTGGTCTCGGGTGAGTGGAATGCGGAGGGCCGAAGACCGGCACACCCGAGGAGCCAGCAGAAGCTGGCGGGAGATCCGTGGCACCGACTTCTCAGGTCGCTTTTGGAAGCCCGACATAGAGCTGCAATGTCGCGTGGAAAACGTTTTGCAGAGACACCACCCACCCCACCCCACCCCACCCCCGGGCCACTCGCTCAGGCTTCCGGCACCACCCTAAGCTGCGCGGGATTCAATACCAGAGGCGCAGGTGCCGCTTCTGATGCTGCCTGGGCCCAGAGTCCACCACCAGAGGGAATCTCACGCCAGTGTCCACCCCCATCACCCTTCGGCCAGGGGACAGCAGAGTGCCCCGCGAGGGTGGCTTGCAGGTGTTTGAACCCTTTCTTGTTTTCCAGAACTTGGTGATATAGCTGGAAGAATCAGGATGACAGAGAAGGCCTAGGACCCTAGGTGACTTTCAGTCACTGTCCCCACCCACCAGATGCCGGTTTTTCGTTTTTGTTTTTGTTTTCCATCATACCCCTTCCCAGCTTCTGCTCTCTGTCCGCCGCTGGGAAAGGTCTCGGGCCACTGAGCATATGAAACACGAAAGCCTCGTTCTGCTGGATCCAGAGGCTGCTGTGTCCCCGCCTCTAGCGCCAGTCTGGCTCAGAATCTGGTCACTTTGCGCCCTGGGGCAGTTCACTGGCCCAGGCTCAAGGGACACATTTTACAGGAGAGGCCACATTGTTTAGCCGAATGGAAATTGCCCCCGTGGGAAGGGAGGCTTGAGATAGGAAAGCTCCTACCCAGGGAGGGGCACCCAGATGAGTCGTTTCATCATGAGGGTAGAAAGCCCCAGTCTGTGCGGACCGGGGCCCTTTCTTTCCTGCTGCACACTGAGTCAAGCTCCCTTGGCTCAGGAGAAACAGACAGGCCTTGGGCAGTTTGCTGGAAAGAAAATGGGTGGGTCGGTAGCTGGCCCTGTGGCCAAACTGTGTGTGGCTTTACAAGTATGGATGAGCTATTTTCATCCAGTAATTTTCTTAAGTGTAGTGGCTGAACCCCAGCAGCAGCAGCAGCAGCAGCAGCAGCACTCACTTTTAAGGAATGGAAATTCCTCCTCATCCCTCCCCCAGAAAGAGGCTCCTTATGTAGCCCAGGCTGGTCCTCATGCCTCTCCCCCTCAAGCACTGGGATTACAGTCTGAACCACTAGGCCCAGAGAAGGAATGCAAATTAATTTAATAGCCCCAGTCCTACCAAGTCCTCACATCTAGGTCCTTACCATACCTGGAGACAGCTGCTGTACTAGGGTTCTGACCTCAGATTCAGAGTCTCTTCGCAGGAACAAGAAGACAATGCTCAAGACTGATGCCTAACTGTGTGACATGACATCCGTATTTTTAAAGTTACTGCAGGGGATTTCCAGTGTGCAGCACAGTTTGCTAACAACCCCTGTAGCTGAGGTGGAAGAATCACCCGGGAATCTTGATCCCGTGCAGAGTCTGTATCAGCCTGTTTCTAACACATTCCAGGTGGCATGTTTTGGTTGGTCCAGGGACTGTGTTAGCAGTAGTGTGCTGTGTCTCATGAATAAAAGCAAAATGGTAGGTATTACAAAAAGGCAAACAATACCATCTCCCCAGTCCATCCTCATTGAAGATGACATTTTTCCTCCCCTCCTCCCTCCTTCTCTCCCTTTCTTTCTTTTTTAATTTGTTTTTTTAAGACAGGATTTCTCTTTGTAGCCCTGGCTGGCCTAGAACCAGGCTGGCCTCAAACCTAGAGATCCGCCTGCCTCTGCCTCCCAAGTGCTGGGATTAAAGGTGTGCGCCACCACCGCCCAGCAAAGATTAGCACTTTTTACATGCAGTTTTTGGCTCAACTGTTCTGTATTTCTGGGATAAGAATGGTTTGGTTTTGCTTTTAGGGCTATTTATTGGGTGTGTGTATGTTGGAAGAATGCATGCCACTGTGCACCTATGTGGAGGTCAGAGAGCAATTTTGGGGAGTTGTTTCTCCTTCCACCAAGTGGGTTCCAGGGACCAGACCCCGGTCATCAGGATTGGGAGCAAGCACCCTTGCCCACTGAGCCAACTCATGGGTTCCTGTCGTGCTGTTTTGTTATCTCAAAATTAACAACTAAGAAAGTAACTTTTACTGGAGGCAATACAAGAGAGCCAGAAGACTGAGTAGGAGCTGACAGAGAGTTAGTGTGGGGAAGAAGAGCAGAGGACTTAGAGGGATGAGCAAGGTGGCCCAAAGGACCTCTGGGGTATAGAATACACACATAGAATACACACGGCAGGTTGTCTGCATTACTGCGGCACCAAACCTAAGGTGTCTCTCGTCGCTGTGAATCACCTCAGAATATAAATACAATGTCCTAGACTATGGGTGGGGTCATTTAGTCACCTGTTATTATCCCTCTTATTAATTTTATCTCTTAAAAGGTGGTCCATACCTATGGTTCTCTGACACACTTTTCCTGGGGAGATACAAACACGGGTCCACTCTTCCCAGAAAGGGTACGGATCAAAGTAGCAGCTGCACGGAAGGGCAACTTGGTGAGCCAATGAGATTTTATTGGGGTTACTAACCAGAGTGTGTGTGAGGAGCAGGGGTGACCTAAAGCAGCTCCCTTACCAAAGAGCACACGGCAACACAGGTCAGGACTGGTGAAAGCTGAAACCCCCACCCCACCCCAGCATCCACACACCCCTACCCCCACACCCACCCACACATCCACACTCCCACACACACCCCACCCCGGCCCACCCACACCACACACCCCTACCCCCACACCCACCCACACATCCACACTCCCACATACACCCCACCCCGGCCCACCCACACCCACACACCCCTACCCCACACCCACCCACACATCCACACTCCCACACACACCCCACCCCGGCCCACCCACACCACACACCCCTACCCCCACACCCCCACACCCTACCCCACACCCACCCACACATCCACACTCCACACACACCCCACCCCCGGCCCACCCCACCCATGCACCCCTACCCCCCACACACACCCACACATACCCCACCCCCACCCCCAGCTCTCTGCAGGACCAATGGGAGAAGCTAGGGAGCCGGTTTGTCTCTCTAGGTGGTGAAGTTTGTTTACTTCCTGAGTCTCAAGCACCTCCCCCTCTCCCTGTTGGAAAGGATGTTTCAGTTCAGAGGAAACTGCTGACCGATGGATATAAGTTCAAGACTAGCCTGAACTTCATAGTGGCATCTTGTCTCAAAAAAAAAAAAAAAAAAAAAAAAAGAAAGGGAAGGGAAGAAGGGGAGGGGAGGGAAGGGAAGGGGAGGGAAGGGAAGGGGGGAGGAAGAGAAAGAAAGAAAGAAAGAAAGAAAGAAAGAAAGGAAGGAAGGAAGGAAGGAAGGAAGGAAGGAAGGAAGGAAGGAAGAAAGGGAAAGAAAAGCAAACATGATGTTTTGTTTGTGAGGAGCATGTGCTGTTCTTACGATGACCTGCGGTCAGGTATGAGCACCCTGTGATGGCTCTCACTTGCCTGTAACTCCAGCTCTTCCGCACACACACATAAATAAATCTTTAAAACAGGTGGGTATGGTGGTGCACAGCTTCAGTCCTAGCACGAGCCAGGTAGAAGCAGGCAGATCTGTATGAGTTTGAGGGTGGCCTGGTCGCTATAGTGACTTTCAAACCAGCCAGGCCTACATAGTGAGATCCCCCCCCCCTCTCTCTTTCACACACACACACACACACACACACACACACACACACACACAATTATGGAACAGGCCTGTGTTCACATGGTAAAAGTAAGCCGTGCGGAATGGTACAAGCAACCATTCCCTATACCCACTGTCATTTCTCAGAGGTAGTTTTCCCATCCATTTTTAGACTTCCTGAAATGTTCTGACCTTATACAAAGGGGAGGGGCACTGAACAGTTGGCTCAGCAGTTAAGAACACTGTTGCTCTTACCGGAGACCCAGGTTCAGTTCCCAGCTTCCACCTGTTGGCTCACGACTACCTATAACTCGAGTTCCAGGGGACCCAACACCTTCTGATTTCCACAGGCAACAGGCATGCTTGTGGTGCACACACATGCAAGCAAAACAATCAGACACAAATATTCTTCAAAATGCGTGTGCACAGATATTTACTAGGAGGAGCTCACGTGTTACTTTGAAGACAAACTTTTCCCGCAGCACCCACTCCCTGGCGATCATCCCCATTCTTTAGTTGGGGGAAATCTCTGGGTGTGGGACCATGCTGCTTCCTGAGGAGCCTGCAGCCAGGCCCTCGGCCAGGAAGAGGGTCTGCCTGAAGCAGCTGTGGACGAGAGCTCTGGTTTACGCCTGATAAACACATCCTGCAGATGCGCTGGCCTTCAGAATGACCAGGGCACAGTGACTCATTGCTGTGGCAAACGGGAAAGTGAAGAGGTCACTGGTGTGGCTGGTCACAGCATAGGTGACTGTCCTGGTGTGGGTCCTATTACCGTGATGAAACACCACCACCAAAACCAAATCGGGGAGGAAAGGGTTTATCTGGTTTACATGTCCACATTGCTGCTCACTACTGAAGGAAGTTGGGACAGGAATCTGGAGGCAGGAGCTGATGCAGAAGCTGTGGAGGGGTGTTGCTTACTGGCTTGCTCCTCATGTCTTGCCCAGCTCAGCCTGCTTTCTTATAGATCCCAGGACCACCAGCCCAGGGATGGCACCACCCACCATGGGCTGGGCCCTCCCCCATCAATCACCAATGAAGAAAATGCCCTCCAGCCTGATCTTATGGCGGCATCTCCTCAGTTGAGGTCCTTTCAGAAGACTCGAGCGTGTGGCAGGCTGGCATAGACTAGGACAGTGACATCGCATTTGTTACCTGCTGATGTGATGCCCACAGGAAGCAACTTTAGGGAGAAGGGCATTGGCTCAAAGTTTGTGGGGATACAGTCCGTAATGGAAGGGAAGCAGGGTGGCTGGTGACTGCAGGGGGGCAGGGGGGCAGGGGGGCAGGGAGACTCTTTACCTTACCTCTTTGCAGAAGAAGAAGCAAGATAGTTGATTGGAAGTTGATCGTACCTGTCAAACCTCAAGGTCCACCCACATGACCAACTTCCTTCAGCAAAGCTTCACCTCCCAAAGGTTCCAAGACCTCCCCAAACAGCTCACCATCTGGAAACTGAGCATTCAGACATGTGACCCTGCCAGGGACACGTGACCCTGCCAGGGACATGTGACCCTGCCAGGGACATGTGACCCTACCTGGGACATGTGACCCTGCCAGGGACATGTGACCCTGCCAGGGACATTTGCGGTCCACACTAGACCCACTGTCTTGTCTGCATTGTGTAGCACGAATCTTAAAGGTCTTATTAATAGAAAACCCGGAGCCAGACATTGGGGTGAACGCTGAAAGATCAGAGAAGCAGAGCAAGCCACAGCCAACCTCACCTCACCAACTCCTCAGTCGATCCTGTTTCCACAATCCTCAGACTGAAAGCCTCCGAGTCCTCACCCCTGGGGGTCTCAGTTGAACTGCTGCTTAGTTCCTGTCTCCTCAGGCCTTATCTACTGTTCTCCACCCAGCCATGACACTTCCTGGGATTAAAGGTATGTGTGCTTTCCAAGCAAAGGCATGAGATCTCAAATCCTGGGATTAAAGATGTGTGCCACCACACCTGGCTCTGTTCCCAGTGTGGCCTTGAACTCACAGAGATCCAGACAGATCTCTGCCTCCCAAGTGATAGGATTAAGGGAGTGTGCACCACTGTCTGGCCTCTATGTCTAATCTAGTGGCTGGCTCTGTCCTCTGATCTCCAGATAAGTTTATTAGGGTACACATTCTATCACCACAGCATTCTCTTTCTAGTGACATGCCCTCACCCCCTATCTGACTTTCCTTCATGTAGTGTGATGCCAAGGTGAGGGCTGTTTCCAGGGTCCACAGACAAACAGAGGGGGCTTTTCCTGCCAGGCACTCATAAGGAATTGAGAACTTAGTCCAACCACCTTTGAGTTGTGGAGCCTTGTCATAATTCATGTAAGTGGACCAAATGGGCGGGGGTATCCCAGCCTAGCCTTGAAATAATTGCAGAACCAGGGGACTCAACGAAGCAATTCCCACGTTCTTGACCCTTGAAACCCATGAGATGAGGGATGCTGTTATGGGCCACTGTGTTTGGGAGTGGCTTGCTTGGCATTGCATGGCTATCACAGCGTAGTGTGGTAGCAGCAAGGGTGTTCACTGTTCAGAGTCACATTGTCTGGAAGAGTAGGAGTCTCTGTCTAGGTGGCACCACATCTTGGGGGTTGGAACTGAATTTCATTTCAGCAGCTCACTCTGCAAATCCTTCCCCTTCCTGGGGTCCTCCTGTCTGCAGCGTCGGAGTTAGCAACTCCTTAACCAACCCAGTGATGCTGAGTTACAAGGAAAGCAGCTGACATGCTGTGGACACCTGAGGTTGGAGAACTTCAGGGCTGCTAGACGGTGCCTGGAGGTGAGGCCTTGGTTCTTCTGCAGGAGAGTTATAGACCTGAGAGGAGGAAGCAATACAGTGACAGACCGGGGGGGGGGGGGCCGGGGGGGGGGGCCAGGTCAAAGGGTGGGAGAGCAGAAACGGGGGATCAAAGGAATGTCTGTAGGACTTCCTTGTCAGGGGTTATGAAGTAATCCTCCAAAGAGTCTCCAGCCGTTTCTCCTTCCACTCTACAGATCTGAAACATGGACACAATTATTTAACATTCCATCACTGATCCTGTGCTTTGAAGCTGAGCAAGCTGTGACTCTTTCAGTCATTAACCGGTGGTAAAATTGGTGCTGTGAGACTTTGTGACCAACTCGGAAAGACCATGTGGCTTCCAGCTTGTTCTCAGCACAGACTTTCTCAAGGAGGCGTGCTCCACATCACAAGTCCCAACTCTCCCAAGACTGCCATGCTCAGGCTACTTGGAGCTACACTGGGCAACAGTCCTAGGAGCCCAGGGTTCATTCCAGCCCATACGGCAGGATGTGAGGGAGGTAGATGTCTCGGAGTAGCTTCACCCTGCTGTCTCTGCTCCCCAGGCTTTCTGCCCAGCCTAACCTTTTGGACCCTTCCAGCTTATGCAGTATCATAGAGCAGAGAAGCATCCCCGCGGCACCCTGTCCAAATTTTTGTTCACAGTGTCTTAGTTGCTTTTCTGTTGCTGTGATGAGACACCATGACCAAGGCTACTTATAGAAGAAAGAGTCGCCGGGCAGCAATGGCGCACGCCTTTAATCCCAGCACTCGAGAGGCAGAGCCAGGCGGATCTCTGTGAGTTCCAGGCCGGCCTGGTCTACAAAGCAAGGCCCGGGACCAAAACTACACAAAGAAACCCTGTCTTAAAAAACCTAAATAAATAAATAAATAAATAAATAAATAAATAAATAAATAAGTAAGTAAGGAAGTAAATAGGAAAGAGTCTATGTGGGGCTCATGGTTTCAGAGAGACAGAGCCATGGCCATGATGGCAGAGAGGACAACAACAGACAGGCTGTCTCAGCAGTGGCTGAGAGTTCACATCTTGATCCACAAGCATGAGGCAGAGAAAGCTAACCCGGGCATGGCATAAGCTTCTGAAACCTCAAAGCCCACCTAAGGCCACACCCCTAATCCTTCCCAAACAGTTCCGCCAACTCAGAACCAAGCATTCAAATATATGTGGTCCTATCGGGTCCATTCTCATTCAAACCACCACACATGGCACTTGGCATCTGGATAAAGTGAATGTTTTATGTCATTAAGCTCTGCATGGCTTGCTACAAAGCAACAGATGACCAGAATGTTCACAAAAAGAGATGGCATGGCAAATGTCTTTAAAGGTTTATTATTTCTGTGTGTGCGGATATGAGTGTGTGTATATATACCTTTGAGTGCAGAGGTCGGACAGAAGAGATGTCTGACTTCTCAGAGCTGGAGCTACAGGCAGTTCACAGGACATCTAGTTTGTCCTGTGGGTGCTGGGATCCACACACTGTGACTCATGACTGAGAAAACACTTCTAAGCACTCAGCAGCCTCTGCAGTCCTCATGGCAAACTTTTAAATCTTGCCACTCTTAAAAAAAAAAAAAAAGAAAGGCTGGGGAACAATTTTATTAGTGTTTAAAAGAAGACCCCCAGGGCAGGCAAGCTGTAAATCTCAGCAGCCATCCAGAGGAGATACATGTTGAAGAGAAGAAAGAAAGCCATGTCTGTGGTGATATTTTATTTGTGCTCTAACAAATAAAGCTTGCCTGGGGATTGGAGGGAAAAGCCAGCCATTATATTAAACATAGAGGTCAGGCAGTGGTAGCACACGCCTTTAATCCTAGCATGGGAGGCAGAGATTCATCCAGATCTCTGTGAGTTCAAGGCCACACTGGGAACAGAGCCAGGCGTGGTACCACATACCTTTAATCTAACACTAGTTAACCATAGAGGTCTGGAGGTCTGTACAGACAGAGGAAGTGATAGAGCTGGGCAGAAAGAGGAAGTGATGTAGCTGGGCCCAGAGAGGAAGTAAGATGGCAGGGCATAGAAAGGTATAGAACACGTGAGTGTACAGGAAGTATCTCTCTTGGATTGAGGATTTCCTAGTGGTAAGAATTTACGACTGGCTTGTTCTATTCCTCTGATCTCTCAGCTTTCACCTCAATATCTGGCTCCGAGTGTTTTTCTATTAATAAGACCATTTAGAGCTCATGTCCTTTGTGAGGAGGGGGCTTCAGAGAAAGTGGAAGAGCCCAGAGCCCTGGCTCAAACACACTGAAGCTCTGGCCACATGTCTGAAAGAAAGACACACCCAGAAGAAACAGGAAAGGCTTACGGTTTTCTGAGTCTAGACCCCAAAATGCAGACCCTCGTCACCGATCCACTGTGACTCCAGTGCTTGTCATTGATGTAACAGAAAACAGTCTCATCACTCTACAACTGCCTGGTCACCTTTCTTTTTATTTATTTCTTTATTTTATATTTTATTTTTTGAGACAAGTTCTCACTCACTCTGTAGCCCAGGCTGGCCTTGAACTCACAGAGATCCACCTGCCCCTGCCTCCTGAGTGCTGGGATTAAAGGAGTGTGCCTTCACACCCAGCTCTGGGCTCACCCTTTTCTCCCACATCCCACCTCAATTTGCCATTCACTGGGTCACTGGCCCTTGTGTTTTCTTTCTCTTTGAGGTGTTACGGTGGTCAGTCCTTGAGGTCCTGCAGCGAATATGCTTCTCAAGGTTTGTTTCAGTTTACAGTACTTTGTGTAGCAAGTTCTCCCTCTTTATAGTGTCCTGTTTTTCTGATGTTTGATACTTTCATTGTTTTACTTGAAAAAGCCTTCCTTACTCAAGGCATTTTAAAAACACTTTCTAATTCAACAGTGTTAATCTTACATTTTATCATTGATCTATCGTTTATTTTGGCATGAGAAATAAGATGTGAATCCAACTTTTCCTTTGCCCACATGGCTTTATAGACACCATCTGAATAACCCATCTCACCCGTGTTTATTAAGATGGCCAACTTCAGGCCAGCAAGATGGCTCAGCCGGTAAAAGGTGCTTGGGGTCAAGTCTGTCGATCTAAATTCAATCCCTGGTTCCACATGGGGGAAGGAGATAACCAACTCCCACAGCTTGTCCTCTGACCTTAAAATGCATGCGTGTGCGTGCACACACACATATTCACACAGGCCATGGCATGCACATGCCCACATACATATTCATGCTGTGGAACAATCTCTGTACACTGTAAATATGTGTTGCTCTCATTGTTAATAAAACACTGATTGACTCATGGCTAGGCAGGATTTTCAGAGCAGAGAGAATGCTGGGAAGAAGAAGGGTGGAGTCAGATGAGTCACCAGCCAGAAGGAAAGGAAGCAGGACGTGCAGGAGAGGTAAAAGCCACGAGCTTTGGGGAAGCACATAGATGAATAGAAATGGGTTAATTTAAATTCTAAGAGCTAGTTAGTAACCAGCCTGAGCTATTGCCTGAGCATTTACAATTAATAATAAGTTTCTGAATGGTTATTTGGGAGCAGCTGCCAAGACACAGAGAAACTCTGCCTACATATTCACATACACCATGGCATGCACACACACATATTCACACCAGCCATGGCATGTGCACACACATATGTATTCACACACACCATGGCATGCACATACCCACACACATATTCACACATGCCATGGCCGAAAGTTTCTCTGGTCCCACCTGGCCCTGTGGTTGGGATGAATCTCTTCCACCTATGACCTGCAGCCACTTAGTCCCAAGTAAACACACAGAGGCTTATATTACTTATAAACTGTATGGCCTATGGGTCAGGCTACTTGCTAGCTAGCTCTTATAACTTAACTCAATCCATTTCTATTAATCTATATGTTGCCACAAGGTCATGGTGTTACTGGTCTGTGGGCATCTTGTTGTTCTTTGGGCAGTGGGCTGGTGTCTCTCCCAGCTCCACCCTTCTTTGTCTCTGTCTTCAGTTCAAATGTACCACCTAACCTTGTTCTGCTTCACCATAGGCCAAACAACTTTATTTATCAACCAATCAGAGCAACACATATTCACAGCATACAGAAAGACATCCACAGTACTTCCCCTTTTCTGTCTAATCAAAAAGGAAGTTTTTAACTTTAACATAGTAAAATTGCATATAACAAAACAGTTATCAAGCAAGAATTATAGTTACAATATCTAGTCTGTTTGTATTTAGCAAGATTAAAGAAAATATTCTATCATCTATCTTATTTTTGTGAGTCTAAAGTTTCATATCTAATTTATCTTTTATCATAACTAAGGAAAATTATAACTGTCTAGTCTTCAACTACATCAAAAACCCCCGAAAGGATATAATATTACCTGAGTAAACAGGAAGTGTATTATAAGCAACTTCCAAAACTCTAGAAATGACAAAAGACATCTGGTTGCCTGGAAAGTCACCTAAAGTTCCACTGCAATGTTGGGCATCCATCTTTAGCCTATAGGTCTAGAGTCTCTGGCAAGCTTTTTTGTGAAGCAGGAAATTTGAAGGATTGTCTTGCCTATTGGCCAAGTTCATCAATCACTTCTCCCTGTGTCCTGTGAAGCAGAAAACTGAAGAACCATCTTGCCTTGCAAAGTTTAGTGGACATCTTCCCATGGGTCCTGCCTGTCCAGTTTATACAATATACTGTCAAGCAGTCTAGGCAAGAGCAGTTTCTTGCCCAAATGGCTAACTTTTGCCACAAAGAAAACAGACTCCATATGGAGTTTCATCAATGCCCATCATCTTTTCTGAAGCAGATTGGTGCTGCCAGGAGCAGACATGTCTAAATGTCTAGAAAAGTCTAAGTTCTTAAAACATTTTAAATGCTATATTCTGTAGGTCTTTGAAGTGTGTGGAGATTACCTACCTAATTGAAATATATCTATGCATACTTATTAAACTTAACTAACATGACTATAAGTTTGATTATCATAGATCACTAATTATTAATCTATATTTCTTGATTATACATTACAATTTTAAATGAGTTGTATAAACATAATACCTTAAACAAGAGTAAAAAATACATATATAGTATAACAAAATTAACTTTAAATTTGTATTATTAAACTAAAATCCATAGCAATGCAAAATATTTTAAACAAATTGTTGCTCTCTGAAAGTAGATTCAACAATCTACCCATTTATCCTATCATATCATATCTATATCCTACATTTCTATATCATGTCCCCTTTTTTTCTTTTAGAAAGACATTGACTATGACAAATAACAATTTGTAACCAAACCCCTAAACAAAGACAAATATCCATAATCCATTTTTTGGGGGGGAATATGGGCATAGTCCTCTAGGCTACTTCCTGCTGATTAGAGGTGCTGTTAATCTTATGAGGATCCTGGGAAAATTCAAGAAAATGGTCAAGTCCTGGGAAGACCATCTATAACCTTTGCTGACAGATAGCATCTGTCAAGGTTCAGGAGGTCTTGCTTGATCAAATCTGATCTATCTTAACCTGGAAAAAATCTACAGCCTCTTGCTTCCTGTGGAAACAAAAGCAGAGCCTCCTTTCCAAAGCTATATATTCTTAGATCCAAATTTTGAAGTCAAGACACCTTTAAAATATATAAATTTGTTTAACTTAGCAGCCTTTATAATCAAATATCTCTCTCCAATTAAAAATCTCATAGACAACATAATCCAGACTCTCTGTGTAATTTTCATCTTTACATGGCTTATTATATTTTTATAATATTTTATTTTTAAGACTTTATTTTATGACTATATCCTTTCTCTTCTCTCCCTCAAGCCTACATACCTTTTTATACACAATGTAAACCGTTTAGAGTTTTATTCCATCTGAATCTGTCTTATTGTGAATCTATAATCCTTCTCTGACCAGGAGAGATTTTAGACTGTTAAGCTGCATGGCAACTTTGGCTGTTGACTCCCCCACCCCACCCCCAACTTCCCAACATGGTGGAAGTACATTTACCGCCAGCTCTGGGAAGCAGTGGGTCTATGCCTCCATCCAGCAGCAGGTGGCCCAGAAACCTTTATTTTGTTTGTACTAGCAAAAGCTAAATCCACCATGCAGTGTGCTGCATGGCTTAGAGACACCTCTGTATACCATGGCAGGAATCTGCCATGCTTTAGGCCAAGCCCACACACCACAAACCTGCCATACTGTAGCTCAAGCCTGCATGCAGCGGATTATGTTGTCTATGAGATTTTTAATTGGAGAGAGATACTTGATTATAAAGGCTGCTAAGTTAAACAAATTTATATATTTTAAAGGTGTCTTGACTTCAAAGGTGTCTTGCCTGAGAGACACAACTAGGAAGTTTCTCTTGGTTCCATTTTAGAACCCTTTTTTAAAGCTTTCTCGGGTTTTGGGTGGAAATTCTTGCTACCATGTTGAGCACCAAATGTAGCTGAAAGTTTCTCTGGTCCTGCCTGGCTCTGCAGTCAGGACAAATCTCTCCCACCTGTGTCCTGCAGCCACTTGGTCCCAAGTAATAACACAGAGGCTTGTATTACTTTACAATTTATAAATTACTTAAAAATTGTATGGCCTATGGGTCAGGCTTCTTGCTAGCTAAAACCTATTTCTATTACTCTATATGTTGCCATGGAGCTGTTGTGTTACTGGTCTGTGGGCATCTTGTTGCTTCTTGGGTGGTGGGCTGGCATCTCTCCCAACTCTACCCCTTTTCATCTTGTCTTCAGTTTGAATGTACCACCTAACTTTATACAGCTTTAATTATCAATCAATCAGAGAAAGACATATTCACAGCATAAAGAAAGGTATCCCACAGCACATGGCATGTGCACACACACACATTGACACACTCCATGGCATGCACATGCCCACACACAATGTGATTTTATATATTTATATAAATAAGTATGATTTTAAATATTAAAATAAATTGCCTACTGTACCTTATATTACAGTAAGTATTCTTCCCCCTTGAGCCTCCTGCTTCTGTTCAGCACCAAATTGTTTGTGTTTCTAACTTCATAATATATTTTACTATGTAATACAGTTCATATCAAGACTTTGTGACTATTCTTTTTTTTCCCAAATGAATTCTATTATCAAATAATTCTACTACAGTTTTGGTTAGAATCTATTTCAAGTTGTAACTTTGAAGATCAACTCCTAGAACTTCTTCTTTTTTACTTAGAACTGTTAAAGTGGACATATTTTATTGCCTTAGTTGATATTAATTCATTTGACTGACACATCACCCTATGAAATTGGAGCTGTATTATAATTCCTGTTTTATAGAGGAAGGATCTGAGACATGGAGAGGCTAGGTAACTTCCCAAGGGTCACACAGCTAGTTAAAAACAGAAAAGTGTTGTTGGTTGTTTTTGCTCTTTTGGTGGACCCAAAGAGCTCCCAAATAAATCACACACAGAGGCTTATTCTTAATTATAAATGCTGGGCCTTAGCTTGGCTTGTTTCTTGTCAGCTTTTCTTAACATATTATCCCATCTATCTTTTGCCTCTGGGATTTTTCTTTTTCTTACTTCTATAATCTTACTTTCACTCTTGCTCTGTGGCTGTCTGTGTGGCTGTGTGGCTGGCCCCTGGCATCCTCCTCTCCTTCTCTCCTCTTTCTTCTTCTCCTCCCATATTTCTCCTCCTATTTCTTCTCTCTGCCTGCCAGCCCCACCTATCCTTTCTTCTGTCTCACTATTGACCATTCAGCTCTTTATCAGACTATCAGATGTTTTAGACAGGCTCAGTAACAGAGCTTTACAGAGTTAAACAAATGCAACATAAAAAAATACAACACATCTTTGCATCATTAAACAAATATTCCACAGCATAAACAAATATAACACATCTTAAAATAATATTTTACAACAGAAAAGGAGATTCCAACCCAGGAATTGGGTTTCAGAGGCCATTCTCCTAGCCTCAGTCTTCACAAATCCCAGACAGATGGGGAAAGTCCTGGGATAGAAAACAGAACGGAATAAAAAGTTTAATGTGTGGCTCTCATCCATAATCAAAGATACACCTTTTGCAGCAGATGGAGACCATTACAGAATCCACAACTGGTCATAATGCAGAGAATACGTGACTGTGGGGTACCCAACTCCAATTGAGAAATCTGTAATGCAACACCCCGCCTCCCTACTCAAGCTCAGGGAAAATCACAGAAGAGGAGCACAAAGATTATAAGAGCCAGAGGACCATGCTGTTACATAGTGTCCCCTAGGCATGGGAGAGAAGCTGCAGACATGATCGCTCAACAGTGTGGTTACCTGAACAAAACATGACAATGTGTATGGGAAGTTCCACGTGGTCACACCCTTAAATGAAGAGCTTTGGGGGTCAATACTGAAGAGAAAGGGAGAGTCAGTCTCTTCCAGGGATGAGCTCCCACACAGGTTGTCCAATCCAAAGTGGTCAGCGCTGGACATGTGCATACATGCAAGTTAAATGGACTCAGTAGGTTATATGTACCCATGTGCATATGTGTATACATACATATGCACATACATGGAACAATAATTAAGAGGTCATGAATTTAGGAGGGAGAGGCCTGGGAGGGGTTGGGGGGGGGAGAAGGGTGGAGTGATATTCATACAGTGCTTGTGCAGGAAGTTCTCAAGAAATACTTATTTTAAAAAGTAAAACTTAGGATTATTTTTGTTTCCAACTTCACTTTCCTTACTCGAGCCTAACAAGTTTAGGAGGGTCCCTAAGAAAGCCACAGGCTGCATTCCCTGGGAACCTGGCCCGTGATGTCCTTAAGGAGCGGGCATGCCATACTCGACAGTAACTGAGTATTTTCATTGTTCACAAGGGCAGGCTTTCTGTCTCCTTGACAGCTGCCACGTGGTCTCACTGCTGTGGAACTGTAACAGGTTTCGGGGAGTCAAGGAGCAGAACAGGGTTTGCAGAGGCTGTAGGCAGGGGCACTGAGGACCAGGAGGGAGAGGAAGGTTGGCTGGCCATGTGATGTGCTATTGCAAATTATAATATACTGGGTTTGTTTTGAGATAGAAGGAGAGTTTTGAATGTTTTTACCATGAAGAAATAACAAAAGCTTGAGGTATAGATACATCACTCAAATCGCGACAGATTTTCTCTCTCCTCCCTCTCTCCCTTGCTCATGTGTGTATGTGTGTGTAGAGCACATGGTGGCCTATAAACATGCACAGTTCTGTTCATGTCCAGTAAGTTCTTTCATGCACTGAATACTTCATATCCACTAAGATGGCTAAAACTTTTTTTAAAGTATGGACAAAGTGCTGGGCCCAATCCCAAGCCACAAGGTCCCACTCATCATCCCCCACCCCCAAAGAAACAGTGGTAGGAGTCTGTCTTAGTTAGGATTTCTATTGTTGTGCAGAGACACCATGACCATGGCAACTCATAAAGAAAACGTTTAATTGGGGTGGTGGCTTACAGTTCAGAGGTTCAGTCCATCATCATCTTGACAGGGCATGTGGCGCCATGCAGGCAGACACAGTGCTGGAGCTGAGAGGGCTACATCTTGCAGAAAACAGGAAGTCAACTGACTGTCACACAAAGGGAAGCTTGAGCAAAAGAGGACTCAAAGCCCATCCCTACAGTGACACACTTCCTCCAGCCAGGCCACACCTCCTAATAGTGCCACTCCTTTGGGGGCCATTTTCTTTCAAACCACCAGAGTATCATACATACTTGTATGTTTCTACCCTTCTTTAAGTTGGACCTTGCATTGGTTACCTTGTGTGGCCATGATCTAAATACGCAGCAAAAACAGTGTAAAGGGAGACACTGTTTACGTCGGTCCCAGTTCCAGCGGAGTCAGTCCTTGACCCCAGTGACCTTGGCCCTGAGGCTAAGCAGAACATCATGGAGGCAGGAGCATGTATTCACCTCATGACAAATGGGAAGCCAAGAAAAGGGACTGGGGACCAGGTACAGCCTTTCCAAAGCATCCTGCTCAACGGCCTGCTACCTCCAGTGAAACCCCATCTCAAAGATTTCCACAACCTTCCAAGACAACATCACCAGCTGGGGACCAAACATTCAACACGTGAACCTGTGGGGACACTTCAGAGCTTCATAGGTTGTCAGGCCAAAATAAAGATGAAAAATTCCCCCATCAACTGCTGTGGGATGTTCTGTATGTCCTGTGGGAGCCCATTCTTGGGTTCCTTGTGGCGTTACCCAGCAGGTCCGCATAGAGGATGATTAGGACCATGGGCCTGAGTGCAGGTGTCTGAGATGGTCTGCACTTGGCTGTACTGGGGGATGGTCTGTATGTCAAGTTGCTCTGATTGGTCAATAAATAAAACCTGATTGGTCGTGGCTAGGCAGGAAGTATAGGCGGGACTAACAGAGGAGAAATAAAAGAACAGGAAGGCAGAGGAGACACTGCAGCCGCCGCCATGACCAGCAGCATGTGAAGACGCCGATAAGCCACCAGCCACGTGGCGAGGTATAGATTTGTAGAAATGCGTTACTTTAAGATATAAGAATAGTTAACAAGAGGCCTGCCACGGCCATACAGTTTGTAAACAATATAAGTCTCTGTGTTTACTTGGTTGGGTCTGAGCGGCTGTGGGACTGGTGGGAGACAGAGATTTGTCCTGACTGTGGGCAAGGCGGAAAAACTCAAGCTACAATCAACTGCGGCTGCTGTTGCATGGGAGAGGAGCATCAAGGCTTCCGTTGAGGAAGAAATCGCCCCTTGTCACTGCCTGGGCAGGAGTCATCTGATCCACAGAGAGCAGCTCTGTGTCTCCACTCCTGTCTCCCCACCCCCTCACACAGGACACCCCAGCTACAGGTGGTCAGTCCCCACCCCCTCACACAGGACACCCCAGCTACAGGTGGTCGGTGACCCCCCCCCCGCCCCCCCACACCAGCTCTGGGATTACACCAACTCGGGCTCCAGGCACCTCATCTAGGATGGATCGGATATTTCAGATACAGCTCCTAGGGGCCAGAGAGATGGATCAGCAGCTAAGAGCACTGGCTGCTCTTCCAAAGGACCCAAGATTGATTCCCAGCACCCACATGGCGATTCACAATGGGCTGTAAGTCTAGTTCTAGGGGATCTGGTGCCTTTTCTGGACTCTGCTGGCACCAGGAAGGCAGGCATGGTACACAAATATACTTTCAGGCAAAACACCCATAAACCCCAAATAAAAATAAATTCATTTTAAATCTGAAAGAAAACAAATGCTAAATAAAATCACAGTCCTTCCTTAAGCAGCAGGATACTGCTTTTGCTCAACAAAAGGAGCCTTGATCTTTAGTTTATTAGTAAAGATGTGGTCTACCTTAATATCTGTTGCCATGATAAGACCCTCTGCACAAAGCATCCTGGGGGAGGAAAGGGTTTATTTGGCTTGCACTTCCAGGTCACAGGTCATCACTGAGGGAAGTCAGGGCAGGACTCAAGTAGGAACACGAAGCAGAAACCGAGGAGGAATGCTGCTGCTTGCTGGTTTACCCATGGGTTCCTGCTTAGATGGTTCTCCCTGCCCCCCAAGATAGGTTTTCTCTATGTAACAGCTCAAACTGTCCTGGAACTCACTCTGTAGCCCAGGCTGGCCTCAAATTCAGAGATCCACCTGCCTCTGCCTCCCAAGTGCTGGGATTACTTGTGCAGCCCCACACCCAGGCGATATTTTCTTATCTAGTCCATAACCACTTGCCCAAGGATCGGTGCTGCCTGTAGTGGGCTGGACCCGCCTGTGTCATTTGGACCAGCAAGGCAGTCCTCCACAGACACACCCACAAGCCATTCTGATTAGAAGGACTCAAGGCTGCGTCAGGTTGACAGTCCAGCTAACTAGGGTGAGGGGTTAAACACATTCAGTGTTGTTTTAGTGCTGGCGGTTGAAGGTGAAGCCCTGTCCCTGCAAGGCCAAGGCTCTACCGACTGAGCTCCATCCCCGGCTCAGAAAAGGGGTTAAATGTGTGGAGTCGCAAATGTAGAGCACAGGTGGACTTCGTTCGCCTGTTCCTTCTTAACCTGTATACAGACCGATACCCACCAAGGGAAAGGGGGACGTGGAAGTGTGTCGTTTATGAAATAATTTCTACCCTTAACTAAGCAGAAGTCTCCATTATACTCCCAAACATAACCTGCATGAAAACACAGCAGTTAATCACTAAATTATCTCTGTTTAACAAAATAACTGCGGTGAAGAGTCAGCAAGGGACTTGGGCTTAAATGACTGCCATCCTATGTTTTTCTTTGTTTTGAGACCAGGTCTTACTATGTGGCCCAGGCACATACACACCAGAGTCCTTAAGAGAGAGAGTTGTAATACCATGTACCTCCAAACTCACCAAACACAAGGCTGGCAGATGGACAGACATATGACAAAGGAAGCAGAATAAAAGTTTTGATAGGATCAGGGTGGTAACCAGAGGAATATTCACAATAAAATTCTTTCAACTTTGCTGTGTGTTTTACGTTTTTGTAACAATAATAAATTCCATTCCTAAGTGTACACTCAGAAGAAGTGAAAATATGTTTGCAAAAACACCTGCACACATTCATATGAGAAATATTAATAATAGCCCAGAAGAAGAGGCAACACAGATATCCATAAAATGGTGATCAGATAAAAAAATTAAAAAATATTAGATGTGTTTAACCCTTCGTTCTAGTTAGCTTCAACTGTCAACTTGACACAGAGTCATCTGAGAAGAGTGTTGTAACTGAGGGGCTGTGGGCATGGCTGTGGAGGACTGTCCTGACTGATACCTGATAGAGCAGGGCCCAGCCCACTGTGGGTGGCTCCATTCCCTGGACAGGTGATCCTGGACTATATGAGAAAACTAGCTGAGCAAAAGCCTAGGATGAAGCAGCCAGCAGAAAATACCACTCTGCAACAAAAACAGCAGCACACGCTACAATGTAAGTGAACTTTGGAAACATTACTTTAAGTAAAAGAAGCTGTGATGGTTTGTGAGCTTCAGCTCGAGATGATTTAGAACAAGCATGGAAACAAATCTCTAGCCACAACCAGAAGGCTTATCTTAGATTGGGAAGACCCACCATACATGTGAGGCATTGCACGGCCTGGGATCATGGTCTGAATAAAAGGAGAAAGAGAACACGTTTTCATCCTTTCTTCTTCCTGATTGCAGATGCAAAGTGACCAGTGGCCTCCAGGGTCCTTGGCCAGGACTTCCAACCATGCTAGGCTGAACCCTAGAACTGGGAGCTGAGCAAACCTTTCCTCTCTTAGGTTGCTATTTTCAGGTGTTGCAGCACAGCGGTTAGGAAGGTAACAATACAGACGCCAGGCACAGGAGACCTCACAGTGCGCGGGTCCATCCGTAAGAGAGGTCTGCAGAGAGAGAGGTAGAGTGGGGGTGACTTGGATCCTGGCAACTGAAAAAAAGAAAGGAAAGAAGGGAGGGAGGGAGGCTGGCTGAAAATGAGCACAGATTTAATCCTGAGGATGAACTATTACACACTTTTTAATATGAAAGTATAATTTTAAGCTACTTTTCACCTGGGAAATGTAAGAAGTAAAGCTTTCTCTCTTTTCTCTGCAATCCACATGGCATCTCATTGCCTGGGTACATTGCTCTTTAGGGGTTAGTTATTAGGGAATGGGCACAGTGGCGCACACCTTTAATCCCAGCACTTGGGAGGCAGAGGCAGGTAGATCTCTGACTTTGGGGCCAGCCTGGTCTACATAGTGAGTTCGTTCCAGGACTACATAGAGAAACCCTGTCTCAAAACACACACACACACACACACACACACACACACACACACACACACACACACACACAATTACTCATTCGAGGCTGCAGAGATGGCTCACTGATTAAGAGCACTACTCTTCCAGAGGGCCCAGGTTTGATTCCTAGCACCCACAGAGTGGCTCACACTGCCTGTAGCTCTAGTTCCAGGGGATCCAGTGTCCTTTTCTGGCCTTTGAGACTATCTAGTATATGTGTGATGCACAGACAAAACACACACATGTAATTTTAAAATTTCAAAACTTATTTATTGATGGACATTTGAAATGTTGCTATTACACCAGGTGCTTCTGTGATTTGCCCTCACCCACATTGTAATCATAGAATCAATTCTTTTTTTTTTTGGTTTTTCAAGACAAGGTTTCTCTGTGTAGCTTTGCGCCTTTCCTGGAACTCACTTTTTAGACCAGGCTGGCCTCGAACTCACAGAGATCTGCCTGCCTCTGCCTCCCGAGTGCTGGGATTAAAGGCATATGCCACCACCGCCTGGCTAGAATCATATCTGGGTTTGTTCGCATCCTTTGTGGCCATCAGCTGTGCAGAAAGACCAGCCCTCTCTAGGGTATATGACTCATCTTCTATGCACAGAAGCCTGTAAGCTAGCCATCCTTCCAAGGTCCAAACACAGATGACAGACGCTCCCTACCCTGGGTAGAACGGACTCAACTGGGGTTGGAGAGATGGCTTGGCTGGTAAAGCACTTTCCATGAAAGTGTCAGGACCAGAGTCCAGGTCCCCAGCACCCATACAAGAAGCTGGGCCCTTTAGGGTCCATCGATGTCCCACACTGGGACAGGCAAATTCCTGGAGCTCAAGGGTCAGCCAGTCCAGTGGAGCTCCACATTCAGTGATAGGTTCCGTCTCAGAAAAGCAGGTGGATATCAGTTGAAGAAGACACTAGGTGTAGACTTCTGGCCTTAACATGTGACGAACACACATGTACCCCCACACACAACTCACATAGAGGAACACGTCTTTACACAGAAAGACTCACCTTGTCCATGTGCCCTTGGGGGTCATCATATCCCCTTCACACTGCCAATGACCCTTGAGTGCCTACACTCTACAAGGCTTACCCTACGGATGAGAGAGCAAGGCGACGAGGGTGTGCGGCTGCATCGTGACTGTGAAGTCTTCCCAATCCCCGCACGGTCCGCTTTTACGAGTGTTGATGGGCAATTATAACATCGTTAGCTGTAATTAAATTCTCATTTTGTCCTTTTCAAATTTTTCTTGCTTTAAGCTACACCCATAAGAACTAATTATCTAAACTACTCTCTGGAACTATTTCTGTACATATGGACCCTTAATGCTTTGGACATACTGCACATTTATTTATTCTGGATTTTGTATGTGTGTCTGTGCACACACTTGTGTGTGATGTGTGCCCCACAGTGAGTGTGAGGAGGTCAGAGGACAGCTTTCCTTCTACCACGTGGGTCTGGGGCTTGAATTCGGGCAGCGACTGCTTTTACTGGCTGAGCCATCTCAAATCCCTGGAGTATTGTTTTTCTACAGTCTAAAGGTGCTGCTATCTAGTGTTCCTACAAAGACTTCCTTGACTTGAGGATTTTATGTCTCTATTCTCTGGATTAGTTTGTTTTCTTTCCATGTAAATTTGAAGACTTGAGAAAGATGTTCTAGGGGCATCTGGTTGGTCCCTTGGGTTCTTGGCTGGACCAAGATGATTAATTTCCCCTGTTTTAAAAAAACCTCCAGGGCTGGAGAGTTGTTCAGTATTTCAGGAATGCTTGCTGCTCTTTCAGAGGACCCCAGTTCAGTCCCCAGAACCTGTGGTTCATAACCATCAGTAACTGCAGTTCCAGGGGATCTGATTTTTTTTCTGGTGTCTTTGGGCACCAGACACCTACATGGTGCACAGACATACATGCCGGCAAAACACTCATACACATAAAATAATTTTTAAAAACCAACAACACAAAAACCTAAGATAGAATTTCCAAAAGAAGTTCTTTTTGTCAACCATTCTTCCATCCTGGTATTTATCATCATGACTGCAACAGTTCCTTTTCAACCCCCCAACCCCTGCCGTCTCACAGAGGTCTCACACACCTCAACCCCCGCCACCTCACAGAGGTCTCACTGACCGTCCAGGCATCACTGGCTGCTGATTGTGCCTCGCTGTTTTCAGCTCCTGTGAATTAGTCATCACAGCAGATTTGCAGTATAATTAACTTGCAGCTTTGATTTTTTTTTTTCATGGCAAAATTAACAGAGTGAATTTTTTCCATGGTAGAACCACACTCTATATTTATTTCTTCTTTAAATAAATGTTTCCAAATTCAGGAATGCAAGATCTATCACTTAATTTCTATTCCAAACCTCATTCCAAAGCCAAGAAGAAAGTCGGCGGCAGCCACTGGTGGCTGCCTCCTCTGCCCTCCCACAGTCCGATCCTGAGCAGCACAAAGCCTGACAGACTGTTACTCAGATGTTTTGTGGCTGTGATGAATGCCGAGACAAACATTCAGAAGAAGGGAAGGACTGAACTAGGCTCGTGGCTTCAGTCCGTGGGTCCCATTGCTTTTGGGCTGTGATGAGCCAGAAGTGTCGTGGTGGAGGGGCACAGAAGAGGAAAAGTGCTGGCCTCATGGCACCCAGGAAACCAAGAGGAGCAGCAGGAGCCGCCAGGGTGGCTCAGCAGAGAAAGATGTTGTTTGCTGTCAAGCCAGATGACCTGAGTTTGATCCCAGGACCCACATGGTGGAAGGAGAAAACTGACTTCCAAACATTGTTATCTGACCTCCGTAGGCACAGCATAGTGCTAACATACGCACACAAGCACAGTAAATAAAGTGTGATGTAAAATTTAGACAACGAAAAAGAGCAGTGACCGATGAGTGAACTGAGCCATGGATTAGGTCAGAGTCTCATGATCTATAACCTGATGGACACACCTCAAGACGGGCTGCACTAATCTCCTCTCTCTCCGTCAGGCTGACAATCAAGGTCAACCATCACAGAGTCCACACCCTGCTCCGGGCTGCGTGGGGGTGAGTGAGTGCAGCCATCCTGTCATTGCCGCGCTCTGCTTAGGCAGGACGGAGCTGCTCGCTGGACCACAGAGCCATCTTTCTTTGTGGTCTAAACAAAAGCCCTTCTCACGCTCATCTTCAGAGGCGCTGGCCTCTGCTTTTGTTTCAGCCGCACAACACTGAACGTAGGGTGTGAGCTTTTGATGTGGGGAAAAAGAAAGAAACCCACCATCCATTTCCTTATTCTTCAGACACATATTAAAGTGGAGAGTATCAGGTGAGAGGTCCAGAGTAGGAAGCCCCTGCCCTGAGGAGCTGACAGCATCCAGGACGACAGATTAGCTCTGCACAGGCGCTTGACAACCAGGTAAACCCACGGGGGGGGGGGGGGGGCGGAGGCCACCTTCTGGAAGGAAGTGCTGTTCTGCATGGGCAGGAAAGAGCTGGGCGCTCAGCGAAGCGGAGAAAGGTGGTCCCGGAAGGTTTGCGTCCCTGGGTGCTCTCTGCCCAAGTACATGTGGATGGATTTGCATGCTACCCGAGCCCCAGGAGCTCTAGAACATCTGAATTTTGACACTACATTTTGTCAAAAAGTGGGAAAAAGGGATACCACTGAGCTTGGGGAGGCTTTTCTTCCCCGTCCAGTTGAAGCTTTGGGATGTCTTTTAATAAAAAACCATACCCCGAACTAGAAACTGGACCTGGGATGAACAGAAACCACTGAGCGTGTGTGCTTCAAACTCAGAATGGCTGTCAGCAACTGCTGCCTTCATATGAGCTGAGACACCGGGGCCTCTCATTTGCCACGTGAAGAAGCTGGAGAAGTTCAGAACAGGGCAAGGACAGGCCAGAGAGGCGGCTCAGCTCCCGAGGGTCGCGGAAACAAAGTGCCAGACTGGCTTCCGCAGCGGTGGTTCGGCCAAGTCTAACCAAGTATGACTTCGTTTCAGCTTCATTAGATCTGTAGAGAATTTACAGATATCCCTAAAATTGTGGTGGGGCGACATCACCATAAACTGGTGAGACTAATTTTTAACTGGTGGTCGTAAGTTGAGACTATCATTAAATAAAATGTAGCACCCTGCTTAGCAACACAGTATACTGTAGCCAGGCATGTGAGTACATATCTGTATTCCCAGCACTCAGGAGGCAGAGGCAGGAGGATCTCTGTGAGTTCCAGGTCAGCCAGGACTGCACAGGGAGACCTTGTTTCGAATAACAACAATAAATCCCACAACACACTGTAGAGTGCCAGTCCAGCCTCCAACCTGTGGGCTGCATGCATCCAGGTTAACTATGAATGTTGTCCAACGTGTCTGTAGATGGTAGTGCCATGTCACAAATGTCGGCCAGTTGGACACCTCCATTTGTAGAACATTGGTAGTTTTCCCTGGCCATCACTGGGTTGCCACACCGTGTCCTGAGAAAGGATTATACCACACATGCTGGTTGGGAACAGCACCACTCAAAGTCAGAATCACACTTTCTGCAGACTGTATCACTTCACACCACCACAAGACTCAGAATCACACTTTCTACAGACTGTATCACTTCACACCACCACAAGAGTCAGAATCACACTTCCAAAGACTGTATCACTTCACACCACCACAAGAGTCAGAATCACACTTCCAAAGACTGTATCACTTCACACCACCACAAGAGTCAGAATCACACTTCCAAAGACTGTATCACTTCACACCACCACGGAAGTCAGAAAGTCAGGAGTCAGTCCACCAAAAGCTGGAGAACATCCGTCCTTCCAAAGAGCATCTCAGCCATATGTGATGGGGTTAGACTATCACCACATTTTTGTAGGAAATCCCATCCTGCACCTTGGGCCCTCATCTGTCTTTGAGACCTCTCTGTGTTCTTGACTTTGATGTCCTGCAGTTCCAGCTAATGATGTCTGCTATTACACAATGTGATGGGTGCTAGGTTTGCTGTGTATCGAGAGAGCCCTAATTAATATGCCGCACAGAATCCAGTGCCATTATCAGTTATTCCTATCACATCTGAGCTGCGCTGCAGCTTTTCAGTGTTTCACTGGGTTCCCAGGGGCAGGGCAGAGACAGACACAGAAACAGGGTAACTGACAGAATGCGGGTTTCCGACTGGATCGTGTGCACTGTGCCGGGTTTTATGTGTCTTAAGATAGCATTTCCCAAACTATCATATAAAATGATGTTTTATGAAAAAAAAAGTAGGAGTCATTGTGTTTTCAACTTTATTTTTTAATGAAATATGCCCTCTTCTGGCCTCCACAGGCACCTCTGCACACGTTTCTCTCTCTCTCTCTCTCTCTCTCTCTCTCTCTCACACACACACACACACACACACACACACACACACACACACACACACACACTCACCACAAGCCCAGAAATAACAGGTGCAAATGTCCATGGATTGAACTCAGAAACTGTGAGCCAAAATCAAGCGTCTCTCCTGAGTTGTTTATCTCGGGCATTTTGTCACAGTGACAGAAGACAGACTGACACAGTACTTAGCAAACAAAACACTAGGTGTGTTTACGTTGCACTGGGAGCTTGGTAGCAGACTGAGCCCTTCCACCCCTGGAGAAGGAGGGGCTTGAACTTGGCCTTACCGTGGTGGGAAGAGCTCACGAGCCTGAGACCTAACAGCAACCACCAAATTTCATCAGTCCAGAGCAAAAGGATGGCTTGTTCCAGGCCTGACAGGAAGAGAGGCCCCTGCAGCATCTGGAGAGCCAGGGCAGTGGGTGACAGAGATCTCTAAGCAACAGAGACACTACTGTGGTGTAAAGCGTGTGTGTGTGTGTGTGTGTGTGTGTGTGTGTGTCTATGTGTGTGTGTGTGTCTCTGTGTGTGTGTCTGTGTGTGTGTGTGTCTGTGTGTGTGCTTGTGTCTTAGGTGTGTCTGTGTGTGTCTATGTCTCTGTGTTTGTATGTGTGTGTCTGTGTTTGTATCTGTGTGTGTGTGTCTGTGTTTGTATCTGTGTGTGTGCGCGCGCACGCGTGCGCATGCGTCACGGGAAGCTTACTCCCTGGGAGCTGGATCACAGGCTCTTGAGACAGGCTCGCAGGCTAGAACACCTACATGGGAGCTGGTGGTGCAGTGTTAGTCCACAGGAGAGCTTGGGTGGCTTGTAAGGCCTTCCGCTGACTGGATGAGGTTCCCTCGAGAGTAATCGCTAGTCAAAGCCAACTAACTGGACATTCCCACAGCTACAACACTTTCAACAACGCTGACCGGCTGACTGGCACTGCCACATGGGCTGAGCTGGTGACACAACATCATCAGAGCAGAAGTGCCCACTCTTGAGGTGAAGAAGGGCCAGTCTGCATGTGTGCCTCTGTTTACCCGGCACCCATCAGTGCTGTCCCTGGACACTAGGCCTTCTGGTCAGAGCTGATGTCACATTACCTCGGAGTGGGACCTCTCCCCGCCCCCACCACTGTTCCTGTAGCTTAGGCTATCCTCGAACTTCGGATCCTCCTGCCTCCATCTCCCAGGGGACCCAAGTTTGGTTCTAAGCACCCACATCAAGCAGCTCACAACAGTCTGTAACTCCAATTATAGGGGGGTCTGACACCCTCTGGCCTATGCAAGCACCAGGCACACACACACACACACACACACACACACACACACACACACATATTAACAAAAATAAATACACAAATCTTTTAAAAGTAAATAAATGTTTGTGAGGAATTTTTGTCAAAGGGATTTCATCAAGATTCTGGAATTTCACCTGATTTCTTTTTTAAAGAAATGGGCACATTCATGGTGACTCAGCTTCTTCAGTGATTGACATGAACAGCAAATGTTAGTAATAACATTGTGTGGCGTCGAGACAGTGAAACTCATTCAAGGCAAAGATGCAATTATTGATGAATCATGGCATAATTCTCCCAGCAGGTTAACAGAGTAGATTCTACACCTTTATTAGTATCAAAACCATGACAACTACCCACATTTTAGAGGTGCTGAAAGGAGAAACCCCTCTAAAGTTGAGAATTTATCTTCATCAAATTAAAACACATAAAGTATTAAGTTCTCTCATTTTTTTCAGCCTCCACTCCCACGTCAAAGGCAGGAGAATATTTTAACACTTCCCATGAATATTTAAGTTAGCACATAAGTGTGTTAGTTAATATGCACTTATGTTAAATGGATGTGACTTGTAAAATAAAATTAGCTTCTAAAAGCACTCAGGCATGGGAAGTGCTGATGCACGCCTTTGATCCCAGCACTTGGGAGGCAGAGGCAGGGGGATCTCTGAGTTCAAGATCATTTTGTCTATATATTAAATTCCAAGACAGCCAGAGCTAGACCCTGCCTCATGAAAGAAAAATTGAACTAAATTAAAAAATTTTAAACTTCGTAAGATACAAGGATTTAACTGTTGATTCAGGTGTAAAAAAAGAAACGAGCTGACGTTTCTTTCCACTCTGGACCTGTAGATCCATCTTTCTGTTCTAAAATGAGGCAGCAGCATGCTTTGAAAGATGGCTCCGTGCTGCTGAGTGGAAGCCTGAGAAAGCACAAGTGCTGGTTCCGTGACAGCAAATTTAGTCAGAACCTTGCAACCTGCCTGGAAGAGAACATGGATGGAGAATAACTAGGCCAGTAGCACTGGTGTGAGCCACACAGGGAGGCATAAAAATCAGCCCCCAAAATGCAAGGTCTGACCTAATTTCAAGGCAGGTCGATAATAAAACATTGTCTCACACCCAGAGAAAAACAACATCTGTATTCAAATGAGCCATCATAAAAATGGTGAATATTTTTAAGACCCTGGGAGAAGAATATTAAATATTTAGCAATGATCTGCTATTTAGGAATGTATTGGTTCTGCTTGGTGAAGTGCATGCTTAATTGTTCTCAGAGGCTAGTGTGGCTTTTTATCAATCTAGACTTCTGCTCTGAGAGTGCTTTAGGAGGCTTTGGTTGCCTCGAGCTTTTTCTGAAAGAAGCCAGATTCCCCAGCAAGATGAAAGGCAGCCAGGGCTGCGTGACTCAGAACAAGGAAGTGTGGGGCCGTGGTGGGGGCAGGTGCATTTTCAGTCTGACCTGGCCCACCTCCAGCACAGTTACCTGCACACCACGAGGAGTGTCTGTTCTGTAATACGGTCAAAGGAGCAACACGGAATTCTGCTGCAGAATTCTTAGAGGATATGTTATCGCATTGACTGGTGCGGCTCTAACCTGAGACCTAATTTCAAATCTATTACAGAAAAGCACCTTCACCCACCTACTCGCCCACTGCAGACAGCGCATAGAGCAGTGGTTCTCAACCTGTCGTGACCTTTCTGGGTCAAATGACCCTTTCACAGGGGTTGCCAAAAACCATGGGAAAGCACAGATATTTACATTACGATTCATAACAGTAGCAAACTTACAGTTACAAAGTAGCAATGAACATAATTTTATGGTTGGGGGTCACCACAACTTAATGAACTGTATTAAAAGGTCACAGCATTGAAAGGTGAGAACCACTGGCATAGAGGGATGTTGGCTCACTCTTTCATTCTGCTTTTCACTTAATGGAAATTTTCAGACATACACAATAGCAGAGAGAGTCATGAACCCTCACAATCCAACTTCAATATTTACCAGCTATCAATCATTCCACCTACACCCCACTCAGCCCTCTCCCCAGGCACACACAATTATTTTGAAGATACCACTTACTTGCATCTGCAAATACTTTGGTTTATTTTAGATGTATGTGTGTACATACAGGAAAATTGTGAGATATGATCACATTATCATCTTGACTAAAAAGTATTCACAGTAGGCCTTTGCTTGGTGTTTAGCAATGTTATGGATAGTTGGTTTGAGGCAGGGTCCAAACAAGGTCTGAACGTTATTCTTTGTTGATTTTTTTTTTTTTATGAGGCAGCATCTCTTGTAGCCCAGGCTGGCTTCAAACTTGCTATGTAGTTGGGATGACCTTGAATTTCTGACCTCTAGTGCTCACCTCCTTAGTGTTGGGATTCTAACCATGAGCCACCATGCCCAGACAGTTTATTGGGTGCTGGGGATTGATTGTATCCTAGGTAAGGACCCTCCCATGTGAGCCACATCCCCAGTCCTGAGCATGGCGGCTCGTTGCTGTGTTCTATCTTCAGCATCGGGTTGAGCAGGTGCTCTGCCCCTACCAGGCAAGGGCGATGTCCCTGCTCTCCATCCCCAGCTCCCATGTATGTCTTGAGTCTTTTTTTAAACTATAGGTTCTAATTTCTCCACTTACAGATTTTTTTCCATTGTGAAGAAACCAGGCCATTTGCCTTGGACAGTTTCCCACATTTTTTATTTTGCTGACTACATCCTCATGGTATTAGCATGCTGTTCTGACTCCAGGGTTTCCGGTACCCAGCAATCAGATTTAAAGACTTGAGCTAATTCAGGTCAGTCTTGGATGCAGGAAGAGAATATTGTGATATCTAGCAGGACCTAGATCATCTCTTGCCTCTTTATGCATTCTGTACCTGTTAGAAACTCTCTATTTGTAAACATTTGAATTTAACTATATATTTTTGGATATGGTAATTTAATTCCATGTATTTAAAAAATCTTATTTATTGACTGATTCACGTGGGTTTTTTTATTTTTTATTTTTTTGGTGTTGTCTTTATTTTTATTACGTTTTAGAAAGATTTATTTTTATGTGTATGAGTGTTTTGCTTACATATGTATCACACGAATGCCCGGCATCTGCAGAGGCCAGAGAGAGTGGTCAGATCCCCTGGAGATGGTGTTACAGACAGATGTGCTCCACTACGTGGGTGCTGGGAACCAAATCCAGGCCCTCTGCAAGAGCAGCAGGGAGACAGAGCCACCTCTCCAGCCCATTTTTTGTTTGTATGTTTGTTTTTGATGGGGTTTCTTGTCGCTGGCATTGACCTCATATTTACTATGCAGCTGAGGATGACCTTGAACTTCTGGTCTCCTTGTCTCTACTCCCCAAGTGCGGGGATTAATGGCACAGGCCACTACCTACCCTGCCTCTTGCTGCGTATTTTACGTAAGAGTATTTCTCCATGTGGATGGAGTTGAACTGTTCACACTCCAGTCCTATCAATCATTTCTTCCCGTGCAGATGCAGCTGAACTGTTCACACTCCAGTCCTGTCAATCATTTCTTCCCGTGTGGATGGAGTTGAACTGTTTATACTCCAGTCCTGCCGTTCCTTCCTGGATGGCAGCTGAAGCTGAAAGGACATATCTAGAGGAACACAGCTCATGGTAGAAAGGTAGGCAAGCCTGGTGTGGTGCCTCATACCTGTAATCCCAGAACATGGGAGGGAGAGGCAGGAGGATGGACAAGAGTTAGAGATAGTTTGATCTACAGCAGTGAGTTCCAGGGCAGCCAGGGTTGCGTAAAAAGACTCACACAGGGGGCAGGGTAGGTAGGCTGTGATTAGCCATCAAATATAAGACTCTCAAAACTGGAGGACTCAAAGACCTGGAAATAAACCTCAGAAGGCCACTGCAGGCCTTTATAAGACAGATAATTAACAAGTCCTGAGCCTCCATATCAAATGCAATGCATTAATAATACATAAGCATCAATTTTTCTAATTCCTAGTAGATGGCCTGGTGTGTCCTTAATGAAGTACACTGGGCAAGGTTATAGCCACACAGCTCTCCAGGGAAAGACAGACCGTGCTCCTAAGCCTGGCCATGGGAAAGCTGAAGGAACCTTAGAAGGCCCAGTGTGTGGCTGGTTTGACCCCTGGATTGATTATGGGTTTTGTTTGGTATCTTATTTTTTTTTTGTTTCCTTAATTTGAAGTACAGCATGTTTTTCTTTCTCATAAACATCGACTTTTTGTTGTTGTTTTTTAAAAGGTGTTTTGCTTGCATGTGTGTCTATGGGAGGGTGTCAGATCCTTTAGAATTGGAGTTATACATAGTTGTGAGCTGGGAACTGAACCTGGGTCCTCTGGAAGAGCAGCCAGTGCTCGTGACCGCTGAGCCATCTCTCCGGCCCTGCTTGGTGTCTTAGGATGCTTCAGCCTCCCTTAGCGGCCTTACAGATTGAGGGGCAGCTGCCCCTCCCTCAGATGACTCACTCTGGAGGAGACAGCTTGCCTGGTGGTGGGAGGAAAAACTTCGGTTCTGCAGCTGGACCCAAGAGTCAGCCTAACATCAAACAGCTTAATAAGGAACACGCATGCAAGTGTAGTTAATATTTTTATGCACACACGGGGCTTTTTGTAAAAATGTGCAGATAAAAATAAGACGCGAGGCTGAAGAGTTTACAGAGTCCTTCACACAGTGACTGAGAAACTGCGGGGATGTGACAAGATAAACTGTGGACAGTGACGAGCACATACATGAAGGGAGTCAGTGGAGAACGAGGGCGATAGTCCTGCGTTGGTTACTTTTCTATTGCTCTGCTGAAACTCAGTGACCCAGGCTGCTTGCTCACAGAGGAGAGCATTGGACTTACTGGTCTAGAAAGTTAGAACCCCTGATGGCAGAACAAGCATCCTGGGGACTGTGGAGGCTTTTTGAAACTTCAAAGCCCGCCCCCGTTACACACTTCCTAATCCTTCCCAAACAGGTCCACCAACTGGGACCAAGTGCGAGCCTATGGGGCCATTCTCCTTCAAACCGCCACACTGCACTCCCTGGACCCTGAAGGCTTCTGGTCAGATAATAGAGTAAAATCATTTAGTCCAGCTAAAGACTAGTCCATAGTCTCTCTGTCCCAACACTGTTCAAAGGTCAAAGTCTCTTCTGAGACCGAGGGAGATCTCTAAACTGTAACCCTTTATAAAATAAAAAAGCAAATTTCATGTTTCCAACATACAGTGGCACAGAATATACATCACCATTCCAAAAGGGAGGGAAGGGATGCAGAAGAGAATACTGGACCAAAGCAAGACTGAGCACAGCTGGGCAAACTCCGATGCTGTGGCTCTATGTCCTGTGTCAAAGGGCTCTGTCCTTCCAGCTTTGCTGACTGGACTTCTCTCTTTCGGGCTTGGACTGACTCCATGTCTGCAGCTCTCCTTAGCATATATCTCACGGCTCTAACCTCTCCAGTATCTCAGAGTCTCCAACACAATCCAGGCTTCACTTTCACAGCTTCTCACAACAGCCTCTCGAGGTCCCTTGCCCTCCCAGGACCTCCCTGAAGGCACTGTCCTGCCACCCATTGCTGGCACCAGTGGCTTCCCTTACACACGGAGGAAGCTCCCACTCTGCTCATGTGTCCTTCATGGCTCTAAAGCCAGAACCACATGGACAACACTGACAAGCTCTCCCGCCCCCTTTGATGGAGTCCGGGCTTCTTGAGTCACATTTGCAGCAGCTTTTCTGTGTTGTTGCTTTTTTAGGGACAGAGAATTCCTTCTACATTTTCCTCTCACAGGGTGGAGCTCAGCGTGTGTATGTGTGTGTGTGTGTGTGTGTGTGTGTGTGTGTGTGTGTGGTCTTCCCGGAGGACACGCCTCTGTTCATCCCAGTACAGAGCGAGCCAGACTTCACCCTCCGCCTCTGTTTCAGCAGAAGCCTTGGCTCCAGCATGGACTTTCCTGCAGTCTTTCCCCTCCACGGTGCACATTTTATGTTTCCTTTGCTCCATTTGTTCTGTCTTCACTGTAGACCTGCGTAAGAATGATTACCAATAACCATGTGACAGAGTCAGTATTAGGCTGTTTTGAAATCTCCTCCACTAAAGAAATTAGGCCATTACTTTCTAATTTTAGCCTCAGGCAGGTTCTTAGGGAGAGGGCAGCAAGCAGTCACATCCTTTGCCAAAATACGACAAGAATAGTGTCTAGCCCAGTTGCTTACTGTTCTCTTTTGAGACCACTTGAGCTGGGCCTCCACAGTCTGGACAGTTCTAACACTAATGTCTTCCAGGCTCCTATAGGATGGCCCATTAAGCTCAGCTTAAAACATTTAATAATGTTTCTAGCCCAAAGTCCCCCAAAATAGCACACTTTTTTTCTCTGTCAGAGAAATATCCCACTCCCTGTTGAGACAAACTGTGGACGTGACAAGGAGATACACTGAGGAGATGGGTGGAAAAAAGGTTATTTTGGAAAATAAATTAATATAGGTCTTTCAAATGTTCACCACAGTCCCTATAGTGAGAAGGCCCTTTAAAAATTATTTTAATTTAAAATGATACATGTGTGTGTTGGGGGTGGTATGTGTGTGAGAGCGCAGGTGTCTGCAGAGGCCAGGAGAGGAAATCAGATTCTGTCTTAGTCAGTGTTCTATTGCTGTGAGGAGACACCATGACCACGGCAGCTCTTATAAAAGAAAGTATATAATTGGGACTGGCTCACAGTTTCAGAGGTTTAGTCCGTTATCCTCATGGCGGGGAGCATGGCAGTACACCGGCAGACAGGGTGCTGGAGAAGGAGCTGAGAGTTCTACATCCGGATCCACGGGTAGCAGGAAGGGAGAGACTCTGGATTTGGAATGGGCTTTTTGAAATCTCAAAGCCCACGGCCCGTGACACACTACCCCTAAAAGGGCCGTACCTCCTAATCCCTCTCAAGTAGTATTGCTCTGTGAAGACTAAACATTCAAATATATGAGTCTATGGGGGTCCTTCCTATTCAAACCACCACAAGTCCCCTGGAGCCAAAGTTACAGACAGTTCTGAGTCTCCTGCCCTGGGGTCTTGGGAACTAAAACCAGGTTTTCTCCAAGAGCAGTACATGCTCTTAGCTGCTGGACCATCATCTCTCCAGTCCCCATTCTCTTGGTCCTGGCAGAGTGAGTCTCTTCTTTATGAGTGAAGGGAGGAAGGGGGGGGCAACAGAGGCCTCTAGGCTCCGCTGATTCTCAAGTCCTTTCTGCTCAGAGGAAACAAGGGCCAACATGGTGTGTAATGGGGTGGTATTGGACAGAACAAAGGATCACTTCCCCTGCTGCTAGCCCACCATCAAAGTGAGAGGCTTCCTGTGTCTCTAAAAGGTGTGGGATCTGGGGCCTGGTAACAGGGGCTGAAATCCCAGTTTCTCAGGAGGCTGAGCTAAAAGGATCTCAAGTTCAAGGCCACCTGAGCTCTGTGAGCTCAAGCCCAGTTTGGGTAACTTAGTAAGCTCTGTGCCAAGTGGAGAGAAGGCAGTGCATTTGTGCAGCATGCACAAACACATGGGTTCAAACCCCCGTACAACCAACAGAACAGAACAATAGCCCCCTCCCCAAAGTTTTGAGATTCCCCCTACATGCCACAAAAGTCAGTAATCAAGGAATTCCATTGTGACTTTCAACCCGGAAAGAGCCTCGCTGTGTCTCCTTGTCATGTCTACAGTTTGTCTCAACAGGCTCAGTCTTAAGGTCACCAGCACTTCAAATGGCACTCGCAAGTCAGTCCCAAGTTGTTTATGTGTGCTTTCGATCAACTGGATGCAAACAGGGGTTCGCACAGCCCCCCTCCTCAAGTTAAATAATTTGATCAACAGACCCACAGAGCTCAGGAAAACACTTATGTCTCCCAGAGGATACACAGGAGGTTGAGGCAAGGGATAGAGTGCTGTGTCTCCAGGTGCTTGACCCCATTCAGCAAGCTGGAAAACCCTGAACCTCACTTGTCCTTTAGAGATGTCATGGAGACATGGTTGCTAAGTTACTGGATTTTTTTCTTGCTAGAATCCTTCCCTTGAGACAGAGGAAAATCCGTGCAGGATGAGGAGAGCCAGACAAGAAAGTCAAAGCATTTCTTTATGACTGTCTAAAGTTGGGAGAAAGCAGAGCCGACTGCCTGGAGGAGGAGGTCATATGTAAGGAACCATGGGCTAAACCGAAGGATATATGCTGTGACACAGGAGACAGGTTCGCAGTCCCTTCGCCCAGAACTTCACAGGCAAGAACCATGTTCCTCCTCCGCCTTGCTCCCACACACCAAGCCAAGACTTCTCCCACCTGCTTAAGTCACTCAAAGATCTAGTACCACGCAGCTAGAAACTTTCCTGTATGTTGCCTTTCTCAGGGTAGCCGATCCTGAGCTCCCCTCCCTCCTACCTATGTCTCCATGGAAACCCAATGAAGCCGATGGCCCACACTCTCCCCTTTCTCCCCCTGCTGTCTCCTGCTCACCACAGAGTCCCTGACTGGGATGGCGAGTCACCTTCTCAACAAGGGTCTCTGTGTTTGCCACTCAGCATGACTGTAAGTCGAATCCCCAGATACCCAAGCTGCAGCTGGAGAGGCAGTTAAGAGCACGTACTGTTCTTTCGGAGGACCTGAGTTTGAGTCCCAGCTCCCACGTCAGGCAATTCATAACCTGTAACACCAGCTCCAAGGGATCCAATGCCTCTGGCCTCCATGGGCACCTGGGCTTATGACCACATATCCATATAGACACACATATGTACGCTTAATCTTAAAATATAAATAAATCTTTAAAAATATCCAAATGGACAATCTGAATGATAAAGAAAGGAAGAGTGAGGGTGGACGCAGGTGTCCCTCCCCTCCATGATGCAGACGGGGCAGTGAACACGGTATGTATTTAGTAATGGTGGGTAAGGTTGCTGTTAATGCTTACACAAACTGATTAAAAATAATGTGTGTGCACTCATGTCCTTAGCAGCATTATTCACAGTAGGCAAGAAGAAGAGAAACTCCCAGTGTCCACAGATGGGTTGACAAAGTGTGGTAGAGACACACAGCAATACCGGGCCTTAAATGAAATCTTGTGCTGGGGAGATCCTCAGTGGGTAAGAGTGGTTGCCACACAAGCACGAGTTCAGACCTCAGCACGCACGCAAAAAGTTGGGCATGGTTGTATGCGAGGATAGCCCCGGACTGTGAAGGATGGAGTCGGGGTCCCTGGAGCTTGTTAGCTGCCAGCCTGGGTTCAGGTTCAGTGAGAGACCCTGTCTCAAAGAATAAGGCAGAGAGTGATAGAGCTGGAAACCCTCTGGCTTCCACGCACACACACACCCCCCCAACACACACACACACACACACACACACACACCCAACACACACACACACACACACACACACACACACACACACACACACACAGCTTCAACATGTTGAAGTTGGCTCCCCTCTTCCACCATATCTGTTCCAGGATCAAACTCCAGTTGTCAAGTTGGGTGGCAGGTGCTTTTCCCTGTGAGCTTTCTCACCAGCCCCATGTGACTCCACTCGCCTTAAGTAGATACAGCAGACACATTTAGAGAAAAGAAGACGGAATTGCGTTTGCCGGGTGAGAAATGACGGGGAGGCTCATTTTGTTTGTTTGTTTCATTTCTGTTGTTTTGAGATGGGGTCTCACTGTTTAGCCCTAGCTGGCCTAGAACTCACAGAGATCCACTTGTCTTTGCCTCCTGAATGCTGGGTTAAAGGTGTGCACCACCACACCAGGCATTTTTTATTTTAATCATGCATATGTCTGTGTTCCTATGTGGGGTTATGTTCACATGAGCCCAATGCCCAGGGAGGCCAAGAGAGGGTGTTGGATACCCTGGTGCTGGAGTTGTGGGCAGTTGTGAGCTGCCCAAAGTTGTGGGTGCTGGGAACTGAGTTTGGTCCTCTGCAAGACCAGTGCATGCTTTTAACCACTGAGCCATCTCTCCAGTCCCCACATGATTCTGCATATTATAGTTTGTGAAATGCTTAAGATATATATATATATATATCTTAAGGCCATATGTAACTGTCAAAAGAACTGAGTCATGAGCCTCAGGACCAGGCTGTGACAAGGTGGGGCACAGAACCAGAAACTGTGATAATTGATTTGGACTGCCCTGTCCTGAATCCTCACAAAGAAACTAGGCAAGCTCTCCTCCTGGGAAAAGTAGTGAGTCACAGGGCACCTGCTGGGAGACTCAAATAAACCCGAGGAGCCAGACAGCACCATCCCAGCACACACCTTTCAGGAGTCAGTTCTTGTCCGCTGCCTTGTTGCCTTGTTGAATCAGGATTTCTCTTCTTGTTTCTGCTGTGTGCCTGTATTCAGGGATAGCTGGCCCCAGAACTTCCAAGGAATCTCCTCTATCTTGCTGTAGGAGTGCTGGGATCACAGATGTGGCTACAGCAGCCAGCTTTTTTCCGTGTTCCAGGTGTGAAAAGTGGGTTGTCAGCCTTGTGCTGAGCCATCTCCCCGGCCCTCATGAGAATTTGTAAGATGGCTTTCTGGGGTGCATTGTTTGGCTCTAGAGAGCAGCTGATACACTTAACTTGGGGCTACACATACGGCTGCCCTAAGTAAGCATGGCCTGGGTCTAACATCCTTGTTTGACAGGTCTGTGGGGAAATAGGTACTATCTCTGTGGGCAATCTTGGCTTTATCAGTTGTATTAAAGTCCCTTGACTTAGCAGGAAATACAAGCTAGATTCCAGAGTGAAGGGCTCCAGAGCGAAGGGCTTCTCTCCATTGACACGACTTTTGGAATTTTTTCTTTCTATTTTGTCTCAGGCTGAAGTTGAGAAATTTGCTGTGCATTGAATGTCTGGCAGAAAGACACGTTCGGCTCCTGACAGCATTTGTGAATGGGACCTTGCTGGAAATGGGAAACCAGCCCTAATGCGACGGGACATTTGTCCTTATGAGAAGGACAAGAGGCAGAGACTTGCGAATGGCAAGAACGCCAGAGAAGATTGAAGGGAAACACCTGAAGATGGCTGTCAAGTCTCCAGGAGCTGGGAGGGAGCCCAAGGGTGCACACTGCTCACGGCCTCTGCAAGGAGGCCGACGCTGGGCTCTAGCAGCATGACAGGATGCATTTCTGTTTAAGCCACCCAGGTTGGAGCCCTTTTTTGGTCTAATTTTTTTTGGTGGGTGATGGAATTTGAACCTAGGACCTCACGAATGCTAGGCAAGCTCTCTACCGCAAAGCTGTATCTCTAGTGCTAGTAGTATATACACAGCGAACTAAAACAATGTACAAATAAACAGAGAACAGGTGCCACGGAAGGAAGGTACTGCGCACCGTCAGTGTGGTGTTTGTCTAGGACACTGATGGAGGCGCACATTCTAGAGACCGACAAACCGATGCTAACTTCAGCACGTTCAATTCCCCTACTTTGGCCTACACTCGCGCTTAGGAATCTGAAAGCCAGGTTGCAATAGACAATTCTTGAACTCTCTAGAACATTCCAGAAGCTGGGGAGAATTAGTCCTTAGCTGAAAATACTTCAGTATGTAGGGGTTAGTTACCGTTCTCTAGGAAGATCAAAAAGTTAAGGTACAAGAAGACCATCAGGAAGGACCAGAGTGCTCAGATCGGGCATCAGTTGTGGCCATAGACATCAACACAACACAAGTTTTCTTGAAGTAAGGTGCTGAGGTAAAAAACAAAACAAAACATAATCTCTCTATTTTTTAAATAACAAGGGTTGGTTTAACTACATCTCTGAGTCAGATGTCTTCTTTCAAAACAATTAGGCTGTGCCTGTACATTGAAACTAGATTTCTTTCCATTTTTTTTTTTTTTTTTTTTTTTTTTGTCGTCTTAATAGAATTCCAATGCCTGTTCGTATTTGTGGCGGTTAGAATAGGAACGGCCCCCATAGACTCCTGTGTGAATGCTAGGCCTGCGGGAGTGGCACTCTTAGGGGGTGTGGCCTTGTGAGAGGAAGTGTGTCACAGTGGGGGCGGGCTCAAGGCAGGCCCCATGTCACGTTCACTTCCTGCTGCCTGGAGACCCAGAGGGAGGGCTCTCGGCTCCTTCTCCAGCACCGCGTCTGCCTGCCACGATGATAACGATGATAACGGACCGAACCTCTCAACTGTAAGCCAATTAAATGTCTCCTTTATGAGAGTTGATGTGGTCATGGTGTCTCTTCACAGCAATAGAACCCTAGCTAAGACACTAATTAAATCTGTAAGCCAGGTCAGTTACCCAAGTTAAAGGAAAATGTGAGCTGTCTAGTCGGTAGTTAGGGCACTCTTAAAACTCTCACTGTCTGGGGAAGGACTGAATTCACGGCACAGTCATTTACGGGGCTGCAGAGACGACTCTATGAGAGTGCTTGCTGCCCCTTGCAGAGACCAGATGTTGGTTCCCAGCATCAACATCAGACAAGTCACAATTCCCTATAATTCCAGCTCCAGGGGATCTGATACTCTGAGAGCACACACACACACACACACACACACACACACACACACACACACACACACACAAATACATGTCTACACATGTCCCACACACTCACACATGTCACATACTCACATATGTCACACACATGTCACACACACACACAGATCTTAAAAAATAAAACCCTTTTCTGTTCAGTGAGGCCTGTTAGGAAGCAGAGGACAGTTGCGTGTTCCATTTTGCTTTGGATCATTCTCATGCCTCACATATTACCTAAAACCTAATGATTCTGAAAAACAGGATGCTGAGGGAATAATTCTTTAAAGATAATTTTAGATTATTAGAAGCTATTAGATATTTGATACTTTGAAATCATGATTATTATCATCATTACCATTATTGAGAAGGAGTCTGACTATTGTAGCCCTAGCTGACCTGGAACCACTATATAGACCAGGCTATCCTCAAACCCACAGAGGTCCCCCTGCCTCTGCCTCCTAAGTGCTGGGATCACAGGTGTGCCCACCATGCCTGCTTTCTGTGGTGTGGGGGCTCCAAGTCAGATCTCCATGGACACCAGGCAAATGCTCTACCAACTGAGTTGCAGCCTTAGCCTGCTAATATTATTTATTATATTTTATTATTTAAGTATAATATTAATTCTTTGATAATTTCATACAATGCACCTGTGGTAGTTTGAATGTAATTGGTTCCCATAATCTCATAGGGAGTGGCACTATTAGGAGGTGTGGCTTTGTTGGAGGAAGTGTGTCACTGTGGGGGAGGGCTTTGAGGTCTCCTATGCTCAGTGTCTCAGCCAACTTCCTGTTCCCTGCCAGATGTAGGACTCTCAGCTACTACTCCAGCATGTCTGCCTGTACACCACCCCCATGATGCTCCCCGTCATGATGATAATGGACTGAACCTCTGAACTGTAAGTGAGACACCACAATTAAATGTTTTCCTTACAAGAGTGGCCGTGGTCATGGTGTCTCCTCACGGCATCTTATATTCACCTCCTCTCTCCTTCTCCCCTGAGTTTGATATTGATAATTCTTAAAGATTTTCTTTTTATTATGCATACAGTGTTCTGCCTGCATGTGTCCCTGCAGGCCAGAAGAGGGCACCAAATTTCATTACAGATGATTGTCAGCTGCCATGTGGGCGTTGGGAATTGAACTCAGGTCCTCTGGAAGAGCAGCCAGTGCTTTTAAACACTGAGTCATCTCTCCACTCCATTATTATTATTGTTGTTGTTGTTATTATTGTTTTTCGAGATAGGGTTTCTCTGTGCTGCCCTGGCTGTCCTGGATCTCACTCTGTAGAACAGGTTGACCTTGAACCCAGAAATCTACCTGCCTCTGGGCAGGGTCTGACTGATTGCATTTGGCCATAGCCTTGAGGATTACCCACAAAACTTAAAGATAAGTCCTTTTTAAAAACCGCACTTGCATGCATGTCTGGTGTGTGTATGTGTGTGTGTGTATGGGGTGTATGTGTGTGTGTGTGTGTGTATGTGTGTGTGGTATGTGTAGTGTGGTATGTGTGGTGTGGTGTATGTGAGGGGGCTGTGGTGTGTGTGTGTGTGTGTGTGTGTGTGTGTGTGTGTGTGTATGTGTGTGTGTATGGAAGCTAGAGGAGAGTGCTGGGCATCCTCTATCACCCCTCATCTCATACCTTTGAGGTCTCTTTGAACCTGGAGCTTTTTTGTTGTTAGACTTGGAAATGGCAACCCCGTGGTCCTCCATCGTGGCGTACTCGGTTCTCTCAGTGCTGGGGCTACTGGTGTGCAGGGGACACACCCGGCCTGCTTCACAGATGCTGGGAACGGAGCTCTGGTCACTATGCGTGTGCAGCAAGTACTTGTAAGCATCGATTGTCTCTGAAGCTCGACAATCTGCTTTGTGTTTGTTGTTTTTTAATTTAAGGTCATTCCGGGTGGAAACTGAACGTCGCGCTGTGGGGCTCCCTCTTCCTTCGCTTTGTAGGCTGCACTGGGGTGTGGCAGCTCTGGACCCAGAAGAAAGGGGGTACAGTGGTGAACCTCCCACGTGTTTCTGAAGAAGCCACTTCCTGTACAGATGAGACGGGTCCCCTGTGCCCTCATCTGGCAACATCGGAAGATGAAAGTCCGAGGCGCCGGCTTTCCCTGCCCACCTGAAGCCGTTTGCAGAGCGGACCACTGGAGGGTTTCTAAGGGAGGCGAGGAGGAAGAACAACGGCTGCCTTTTAAAATCAGCTCAAGGGGAGCAGGACTGTGCCAGCAGCCTGGCCATCTGCCCTACTTCACCTCGGCATTTATCACCAAACAGAGCCTGGCCGTCCATTTCGTATCCTTAAAAGCACAGCTGGGTCAGTGAGGTCGCTCAGTGTGTGAAGGGGCTGCTGACGCCTGGGTTCGATCCCCAGGGCTCATACAGCAGAAGGAGAAAGTGGGCTCTGGAAGATGTCCTTTGATCTCCATGCTCATGCAGTGTCACGTCTTCACACACATGTGCATGCACGCACACACACACACACACACACACACACTCAAATAAACGTAATTTTTAAAACTAAGAATAAAAGCACAATTGTATCATATTCTGCGGCTGCTTAGACAAGCACAAATTAAATTAGAAAAAGATTAATGATCTACAAATCCAAATGCCAGAGCACTGATTTATGATGATAAACCAGCCACCTCCTTCATTTCCCGTTGGCCTGCTCCAAGGGCCGGGCATCCTGACTGGATGCTCACGTCCCGCCTGCTCATTCCCAGGCATGGGGTGCTTAGACAGTCAAAACAGAAGCCAGAAGCATGCATTGCAGGCACAGAGGGGCTGAGGCCATTCCCACCGTGGGGAGGCCACAGCAGCTCGCTCCTGAGGAGATTGATTTGTCCTCCAGGACAAGTGTCTTGTAGTTCACAGATTCCTTTTTATGTTTTATCACAACCCACAATCATGACCAGATTAATTACTATTTCTTTTGAATCCAATATACTTAATGTGAAGTCAAGGATTAAGAGAGAATAGAGAGTAAAACTTGACACACACACACCACAAACACACACACACACACACACACACACACACACACATATATAGATAGGTAGATACATACATACCCAAACATAAACACGCATATGCACATGTACACACACACACCACAAACACACACACATATAGATACATACATACACACCCAAACATAAACACGCATATGCACATGTACACACACAAACACACACATACACACAGAGACACAAACACATATACACACTGTTTATTTTTGCAGTGTTAAGAACTGAACTCAGGAAATATGCGTGCTAGGCAAGGGCTCCACTTTTGAGCCATGTCTTTTGGTCTCTGTATTTTTTATTCTAAATTTATCCAGAGTGACTACCGAGGGGGCTCTAAAAGAGGCACTAAACCAATGTAACCCTATAATGCTGAAAGCCCAGAAATGTCCTGACAGTCTACAGCTGAGAAGTTTAGTTCAAAGGAGACAAATGGGCCCCACCCCTGGTGCCAATCACATCAATAAACCACCAGTCACTACCCAACCGTGTGAACAGTGGAGGGCAGGGAACCAACATTCTGAGGACATGAGGTCAGAGAAGTCCAAGGACTGGGCACGTAGCTCAGGTGAAAGAGTACTTGCCTCGTATGCAAGAGGCTCTTGGTCCATCCCCACGGTGATGGTGCATGCCTGTAACCCCAGAAACCAGAGGGTTAGCAGTTCAAGGTCATCCTCAGCTGCTTAGTGAGCTCAAGGCCAACCTGAAGTGACTCAAGGAAAAGGTGGGAAGGGCTGAGGGATGTGTCAGTCACGAAGCGCTCACTGCATGAACCTGAGGACTGAGTCCAGGGCCCACACAGACATGCCCATTTTCTAAGCAACAAGCTACAAGCAAGACCACAAAGGAAGAGATGAAGGTCCCCAGGCACCAATGGTGACACAGACCCTGCATCCCACGGAAAGCTACATGGAAAGAAATGATCTGTGATGAGCTGGAAGCTCAGGGATAAGAGCAAGCATGAGGACTTGAGTTCAAATCTCCAGCATGAAACCAGCCAGGCATGGCCGTGAACATGTCTGTAAGCCAAGAGCCATGTGAGATAGAGACAGAAGGATCGATGGGGGGAGGGTGTGGGTCAGGACAGGAAGATCGCCTGGGCTTGCTGGCTGCAAGCCTAGCTCAGGATTCAGTGAGAGAACCTATGTTGAGGGAATAAGATGGAGAACAGTGGAGTAGGACGCCTGATACCATTCTTGGGTTGCTAGCCGTGTGCACCCGTGTACACATCACACATACAGTTCGACAAATACACACGCATACGCAAAATGAATGAATGAGTAAGTACATAAACAGAGCACTGAAGTGATACTTGCACAGACGACATGTCTGGACAACACAATTCACAGTAGCCAAGAGGTAAACAATACCCAAGGCTCCACTGAGGGATGAGGGGCATCCATTAATGGAACCACACTCAGGCCTAAAAAGGAAGGACATGCTGACTCGTGCTACAACATCTGAAGGTATTGTGCAAAGTTAAACACAGTCAAAAGAGGGCCAAATACTGGGACTGGGATGGCTCATCTGGTAACGGGCCTCCGTCAGGGCAAGCGTAAGAACCTGAGCTCTGTCCCCTGAACTCATGTTAAATAGTTGAGCATGGTCATGCATGATCCCAGCTGGGGAGGCAGAGACAGGAGGCCTCCTGGGACTTCCTGGCCACAGCATAGCTAAAGGGTGTGTTATCACAGCAATAGAAATGGAATAGTTGGCTGGCGGTGGTGGCACACGCCTTTAAGCCCAGCACTCAGGAGGCAAAGGCAGGCGGATCTCTGTGAGTTCAAGGCCAGCTTGGTCTACAGAGTGCATTCCAGGACAACCAGGGCTATTAAACAGAGAAATCCTGTCTTGGGGGGAAAAAGAAAGAGAGAGAGAGAAAGAAAGGAAGGAAGGAAGAAAGAGAGGAAGAAAGAAAGAAGAAAAGGAGAAAAAAAGAAAAAGAAAAAAAAGAGATGTAACACTTGCATCCACTTCCAAAGCGGTCTAAATTCACTGTAGTTCCTCCAAGTAGAGATTGATTTAGTAGCAGAGTTATTCACTAGCACAGCCTCTGCAAGTCTGGGCGAGGCGGAGGCTGAAAGCAACCCCTGGAGTGATGGAGCCACCAGGGCTGTGGTCCGGAGCTCAGGCAGCATGGGTGATGTGTACATGGGTGCATATGGAGGCCACTGTCCCTACAACTCCTGCCGCAGAAAGAGCACTGGCCATGGGATGCAGGTGTAGCTACACATACCTGGTGGTACTGTAGCAAGATGAGAACTCTGCCTCCTGTCTTCTTCCCAAATCACGTGTGAGTGGGTCCCACAGACAGTCGGGGTGTCAGGGCCATCTTTAAACCCTAGAGTCACAGAACATCTTAAAATGAGGATAGACAGCAAGGCAAGAAAACAAACCAGAATCCCACGCATCCTCCTGCCGACAGCCACCATTGTGAATTACCTGAAATTTTTTTTTTTAATGGTCATGAGTGTGTGTTCCTTCCTGTGTGAGCGTGAGTGCATGCATGTCACCACGCACTGTAGAAGTCAGAGGATGATCCTCAGCCTTGGTCCTCACCCACTTTATTTGAAACAAGGTTTCTTGTTTGTGGTTACATACCTCGGGCTGGCTGGCCCTGGAGCTTCCAGGCACTCCTTCCATCTTGTGTGGGATGACAGACGGGCACTGCTGCATTTGGCTTTCTGTGGGTCCTGGGTGTCGGAACTCAGGTTCTCATACTTACACAGCTAATGCTTTTCTCACCGAGCCACCTCCCTGGCCTTCACCTGAGGATCGTGTATACAAGGGTTATTTATCTCTAGATAAGGACATGTGACAAAAAAATTTAAACATTCAAACAGGATGGGCCATGCTCATCCTGCTGTTCTTCATGCTGCTGTCCTTTCAACCAAAGAACCCAAAGTATATCAAGAACATACTTCTACACTACTCTCTTGAATAAAAATATGGCTTCCAACGTTTAAAATTTTGTCACATTAAGGGAGTATGATGAAGTTGGCTATATGTTCGCGTGGTAATTTTAAAAAATAGAATCATTTGAATAGAATAGCCTTGGCCTTGTGGAAGAGAGTTCTTGAATTCCAAGAACCAAGTGTCTTCACTGTCTTGTGCTCCCTTCCACCTCCTGCATGTGTCAGGTGATGTGTGTTCTGGACCAAACAGGCCTGCCTGCTTGGCAGGCTGTCTTCTCTAATTATAGCCACCTTGGGGAAATACACCCTCCCTGGCGGCTAAGATAAAGTCCACACTGTGGGAGAGGCCATCTGTGCTGTGTCCAGATCTACTGGGCGGGAACCATTTTTTCACGAATGCTGGCCCAACTTTCAATTGTCTGCACTTGTAATTCTGCCTGAAGGCTTTTTGACTTCAGCCATTTGTTCAACCTACACAGAGGCAAGATGGAGATTCAGGGAATAAGTATTCCCAGAAATCCCTGCAGGGACATCCGTTGGCCACCCTAGAGTCCCTCAGCTGGACTCAGCTATCCAGAGAAGTAACTTATTGTTGTTTGTAAAACAAAGTCTTAGTCTGTAGCCCAGATTGACCTGGAACTCATTATGAAGCCCAAGTTGGCCTCAAAATTGTGGTAATACTCTTGCGTCAGACTCCCCAGAGGGTTACAGGTCTGAATTCCCCTCAACACACACACACACACACACACACACACACACACACACACACACACACACACACACACAGAGAGAGCTAGTCCTGTGTTTCACAAAATCTCCTCTGCCTTGTTTTCCCACCCCAATCAGATTCCCAGAACCACCTCCCAAAACAACTACTTACATTTGAATCTTCCTGCTGAAGGATGCACCCAGCTCTTAGGCTCTGGCCAACACCCCGCCCCGCCCCCATGAAGAACTGCATCTCTGTAAACTCCATAGGCCACAGTAAATCTTTCCTCACTGAGATTAGAGTACATAGCTATTTAATCCATCCTACAAGAATGTTAGCTTGCTCAAAAGCCTTTGGAGCTTGTCTGCCCAAATCTCACACGGAATACCCTCTTTTCCAAAAATCAATTTATACAAAGGATGGGTAGCTTGAGCAAGGTGAGATGTGAAGACCAGTGTCCCAAGAGTCTCCCCAGATACCTGCAATTGTTTCATTCTCAACAGTCCAAGCTGTTGCAGAATTTTCTTCAATAACCTTGTTAGGCACCACATGCTTCTCACTCAACCATAATACTCCCAAGAATTTCTCAGCTCTGCCTGGCTCTTGCACCTAGGCAAGGGCACCTCCCTTCCTTGCTCCTTTGGGGTGCTTGCACAGATTTCAGTTGCCTTCTGCAAGATACCCAGAGATCAGATTTACATAAAGAATTATTTTACTTGGAGAAAATCAATGAGTAAAGTGCTTGCTGTGAGTAAGATCTGAGTTCAGATCCCTAGCATCCATGAAAAAGACAAGAAGTTGGTAAGATCAGCATTGGAAAGGGGAAGGTGGGAGGAAGCCTTCCCACCTTGAGCCCGGAGCCTCTCTGGCTCAAGATTGAGTGCCAAATGTTGAGCTCAAGATTCAGTGAGAAATCCTCACCAAAAAAAAAAATATGGCATGTTTTAGAATATTAAGGTGTGTTACTTTTGTTTATGCTGCATTTCTTTAACTCTGTGAAGCTGTGTTACTTTGTCTGTGTAAAACACCTGATGGTCTAATAAAGAACTGAATGGCCAATAGTGAGGCAGGAGAAAGGATAATCAGGATTGACAGGCAGAAAGAATATATAGAAGGAGAAATCTGGGAAGAAGTAGCCAGAGAAGGAGGAGGACTCCAGGGTCCAGCCATTCAGCTAAAGAGCAAGCCACAATGTAGATGTAACCAACCATCTTATTAAATAAGAAACACAGAACCAATGTAAAAGAGAAAGCCAAGAGGTTAGAGCTCAGAGCTAAAATCTTACCTCCTGCGGTGCTCCTACTTCTCCGAAAGAGAGCTACTTCCTGTGTGTGTGTCTTTAATATAGTCTTTCTGTTCTGCCTTCTCATTGGTTATAAACCCAAACACATGACTGCCTCATCACTGCCTGTAAGTACAGCCCTCCAGGTCTTAAAGGCGTATGTCTCCAATGCTGGCTGTATCCCTGAACACAGAGATCTACCTAGCTCTGCCTACCAAGCGCTGGGATTAAAGGCGTGTGCCACCACCGCCACACTCTTGCTATGGCTCTAATAGCTCTGGCCCCCGGGCAACTTTATTTATTAACATACAATCAAAATCACATTTCAGTACAAATAAAATACCACCATACCACAGAGTAAGAGTAAGCTTTACAGAAGTAAGAGAATGTGAAAAGCCCAGAGGCAAAAGGTAGATAAGATAATTTAAAGTTAAGAAAAGCTGGCTAGAAACAAGCTAAGCTAAGGCTAGGCGTTTATAGTTAAACTAAGCCTCTGTGTGTGATTTATTGGGGATCTGGGTGGCAGGCCCCCAGAAGAGTCAAAAACAACCAACAACAATGGTGGAGAGCATAGAGGATGGTCCCGAAGCTGACTTCTGCCTACCATTTCCCCCAGAACCTTTTCACAGATGGTGGGAGGGACCCCTAAGGGCCACTACTGTCCATTCAAACAAGTGCCCATATCCAAAGAGGGATGGAAAGAGCCCATCATTTGCATCAACTGTTTCTTAGGTTTTTGTTTTTGTTTCCTTGAGACAGGGTCTTACTATGTAGCCTTGACTGCATTGACTAGGCAGGCCTTGAACTCATAGAGATTGTCCTGCCTCTGCCTCCTGAATGCTGGGATTAAAGGCATGCACCACCACACTCAGCCCAACCATTTCTTCTAAATATCAATTTTGGGTATGGGGGTGTGGGTGGGAGACATGACTCTAGCTCACTATAAGTCACAACCATTCTCCATGAGCCATCCTGTTTCCTCATCCTGGGGTACTTCCTCAGGCCACTGAACATCCCTCCAGGATGGTGCTCAGTGAGGTTGGCTTAGTGTGTTTTGCCTAGCCTGGAAGCAAAGGGGAGCTGGACCCTGCTTTTGCCTACCTCCTGGCTACCAAACTCCAGCTGATTCTACAGACCTGGTAGGCTCCAGGCTGGTGTAGTGGCTACTGCTTCTCCATAGACCACACAGGTACTCAAGGGACCCAGGCTGAGTGAGCAACCTCCGTCCCTGGGAGAGAAATGTATACGGCATACTCTGGGGCGATAACTGCCTGCTCCTAGGGTGAGTTCATCTCCTCCTGTACCAGTCTATCTCCATATCTACCCAATGATGTCCATTGCCCTTGATACCCTTGGGACCCACCAGGAACCAAAGAATACCTAACCCTTCATTCACTCATGAATGCATATTAGTTTGCATATTAGTAGAGGACCAATAAATCCAGAACTCAACATGGAGCACTATCCAGCAGGTGATCTTGACTAGGAAAACAGTTGCCCTAGTTCTCTGGCCATGAGAGGTCCTTCTACACAGCAGCTGGTACAAGCTAGTTCACTGGTATCTCCATGGTATCCACTCCTCTGCTAAACTGCTGTTGAGTTAGAGCCTTCCGAAGTTCACCAGCAGAGCATCTGGCTTCCCGTCGGTCACCCCACCCTGCTCCGTCTTACACAATCGCCATGCTTGCTTCCACGTCCCCTTTCCCTGCTCTACTCTTACCTTCTCTTGGTGGCTTTAGCAGTCCACAAACCCAGTCTGCGTGCTGACCTAAGTCATCCCTCCTCTAGAGACACCCTACACAGCAAAACTACGCCGCGTCACGGGACACAGGGGAGCCACAAGGCCCCTGCTGAACTACCGCCCCCTGTAAGTCTTCCTCGATCACTGTCTGCTGGAGCTGGGTAGCACACACTGCCTCTCGTGCCCAGTTCTCTCGAGGTCCTTTCTACACGCTTTCCCACTCCTCGCTGCTTGATTCTTTCCATGGATCCTCAAGGGGCTTTGGGGTAAGGATCTCATTTGTCCTCGTCCTTCTGTATCCCCAGCTGAGAGAGCAAACTCCTCCTCCATCTCTTCTCCTGTCTGCAGTTTACCTACCAGAGCAGAAGAGTCCGTTTTGAAACTCTGCCCTTGTGCAGACAAGCAAGCTTCTTTTTCTGGGCGCACAGCTGAACCCTGGGTATACCTTGTCATTCAGAGAAGGAGCACCGAAACTTCCACCACAGCCTTCCTGCCCTCCTGGTTCCTTACATGCTGCTTTCAGAGACCGCAATCTAATCAGCCATTCCCGGATGTCTCAGCTCTCCTTTGGTGGATCACATTCATCAAGGAAGCCTGCATTCCATACCACATGGAGGACAGGCTCCCCGGGACTTCCCGGAGGATGCTCTACCCTCAGACAGCTTACCCTCCATTTCCTGTCTTAGCCCCTGTAAGGAGGACAACACAATTGCTGCTACTGTTTGCTTCTGTCTCACTTCTGTTTGGACAGAAAGTGTTGCGTTCCCTCTTCTTGGAGACATGAACAAATGTCCACTCACCCCAGATAGGGCACCAAAGGCAGGTCGAAGAAACCACCCCGTCTCAGTCTGCCAAGCACACACTGATACCCTCATCCATACCTATAAAAAAGAATAAAACAAATGTAAAAAGAATTGATGATCTAGTCCTTCGCAGTTTACAGGCTCAAATAAAAGAAGGATGAGGAAGGGAAGAGGGGCACGGAATTTGTGGCCCAGCCCCCAGTTTGGGGTCCAGCCTCACTGATAGCTCCTCTGCTGCGGCCTGCCTCTCTCCTGTGGTCCAGATGAACAGCAGCAGCCTTTGTTGCTCCTCCGCACCCTTTGAACGCTCTGGTCTGGATCACAGTCCTTTGGAGAGTGAGTTGGGCTCTTCAAATTGCAGAATTTAGGATTAAAAACAAGGGGTCCTCAGAAACATAAAGGGGTGATGTGTGAGCAACAATATAGCAGAAACATGGATGGACATCCCTCCCCTCCTATCCCCTCCCCTCCCTCCTCTCCTTATTAAATAAGAAATACAGAACCAATGTAAAAGAGAAAGCCGAGAGGTCAGAGCTCAGAGCTAAAATCTCACCCTTCCTCCTGCAAGCTCCTAGCTTCCCGAAAGAGCTATTTCCTGTGTGTAAGTCATTTCATAGTCTTTTCTTCTGCCTTCTCATTTTTTTGTAAACCCAAACACGTGACTGCCTCGTCACTATCTGTATGTACAGACCCCAGGTCTTAAAGGCATATGTCTCCAATGCTGGCTGTATCCCTGAACACACAGAGATCTATGGGATTAAAGGCGTGTGCCACCACCGCCACACTCTTGCTATGGCTCTAATAGCTCTGACCCCCGGGCAACTTTATTTATTAACATACAATCAAAATCACATTTCAGTACAATTAGAATACCACCACATTTCCCCTTTTCTACTTTAATAAAAAGAAAAAAAGCAAAAGGTTATAACTAACATAAGAAAAACTATATATAAAAGTACAATAACTATATACAATATATACAAGTAATAAATACCTAAACAGGTATTTGACAAATCAGAGAAAATAATTCCATTATCTATCCTATTTTGGTAAATCCAAGATGTATCTAATGCACTTTCTATCCTAATTAATTTTCAACTATAACTAACTAATCTTCAACCATAACTAACTAATCTTCAACTCCTTCAGAGACCCAAGAAAGAAATAATATTAGCTAACAAAAATAAAAACAGCAAGTGCATGCAAGCAACTTCCAAAAATTTGTGAGTTGACAGAAACAGCCAGCTGCCTGGACAGTCACCTGAGGTTTCTCCGCAGTGTTGGGGCATCATCTTCAGCCTATAGGCTTAGCGTATCTGACAGACTCATTTGTGAAGTAGGATGTACAAGGTCAACAGTTCAACCTCACATTGGGTGAGCAGTCCCCATGTACCAGAAACATCTGAATTCCACTAGTGTCATGTCATAATTCAGGATTTTAAATTCTGGGAATTGTTGACAGTTTTTGAATTTAGCTGTCCATTCTTCTTGACTGTGTATATATGGCTTCATCTCAGCATCCCCTTCTTCTCCACATCCCTCTATTAAATGCCAGTCTACTATTGAGAGGCATGAGCTTTCAGCTGCTGTTCCATTGCACATCAGAAGCCATTGGCCCTCTGCCTGTTAAGCTGCCTTCCAAGAAAAGGGCACTGTACCTTTTCCGGATTGTGAAGGCCACTTCAGGAATGGGGCCATATTGTCCTGGCCTCAGAAGATGCTTTTTGATAAAGCCATAACCACCTTTTTTTTTTTTTTTTTGTTGTTGTTGCAAGAATCAGTAGTCCTTTGTTTCGTGTTCTGTCTGTCCATTTTGTCCTATTGATTCGAGGATACTTTGTTGTCCAGTGGCTAACTTTTGCCACAATGAAAGGTGACTCCATATGCAGTTTCTTCAATGCCCATATTTTCTCTGAAGTAGATTGGTACTGCCAGGAGCTGACATGTCTCAAAAAAGAAAAATTTTCTAAGTTATTAAAACATTTTAAATGCCATATTCTGTAGATCTCTGAAGGGTTTGAAGATGACCTGTCTAAAACATCTCTGCTCAATTTTTAAAACATATCTAATATGACTACAAGTTCTATTGTAATGTCTAACTACTAACTTTCATTTCTTTATATCCTAATAGTTGGTAATAATAACATTCAAGGATCAGAAAATTGCATTACATTGTTAAATGAATGGTATAAATACAATTAGAAATATACATATGGTATTTTCTAACAATATCAATTTCAAATTTGTATACAATATAAAACAATCCAATCCAATGTAAAGTATTTAAAACTAGTAATTGTCTTTTTCTTTTCTTTCCTTCCTTCCTTCCTTCCTTCCTTCCTTCCTTCCTTCCTTCCTTCTTTCTTTCTTTCTTTCTTCTTTCTTTTTTAAACAAGAACCTTAAATCTAATCTTCTTTGCTTAGCCTTTTTCCTAACCCTTGACAACAACTTGTAACCAACCCCCCTAAACAATGAAAATTATCCCAGACCCAAAACCCATTAAAAAGACCAAAAAACCACCCGCTCCACACCACCTCTTTGGGAATGTGGGCGTCATATTCTTAAAATTCCTTCCTGCTGGGTATGGGCAAAGTTATCTTTATCCTGAAAGAAAAATTTTAGGTTAATTGTCAAATTCTAGGAAAGGTAACTATATCCTTCATTATCCAGTCTGTGTATAATGCCAAAGTTCAGGGTTTATCTCAAGTCCTTATTCAAGTAGTCTTTGAGACTGGATCATCTCAGCTAGTCATCTCAAAATTGCTCTGAGCACCTTGTAGTTCAAAGTTGATCTGTAGATGATGTTTGTCAGCTTAGTGATATTATTATTGTCCACGTGGAATTGTTGTTGTTGTGGGGCCCCATCTTCTTTCTGGAGACTTCAGTTGATGTTAGGCCTGGCCGTGATTTCCTGCAGAAAACTGATAAGAGACTCGAACACAAAGACATACATATGCAGCTAATTGAAGCCTTTTTTTCTAGAATCAGTTAGTACTCTATATGACCATTCATATCTTAACAAAGTTTAAAATGTATATCTATATATGTTAATCTTGTAAATTTTGATATAAAATTCATACTTTAAGAAAAGTTTAAAGAATCAGAATAGAATCAAAGAGTTGAGATTAGTAATAGAATAGTCCCTTAATTAATTTGGCTTTTGTCCTGTCCCATAGCAGAAGATGGCTCTTTTATTCTGGCATGATACAGGGAGTTTGCATTTTCCTTTTAACAACATGCTTGAGTTTAAAGAAGGAGAGAGTCATTCTCCAACTCCAAAGTCAGCTTTAAATTTTAATTGAATTGGGACTATTAGAAGACCAATAGTGTTAAATCTTTAGAAAAAAGCAGAAACAAACATTTAGGTAGACATAAAATTTTTTAGATAATATATACCCATACATGTTTCACTCTGTTTCTTGGGATAGATGATTTGTCCCTTTTCTTCAGTTGTCTCATTTGTCCAGTGTTCTTCAGATTCCTTAACCTTCATTCTCCTAAAAGACAAAAACAAAAACCTTTCCCCAAGACTGATTTTGGGGATGTTCCTTTTGGCAAGTTATTATCTGATTAAATGAAAAGGCATGTGTTACTGATACAAGTTAGTTTAAATTGGATGTTCATGCTGGTTGATGAACTATCACCTCCTCTAATTAAGAGATCTCTCTTGTTCAAATCGAACCTTTATCAATTTTGATGATACCCACAGCTTATCTTCTCCTGTAGAAACAAAAGCAAAACCTTGTCCCCAATGTAATACATACCCTGGTTTCCATTCTGAGGTCAGCACATCCTTAAAGTATATAGGCTGATTTAATTCTGTAGTTTTTTCTATTATCCAATGTCTCTCTGCAGTTGTTTCTTTCTCATTGGCATTGAGAAAATTCAAAGTTAATAGAGCATTATGCAGTCTATTTCTGGAGGTTTTTGTTATCCCTTTCTGTTTATTTAGCTTATCATTTAGAGTTCTGTTTGATCTTTCTATAACTGCTTGACCTGTAGGATTATGTGTTATGCCTGTAATATGCTTTATATTGTAATAAGCAAAAAACTGTTTCATTTTAACAGAGACATATGATGGAGCATTGTCAGTTTTGATTTGTGCAGGTATACCCATGATGGCCATAACTTCTAGCAAATGAGTGATTACAGAATCAGCTTTTTCAGAACTCAAAGCAGTTGCCCATTGAAATCCTGAATAAGTATCGATGGTGTGGTGTACATATTTCAATTTTCCAAATTCTGCAAAGTGAAACATGTCCGTCTTCCAGATCTCATTTCTCTGAGTACCCTTTGGATTACATCCTGCTGGTAATGGCGTTTGATTGTAGAAGGAACAAGTAGGACATTTCTTTACTATTTCTTTGGCTTGTTGCCAGGTTATGGAAAAATCCTTTTTTAAACCTTTACTATTGACATGATGTTTTTTTTTAATGAAATTCTGAGGCCTCCAGCACATTTCCTATCAATAATTTATCAATCTCATCATTGCCTTGTGCTGGAGGGCCTGGCAGACCAGTATGGGATCGAATGTGAGTTATATATATAGGATGATTCCTTTTCCTGATGGTATCTTGTAATTGAATAAATAGTGAAGTTAATTCTGCAGTCTCAATATGTAACACCACTCTTTCAGCATACTGAGAGTCAGTTACTAGGTTGAGAGGTTCTGAAAAATCCATTAATACCAACAGAATAGCATACAATTCTGATTTTTGAACTGAATTATACGGACTTTGAACCACTTTACTTAAATTTTCTGACTTTTAACCTGCCTTTCCTTCTTTGTTGGCATCTGTATAAAATGTACGAACTCCAGATATGGGTTTTTGTCGTACAATTCGAGGCAAGATACAAAAAGTTCTCTTTATAAGATCAATTCTATCGCTTTTGGGATATTTCCTCCCCTCCCCTGGAACCGAACCCTGGACCTCCGGAAAAGCACACAGTTATCTTAACCACTGAGCTATTTCTCCTCCTGCCCTTCTCATTAGTCTTTTTTGCTCTTCTCTCTTGAGCCCAGGTTTCTCCTGTTTATTCTCTCTGCCTGCCAGCCACACCCATCCTTTCTCTGCCTTGCTATTGGCCGTTCAGCTCTTAACCGATCATTGCTTAGGCAGACAGAGCCAAACAGATGCAGCACATCTTTACCTAATTAAACACACACCCTTGCATCATTAAGCAAATGCAGTATGAACAAAGGTAACACGCTTTTACACAGTTAAAAGTAACAGTCTACAGCATAAACAAATGTAAATACATCTTTGCCTAGTTAAAATAATATTCTACAACAGTCATTTTGTGTTGGGATTTGCAAATATACATGCATAGACACATAAAATAGGATGTAAAACTATATAAAACCAAAGCCGTAGTTTAAGACGCTCCATTGCAAGAGAAGTGCAAACCATCTACCAAAATGTTAGCAGAGGTCATGTGGGGGAGGAGAATTATGAGTGATTTTCTTTTTCCCCCCCTCACATTTTCCACATTTGTCTATACAGAAGCTTATTAATTGTTTTTCTTCTGAGGTGAGCCTTGTCTAACCTTTCCGGCCCCCTACAAAAAAAGGTCTGTGTCTGGGTGCTAAGCTTTAATCATATACTGTACAGAGGTATAGGAGGAGGGGGAGAAGGAAGGGGAGGAGGATGAGGTTGAGGGGGAGGAGGAGAAGAGGGAGGGAGGAAGGCAGAAGTGGAAGAGGAGGAGGGGAGGGGAGGGAGGAGGAGGTGGGAAGATGGGGGAGGAGGGGAGCGGCAGCAGCAGCAGTGCGTCTTCCACTTGTAATCCCTGCACTAAGGTAGTGACAGGCGAATCCCTGGAGCCTGCTGGCCAGCGTGACTAGCCTTTTTGGTGAGATGATCCTATGCTTGAGAAGCCCTTACTGCCCATGCACCCCTTGTATAGCAATTTCCTCCCGTGAGGAGGAAGGAGAGTCACGAGATGCAGCTAAACAACTTTACAAGCCCCGCAGATGGAGTCCTGCACGATTCACAAGGCTCCTCCTAAGGGCTAGAGGTGCAATAAATAACTGCTGGGAAGGGGGGCCCTAGGACCCGACACACAGCCTGGAAGAGATGCAACTCTGACAAGTCATCACCCATGCTGAGGGACTTTGGGGTGATGTTGCTGGCCTTTGGTCATCCATGCTCCTGGATGTAATCCCTTATCTTAGTTTGCTTTCTACTGATGTATGAAAATACCATGACCAAAGGCAGCTAGGGGAGGAAAGAGTTTATTTGACTTAAATGTCACACTCCATCATTAGGAGAAGACAAAACAGAAACTCAAGGCAAGAACCTGGAGGCAGATTAATTGAGGAAGGCTGCTTGCTGGCTTCCTTATACACCCCAGCCCACCCAAAAGTGGTATTGTCCTCAGGGGGCTGAGCCCTTCCACGCCAACCATCAATTAAGGAAATGATCTACCGGCCAATCTGATGAAGGCATTTTCTCAGTTGAGATTCCTCCTGTCAGTTAGCTTGTGCCAGGTTGATGAAAACTAACCAGGACACTTGTTCCTGTAAGCAACCTCAATGATGTCATAGGTCTGCCAAGATGGACTTCAGTGGAATCAGTACATTGGTCTATCATTGGTTCCCTATCTGAGGTGAGTAGACATTTGTCTCTCTCTAGGCAAAGGTAATACCCAATAGAGCTGTTAGAAGATGCTCCCTATCAAAACAATGGCTAACCAAGACAATAGGAAAATGCAGGAATCCCAGCTCATGAGAACAAGAAAGCTCTTAAGAATAACAATCCCAGGGTGAGGATGGAAAGGTTTCACTGGAAGCTAACCACCCCATGTACACTTGCTGATCTGTCCACTGATTAACCCAGAACAAAGCAACCTGGATGGGATCTAGTGGTAGACTCCCATGATCCTAGTACTCAGGAGGATCAGCAGTTCAAGGTCACTCTCTGCTATGGAGCAAGTTCTAGGCCAACCTGGGCTACATGAGATCTCATCTTTAAAAAGGGGGGAAGAGGTTATAGCCTAGATGGAGGAAGGAAGTCCCTGGGGACCTACACTGGGGGCAATTCCAATCCTGAACCTCTGGTCTCCACCTCCTGGTCTCCACAGTGTAAACTGCACAGGTCCCTGAACCTCAGGCCATCAGATCCAAAACTGTCAGCCAATATAAATTCTCCCACAAGGTGTTTGCGTCAGACATTTTAGTCACAGTAACGAAAAGTAACTAACACACACCACACACTGGTTGTGATATGCCTATACTTTCGTGGGATGCTAGCATTAGGGAAACTGAGTAAAACCTACCTGGAACCTTCCTGTATTATTTCTTATAAATCCAGATGAATCGGAATATCAATAGAAAAATTTAATTTTTAGACAGTGGGGATCAGAGAGATGGCTCAGAGGGCAGAAGCCTGAGCCTCCTGATACGATGCAGTAAAAGAACATACAACATCACTGCTGGAGAGCTGGTGCCCGAACACATGAGCCAAGCTGAGGAGCGGTCTATAAACCACAGTCTCGTCATATACCAATGTGCTGAGGCCACAGAAGACTAGAGGACTGTCACAGGGCTTCAGGGATGGCTCAGCGCTTAGGAGAGAATGCTGCTCTTCCAACGACCCAGGTTTGATTCCCAGCACCCACATCAGGCAAACACTGCACTCTTGTGTACATTCTCACACACAGATACGCATTAGTTAAAAGTAAAATATTAAAAAAAAAAAACACCCACTGACACGTACACAAGAGTTTCAAAGCAATGGACAAAGGACTGACAGGTGTCTGCAAGAGCATGTCAAAGGAACAGAGAAAAAGGTTCTCAGCGTCTCCAGTCATCAGAGAAGTGCAAATTAAAACCACTGAGAAAAGCCAGTGTTGATTAGCACCTGCCAATCAGAATGGGAGCTCTTGTAATCTGGATCCTATATGATTTATTAACCTTCTTCAAAGGTAGTCAGAGATATAAAACTCTGTTTAGAAATCTCTCTATCTGAGTGTGGTGGCTCATACCTGTAATCTTAGCACTCAGTAGGCAGAGGCAGGAGGATTCTAAGTTTGAAGCCAGAATAGGCCACATAGTATAAGCTCCCGGCTATCAGTTTGGGCCATACAGTAAGACCTTGTCTCAAAAAATAAAAATAAAAACAGAAAAAAACCCTTTATTTTCACACAGTTGAATAATCTCCTCAGGCAAAATATGGTAGTAAGGCTGGGGCACTTACAGCTGATTTCCACCTCTTTGTTTTGTGCTTTTTCTGTTGTATTTGTTCAAAAAGACTATCAGTTAAATCAAGGGCACAAACTCATGAATTATGTACATGATGTCAGTCTTTCTGGAGTGACGAAGCGAGAGTCTCGGGGAGAGTAGTGCAAAAGCCAGGAGGCTGCCTGGACCCCAGAAGGGACTGAGCGCTGGCGTGTGTGCTTACCTCGTCCCAGCCTCCACTCCTGTGGCTCTGCAGCAGTCTTGAAACCCACCATCTCCTCTCAGAATCCCAGCGGATAGAGAAGGTACTGACCAGCAGGCAGCAGAAGGAGGGGTACCTCTGGAGGTCCCCCCAAAGCCAGGTCATCAGCGATTGCCTCTATGTGACCTATATAATGTCCCCCTCTACAGTAGCCATGGTACTCTTATATAGCCATGGATACCCCATGGTAGCGCTGGTTATCCCTACAGTAGCCATGGTTACCCCTATAGTAGCCATGGATGCCCCTACAGTAGCCATGGATGCCCCTACAGTTGCCATGAGTGCCCCATACCTAGTTGCAGCTCTGAAGCAGAATCAGTGTTTACAAACCTATGAATTTATTTATTTATTCTTTATTTTTATTGCTCTGTGTGTGTGTGTGTGTGTGTGTGTGTGTTTGCACATGTGTGTAGATCTGTGTGCAGGCCCAGGCCAGAGGACAAGCTTGGGTGTCATCATCAGGGACTCCATTTACCTCCTTTTAAACAAGATCTCTCGTTGGCCAAATGCTCACTGTGGTGCTTGTGGAACAAGATGTAAGCTCTCAGCTGCAGCTCTGTGCCATGGCTGCCTACCTGCTGCCATACTTCCTACCCTAATGACCACGGACTCTAACCATCTGAAACATAAGTGCCAAATAGACTTTCTCTTTTAAGTTACCTTGGTTGTAGTGTCTTATCCTGGCAATAAAAATATAACTAAGACACTTACCAGCTGGGCTAGACTGTTGGGTCAGTGAGCCAAAGTGACACTCCTCAGCTCTGGGATACAAAGAGACCAATGCTTTCAGGATTTTGTATGGGTTCTGGCGGCTAAATACAAGTCTTCACGCTCATAAGTTAAGCACAGGTGTTTTACTGACTGAGACATTCCCCTAGCCACACCAGTGAGTTTAGTAAGCAAAATGATGAGCTTATTCACCACAGGACCAAGATGAAGAGAGCCATAACTCAAGAGGTTCAGGAAATATGTGTTCACAAACTGTTAAATGTCTAGAAAAGCATTCCAGGGAGCAGATTTCAACGGGGGCTGTTAGAAGTAACTGTCACAGAGTATTTCAAAGCAATTGAGTCTAATTGAGTCCAGAGAAAACATACTTGTGTACAAGACAGATCTATTACTTACAAGTTGTCAATGAACTCACACACGCAAAGACACATGAATATCCTATACACACACAAACAAAACCCACCAACCTGGAGACATAGCTCAGTTGAAAGTGTTTTCCTGGCATGCACAAAGCCCTAGGTTCAGTCTCTAGCATCGCATAAACTGGACATGGTGGCACATACCTTTAATGCCAGAACTTAAAAAATGGAGGCAGGAGGATCAGGAGTTGGAGGCACTCCTCTCCTACGCCACTTCAAAGCGAGTCTGGGCTACAAGAGAATCTCTGCCTGGAAACTGACAGGAACCAGAGAGAGCTCAATGTATAAGAACACTTGCTGTGTGTGTATGCATGAGTATTGGAATTCAGATCTCAGCACCCATGCAAAAGGCTGGACATGGCTGTGTGTGCGTGGAACCCTAGTGCTGTGGGGGGTGGAGACGGGAGGACTTGCTGGCTTCAGGTTTGTGAGGGGGCCTGTCTCAAGGGGATGAGGCAGAAAGTGATAGAGCAGATCTTATAAGGTCCTCTTCTGGCTTCCACACATGTGCACAGGTGCATTTACCCTCACAAAGGTATGTGCACATAATACACCACACACACACACACACACACACACACACACACACACACACACCAATATAAAAATCAAATATCAAATCTCGACACTGTTCTTGCTATATCCTTAAAGGCCATCTCTTTCTGTGACTGGGAAACAGGCATCCTGAAGGCATTGCAATCAATTTTCACTATTCAAACTAGAAGGAATTTTTCTTACAAATATCATTCTTCAGGATAGAAGTAGAATTTTTAAAATAATTATTTTTTGAGATGGAGTTTCTCTGTGTAGCTCTGGCTGTCCTGTTGATAAGCACTGGCTCTATAGACCGAACTGGCCTCCAACTCAGAGATCTGCCTTTCTCTGCCTCCTGAGTGCTGGGAGTAAGTGTGTGCCACCATGTATGCCTGGCTGGACAGATGTAGAATTTTTTAAAACTTAGTTTTTGAGACTGAGTCTCACTCTGCAGGCCAAACTAGCCTTTAACTCACCATGTGGTCCAAGCTGGCCTCAGACTGTCAGCAATCCTCCTGCCTCAGTCTCCCAAGTGCTGGGATTATAGGTGAGAGACACCATGCTTGGCTACAAATGTAATCTTGGCCCTGAAGTGTTACACATGGACAGAATTGGCTGTTCCTGGATGCTGCCTGGCTGTGATCCCTGTGACCTCCCAGGGAGAATCTTGCAGCCACGTAGTGATGCCTAACGGCACCCAGAACCTGCCTAGTGTAATGGGTAGCCATTCCAGCTTTGATCTGGAAGTTCCAAGCTCTGGTAACTGTCATGCTTACAAGGTGGGGCCAAGAGAGGACCCTGAAGACCCAAGATCCGGATGGGCCGGCTCTCTTGGTTCTCCTGGACACTGGAGTTAGACCTAGCAGAGTTCTCCAGAGAACACTGCCAGACTGTGCTACACCTTTCCCAGACCCTGTAACCTATCCCTTCACTTGTAAGTTACCCCATAAAATAAACCTCCCTTTTAACTACATAGAGTGGCCTTAATAATTTTACCAACATCTGGCGCCCAATGTGGGGTGCCATTTGTAGCTATGGTTTTTCTCTCCAGGTCCTGCCAAGTCCTGGCAGTCCCATAGCCCACTTATAAAATAAACATACAGATGCTTATATTATTTAAACTTCTTGGCTATTATTAGCTCAGGCCTACCATTGTCTAGCTCTTACTCTTATACTCAGCCCATTTATGTTAATCTATATGTCACCACATGTTCCGTGGCTTTACCTGCTGCCTTTACATGATGCTCCCTGGGTGGCAGGCTGGCTTCTCCTCCTCTCTGCCTTCCTGTTCTCTCAATTCTCCTCTCTGCTAGTCCCGCCTATACTTCTTATCTGGCTACTGGCCAATCAGTGTTTTATTTATCAATCAATCATCCACATGCTATAGCCTAGGAAGAGTTGAAATCCCTAGCCTGACCCCACCATGCTCTTCTAGCCCTTTAAATATGGTACAGAGAGCATGCAAGGGGTGTGATGATGCTCTCCATGGCCCACACCTGAGCCCAGAATTTACCCTCTCAGCTGACACCTAATGTAGTACCAACAGCTCAAGTTGATGGCAGTTGTCAACTCAGGGAACTGAGACGTATCCAACAACCCCTGGAACCACAAGAGTCCACCTGTCATTCATGGTGGCTGAGAAAGAGGGTATCAGGATGTGCTGGGCCAGGAGAGGACAGAGTGGCTGACAGAGGGGACCTCGGAGGCCAGAGGGACTCTGAGCAACCCTTGACAAGGCAGGTGGTAGGCTGAAGACGTCTACACTGACTGTCCTTCCAGGGGCAGTACTTCACAGTGGGGGACAAAGGTGGGGTGCAGGGCAGGTAAGGAGGGGACATATGCCATAGCAATGCTGGGGACAGTGGCTCTGGGTGCAGTAAGGACCATCCAATGGCCTGGAGGTGCAGTTGTCTCTGTCACAAAGACCTGCTCTGAGGAGCCGTTCCCAGCAGTTCCCCATAAGATGGTGTTTAAATAAGAAGGAGGGCGTTGGCTGGTAAGAAGCAAGGCTAAGTGTGGCTTTGCCTACCCAGATTCCATAGATGTACGGTTTAGGCACATAAGCTGAGCGGACTCCACGTTTGTGTTCCACGGTGTGTCTCCCTTGTGCCGCCCACTTCCTCTGTGGCATGGGCAGTGTCCTGCTGACGGTTCTGCTCGGATCCTTTGAAGACGTTCATGGCTTATTGTTCTGACAGATCTTCTGAAGACTGAATCCTTGGTGTAAATTCTCTTTTGCGTGTGTGCGTGTGTGGACATGATGTGGACATGCGTGTGGAGGTCAGACGTCAACCTGTGAGAAGTCGTCCTCTCCGTCCCCGGACGTCTTTACCAACTGAGCCATCGCACTGGCCCATAAGTCTCCTTTCATCTTCTTATTTACGATGTATTCACAGATTCATTTTTCTCTCCAAATAAAACCTTGCACTCATGAATTCTGACAGGAGAAGGGTTTTAATTTTTATTTTATTAATGTTTGTCTGTCTGAGGCAGGATCTCATTTAGCCCCGATGTGCTCAGATTTCCTCAGCTGACCTCTGTCTTGCTTTGTCATCAATGGTGGCTGTTGTTGTTTTGCTCTTTTGGGGGTCCCGCCACCCAGTTCCCAAATAAATCTCTCATGGAGGCTTATTCTTAATTATGAATGCCCAGCCCTAGCTTGGCTTATTTCTTGTCAGCTTTCGTTAACTTTAAATTATCCCATCTACCTTTTGCCTCTGGGCTTTTCTTGTTCTCTTACTTCTGTAAATCTTACTCCACGGCTTGCTGTGTAGCTGGGTGGCTGGGCCCTCGGGGTTAGGGTTAGGGTTAGGGTTAGGGTTAGTTTTAGGGTTAGGGTTAGGGTTAGGTTACGGTTAGGGTCAGGGTCAGGGTCAGGGTCGGGGTCGGGGTCAGGGTCAGGGTTAGGGTTAGGGTACAGGTATGTGAGGCCACACCCAGCTGTAGAGCTCTGTGTTAATTCTCCTTTACAGTTTTTAAATTTTATTTTGAATATCATGTGTGCATATATGTGCCTCTGTGTATGTGGATATTTGTGAGTGTGGGTGCCTTCAGAGGCCAGAAAAGGGTGTTGGATCCTCTGGAGCTGGAGTTACAGACAACTGTGAGCCACCTAGTGTGGGTGCTGGGAACCAGACTGGCGTCCTCTGCAATCTACACGTCTAACCTCTAAGCTGTCTCTCCCGCGCTTACGTCTGTCTTTTAGATGGCATTGTTTGAGTGCTGGGGTCTGTGGCCCATGGGGAGTCCTTGCCCAGCACGTGTGCGGGTCTACCCCAGTGCTGTCAAAAAAGAAACACTGTTGATTGGCTCTACGTTTTTACTGTTCTTTTGTTTATGATGCACCACACTGAGAGCAATGTCCAGCATCCGAGGGAGTGACCTCTCACCTCTTCCTTCTCGGGTACTTGGTGCCTGCTCATTTCTGGTCTGTCACTAGCTGGGCCTCCCACGGTTTGCTGGGGGCAAGTCTCCTGGCTTTGCTTACCTCCGCATGGCCAGACCTCATGATTAACAACCCTGCCTTTCTTATTCTCGCACACACAGCTGTTTGAATTTGCCTCCGTCTTTTCTTTCTGTGTGTCTTTGTATTTGGATGGCAGTTCCTTCTGTGATTTCTTTCTCCAAGGAGAACGTGGTCCATCGTGTAACATTCGTGTGTGCTGTGGCTCACTATCTTTTACCCGATTGAGATGTTCTTTGTGTAACTAGGATGTCACATGACCCTTTGTCCCTTTCGTGCTGTTTCAGACTGTTTGTCTGTGCACAGTCCTGCTGCAGAACTCACCTGCCCCCCACCACACGCATGCACACGCGCCTGCATGCACACTATTCACAGATCCCTTCCTCCCTGACACCCCACAAGACTGATAATAATCCATCTGTCCCCCCAGAGGATTGCGAAGGACACAGGATGGAGGCAGTGCCACCCTTCCACATCCCAACATACCACCATCTTGTTTATTTTCCAATCCAAGACAGCTCCACCGTCTTAGAAGCCTGTGTCCATCATTTCTGATCTCATCTCCCACCCTAAGCACCTTTCTCCAGAAGCAATTCTGGAGTTTATTCCCCTCCATCTCAATATACTTGTATGATTAAATTTCAGGTTTTCTAAAAGAGGCATTTTTTTTTTTTTTCAGATGAGATCAAGAAAAAAGAATTGTTCTGGGAGACTAAAGTCTTGCTTCTCAAAATACAGAGCCTGGGTGCTACCTGGAGGCTGGCTTCAGACTCTGTGCTTGAACAATTGCCAGTGCAGAGAGTTTAAGGCCAGGTGGTTCAAGGACCTCTTCTCGGGGATAACGGGTGTGCACCATGGTGCCCGCTTTATGAGGCCCTGGGTGGAACCCGGGGATTTATGCACACTAGGTGTGCACCACACCTGCTGAATTTTTAAGATCAGTTTGAAGCTCCTCTGGAGGGACAATCGAGTCACTGTATTCCACCACATTTTGATAACTCTTTCATAGGGTTCCTTTTCAATCCTTTCCCCTTTCCTCTTGAATTTCATTGTATATCGCAGTATCCAATAAGACAAAGGGTAATAATTTGTATAAACATTCCCCATTAGTTATCCTGACAAATTTATCTTTCCTTAGAGTCTATGTTTGAAATACTAATTAAATTGTCCATTTTTAATGATTCCTTGAAAGGAATAGTTTTTAATGGTAACCCTTCCTGTTCTTATGGATTTCTTTCTTTTTTTTTTTTTTTTTTTTTGAGACAGGGTTTCTCTGTGTAGCCTTGTGCCTTTCCTGGATCTCACTTTGCAGACCAGGCTGGCCTGGAACTCACAGAGATCCGCCTGCCTCTGCCTCCCGAGTACTGGGATTAAAGGCGTGAGAGATGGCTCAGTCATTAAAGGCTAGGCTCACAACTAAATGTTGTTTCTTGTTTTGTTTTGTTTTTTAACTTTTGAAGCCAAGTGGCCTCACAGGGTAGCTGGCCTAAGCTGGTAACATGTGGCCCAAACTACTCTGCAAGTATGTTCCCTGGTGTTCGAATGCGGAAGGGAGACTTGCTGTTCTCCACATCCTAACCGGCAGCTCCTGTATTCTGCAGCCTACAGCGACCTTCAAAAGCTATCACAGCCTTCTGTAATGTAACAGGAGGGACGATCGCTTATAGGAGCAGTAAATAAGAGGAGCCGGGATGGAGAAACGGCGGCGAGTGAGATGCTGCTGTACGTACTCAGGTGCTGTTCGTCACCTTCATCTTTTTATTTATTTATTTAAACATGGTCTCATATGTCATAGGCCAGACTCAAACTTGCTGTGTATCCTGGGATCCTCCTCAGGTGCTGGAATGCTAGGCAAGCGCCATACACCCGGTTTTATGCATTGCTAAGGATGGAACCTAGGGCTTCCAGCATGACTCTACCATCGGAGCCACACCCCCAGACCTAACTTTGATCTCTGAACCTCCACGCTGTGCTCAGCTACGAGACTCCCTGAGCCCCATGGAAATGCTCCCCCCAACTTTTTATTGATGTTAGTCATTTGTCCCCCCCCCTTCTTCCCATCTTTGTTCAGACAAACCAATCACACTTTAGTGCAGGGGCCAGGGCAGTCGGAATTGTCCTTCCTGCCTACCCAGTCTCCTGCCACTCCTGGGTCACTTTGTGGAGGACCGTGTGCCGCCCTGCTGGAGCTGGGGTGGCCTGCTGTGAATCCATGTGATGTGCATGCGAGCATGCGTCCGTCCACCTCTGCGGTCCACTGTCAGCAGTGGTGTTCAGCTGTCATGTGCTGTCTAGGGTGGGGACCATATTTTTCAGAACAGGACGAACAGCGGATGGGAGGGTAGACGGGAGAGGTTTTAGACAGGCATGGTGGTAAATAATCTCAGCACTAGGGCAGAGGCTAAGGCAGGGTGTCTGCTGTGAGTTTGAGTTCCAGGACAGACTGGGTGACATGTCTAAAAAATAATAAGCAAAAAAAGAAAAATGTAGTTAGAGTTTTCCTGGTCCTGCCTGGCCCAAATCTCTCTCACCCGCCAGTCCTGCAGCCGCTCAGACCCAACCGAGTAAACACAGAGACTTACATTTCTTACAAACTGTATGGCCATGGCAGGCTTCTTGTTAACTGTTCTTATAGCTTAAATTAACCCATTTTTATTTATCTGTAAGTTGCCATGCAGCTTGTGGCTTACCAGTATCTTTACATGTTGCTTGTCATGGCGACGGCTGGCAGTGGCTGGCAGCGTCTCTCTGCCTCAGCCTTCTGCTTCCCAGAATTCTCTTCTCTGCTTGCCCTGCCTATACTTCCTGCCTGGCTACTGGCCAATCAGCATTTTATTTACACAGAGCAATATCCACAGCAGAAAAAGAAAACCAAAACTTTAATTATTTCTGAAATACGTATGAATAGACTTAAACAAGATATTCTTTGGATAACTCAACATTTTGTTTTTTTAAGTTTAAAAAAAGACTGATTTTCATTTTATATGTGATGAGTGTTGCTTACATGTCTGTGCATGTGCACTGCACGTGTGCAGTACCCACCGAAGTCAGAAGGGGGCACTGGATCCTGAAACTGAAGTTAGATGAGTGTGAGCTGCCATGTGGGTGCTGGGAACTGAACCCAGGTCTTCTGCAATAGCAAGCGCTCTTAACTCTGAGTCACGGCTCCAGCCCAGTGTATGCACTTACTGGGCAAGATCCCATGTATCCCAGGCTGGCCTCAAACTCTTTATGTAGCCAAATATGACCTTGAACTCCTGATGCCCCTGCCCTCACCTTCCAAATTCTGGAATTACAGACACGAGCTGTAATGTCTTGCTGACGGAACATTGTAAGGACTCCCTGTGCACTGTGCATATCTTTACCAGCCCCCAGCTGTCCATGGAACCAGGCCCTCCACACTGCCTGCTATGGTGGTATTTTATTTGTACTGAAATGTGATTTTATTTGTATGTTAATAAATAAAGTTGCTTGGGGGTCAGAGCTAATAGCAAGCCATAGCAGAGCTGGGCATTCATGGCACACGCCTTTAATCCCAGCACTTGGTAGAAGAGCTAGGTAGATCTCTGTGTGGTCAAGGATACAGCCAGCATTGGAGACACACATCTTTAATCTCAATACCAACCATAGAAGACCTGGAGGTCTGTACAGACAGGCAGTGATGAGACAGTCACATGGTTGGGTTTACAACCAATGAGAAGGCAGAACAGAAAGTCTATATAAAGACAAACACACAGGAAGTAGTTCTGTTTTTTTCAGAGAGGTCTCTTGGCTAGCTGCAGCAGGCAGGTAAGGCTCTTAGCTCTGATCTCTTGGCTTTCTTCTTTGCATTGGTTCTGTGTTTCTTATTTAATAAGACGGTTGGTTACATCTACAGCCTGCTCTACAGGAGGCAGTCACTTGCCTGTCCTCCATCTCTAAGGCCTGACAGCACATGGCTGTCACTGGAACTGGCTAAATGAAGCAGTGTTCTGCCTGCATAGTCGCTGTCGAACGTGGAGCCGACCCGCACATGTGGCAAGGCTCCAGTCCACAGCATTTTGTTGTTGTTGTTGCCAGCTTTCCGCCAGTTACCGGTAAGTATCTTCAAAAAGCAAACCAAACAACTCAAGCATCACTATTTAACCCCATGATGCACCGAATTATTTCTCCTATAACTCCAAAAGTGGTGCCTCAGACTTTTAACACTGAACTTGATCCAGCTGGGATCACCCACTCTCTTTCCCTCGACCCTCACCCTTCATTGCTTCCACTCATGTCCAGGCTGTTCATGCAGATCTCATCCATTTCTCCATCATTGGGTGATCTTCGTATCTTTCTTGGGGTCCTGCTTTCCAGGTAGCCTCACTGGTGATGTGAGTAGCAGTCCAGTCATCCTTGTTCCACATCTAGTATCCTCCTATGAGTGAGTACATACCATATTTGTCTTTCTGAGTCTGGGTTACCTCACTCAGGATGATTTTTTCTAGATCCATCCATTTGCCTGCAAACCTCATGATGTCATTGTTTTTTCTCTGCTGAGTAGTATTCCATTTGGATCAAGAAAAGAGAGAGGGAGAACAAGGAATAGGAGACCATGGTAAATGAAGACCACATGAGAAAAGGAAGAAACAAAGAGCTAAGGAGGCCCACAGAAATACACAAAGATACCCCCACAAAAGACTGCTGGCAATGGTCGAGAGACAGCCGGGACTGACCTACTCTGGTGATGGGATGGCCAAACACCCTAATAGTTGTGCCAGAAACCCCATCCAAGGACTGAGGAATCTGGATGCAGACATCCACAGCTAGGCCCTGGGTGGAGCGCTGGGAGTCTAATTAGTGAGAAAGAGGAGGGTTTATATGAGCGAGAATTGCTAAAACCAAGGTTGGATAAAGCACTGGGACAAATAGCCAAATGGATGGAAACACATGAACTATGAACCAAAGGCTGAGGGGCCCCCAACTGGATCAGGCCCTCTGAATAGGTGAGACAGTTGATTGGCTTGATCTGTTTGGGAGGCATCTAAGCAGTGGTACCAGGTCCTGGGCTCGCTGCATGTGATAGCTGTTTGAAACCTGGGACTTATGCAGGGACGCTTGGCTCAATCTGGGAGGAAAGGACTGGACCTGCCTGGACTGAGTCTACCAGGTCGATCCCAGTCCTCGGGGGAGACCTTGATCTGGACGAGGTGGGAATGGGGGGTGGGCTGGGGGGAAGGGGAGGGGGGCAGGAAGGGAGAGAACAAGGGAATCTGTGGCTGTTATGTAGAACTGAATAGTATTGTAAAATAAAATAAAAAAAAAAAAACCCACTGAACTTAAAATCGGTATTGCAAGTTCAAGGCCATCTTCCTCTTTATAGTTAGTTTAAGGTCAGCCTGGGCTGCATGAGACTGTCTCAAAAACCAACCAAACAACCAACAAAGCAAGAAACAAAAAACAAAAATATAAAAATGATCAAACAAGTCTATGATTTGCTTTGGAATGCCCGAGAAAAAATGATTAGGGATAAATAAAACAAGATGGCAATATGAATGTAAAGAACAACCCTGCTTTAAGGACATACAAAAACAGCTTATTCTGAAGTAAGCATGAGTAGTCATGCCCTGGGAACTTGGTTACCATGAAGTACCATGTCCTAACTTGGGGGCTTCCATGAACACACACACACATAGACACTGGCTGAAGAAAGCCAGAGGCTGATGCCGAGATTGCTTCCTCAATCATCTTCCCACCTTATTTACTTTTTCCTGTTTTTTTAATTGATAACTTTTTTCACACAATGTATTTTGATGATGATTTCCCCCTCCTCCAATTCCTTAGATCCCCCTGCCTCCCTACCCACTCAACTTTATGTGCTTTATTTCTCTCTTTAAAAAGACAAAAAAGAAAAACAAAATACTTAAGATGAACACACACACACACACACACACACACACACACACACAACTATAAGCGGAGGCAGAGCTTTCTGTCTCATATACCTGATAATACCCAGCAGCCACTTCCCAAATTACCACTCAAGAGGTTTATATTAATTATAAATGCTTGGCCAATGGCTCAGGCTTATTACTAGCTAGCTCTTACATTTAAATTAACCCATATTTCTGATCTATGCTTTGCCACATGGTTCATGGCTTATTTCCTCATTTTTTACATGTCTTTTTTCCTTGGAGGCTGGCTGACATCTGCCCTGACTCTGCCCTTCTTCATCTCTGTCCTCAGTTTGATTGTAATACCTAACCTTATCTTGCGTTGCCATTGGCCAAACAGCTTTATTATCAACCAATGAGAGCAACATACATTCACAGCATACAGAAGGACCTCCGAAAGCATACAACACTCCCAAAAAACCAGAAATCAAAATAAACAAGCAAAGCACCAATAAGACAAACAATGCCCAAAGCAAGATAAGACAAAAAGTCTACAAAAATATCATTGAGGTTTTTTGTGTGTGTTTGTGTGTGTGTGTGTTGGCCAACTGCTCCTGGACATGGGGCCAGCCCTGAAATGTGGTTAATATGCCCAGTGAGATTTCACTGGAGAAAACTGATTTCTCCTTTGCCAGTAGGTCCTTTGCCGATAGCTTAGACGTGAGTGGGAGCTACTTATCTCCCTCAGTACTGGAACCTGGTTGGGCCTGGGCCTGTGCATGTCTCGTGTGTGTGGCCACAGTCTCTGTGAATTCATATTCCACTTTATTTTTGAGACAAAGTTTCTCACTGAACCTGGAGCTTGTTACTCTGGGTAGACTGACTGGACAACTAGTCCCAGAGATTCACCTGTCTCTGTCCCTCAGTGTTGGGGTTACTATGGTGACCTGCCGTGCCTGGCTTTCCTGTGAGTCCTGGGATCCAAACTTGGATCCTAATGCTTGTGCAGCTATGGGCTTTGCCCACTGAGCGCCCTCCCTGGTCCTTACAGGTCATCCTGATCCTGCATGGCGTTAGGCTTTGCCCACTGAGCGCCCTCCCTGGTCCTTACAGGTCATCCTGATCCTGCATGGCGTTAGGCTTTGCCCACTGAGCGCCCTCCCTGGTCCTTACAGGTCATCCTGATCCTGCATGGCGTTAGGCTTGGTAGAAGCTGCAGGTCCTTCAGGCTTAGCACATGACGCAGAGTTTTATCCGGTAAGCTTCGATGGTGGGTAGCTGTCAAAAGGTAACTAAGGTGCCTGAGATAACGTTGGTTCTTGATCTGTAACATTCCATCTCTCTGGAGCAGCCAAGGCCGAGCAGTCCACAGGTGTCGTTTGGCAGACAGGGTTTCTTCGAAGGACCCCAGTTCAGATGGAAAGCTAAGGGCTGTTGAATCTGGGTGGTGTTATAATTTTCAGAGCCAATCGAGATGTATATAACTACTGAATTAAATTTATCGTGCCCAATAGAATGAAAGATTAATTAACTGTTGTAGCTACTTTTGCTGCCAGGGTCTCCACTGTGCTAGCTGTAGTAAGCAATTATGAAATGGTAATCCCTGAAACAGTAGCAGCGGTGTCCGCCACTGCTATAACAGCAACAACAGCAGCAGCAATGTCAAATTCTCTTCTCGAGTGTGTGGACATCCACTCTGCCTTCACTATTGATTTCAGTATGAGATAATAACTTACTTCATCTGCTAAAAACAACAGAACCTCCATTCTCCCTCTATTATTCAGCTCCCAGGCTGTTTCCAGCATCTTGATGTTTGGCCTTGTGTTTCTAAGATGGAATAAGATTCATGTTCCTATTGTGTAGACTGTTTTTCAACCAATAGACCACAAAGACCTTCTGAAAAACCAGGTCGACTTGAATAAACTGGCCAATCACAATGATGTCAAACACTTTGACAACGTGCTTGTGCTCAATGCTAACAGCAAAGAGTTCTGCTTTTGTTTAAGCTTCGATTGCTTGCAGAGGTCATGGAAGACCTACATAAGATTCTGCGGCAGCTGAGGGCTGCTCACACTCTCCTGCTCCCCAGGAGGGGACTGTAAGTTAGGTCCAGCCATGAATAAATTTTACCCTGCGATATCTTCATGTTAGCTCCTGGTATTCAGCACCAGAACAGTTCCCAGCATGAATAAGGTGCTTTACAATCTTCTGTAACTCCTGTTCCAGGAGATCGGATACTCCCTTGTGGCCTCTGCAGGCACTGCATGTATGTGGCACACATACACACATGCATGCAAACACCCATACATATAAAAGTAAATAAATTTTTAAACATTTAAGGCCCAGTGAAATAGCTCACACAACTCAGACATGTTTAAATATTGGCTTATGTGTCTGTCCTTACACATTCATACATGTATACACACATACACAGGACTAATGATAAAGAAATAAAAATCCCAGAGAGACAGCTCAGCAGTTAAGAGTACTTGCTGCTCTCATAGGGGACCAGATATCAGTTCCCAGCACCGCCATTGGGCAATTTAAAACTCAATGTAACTCCAGCTCCAGGAAGGCATCCACACATACATGAACTTGCATGTGTAGGTGTATGCACACATATATAAGTAAAATTACTTTTAAAAATAAATAAAAATTAAAAAATAAGAATGAAAACAAACTACCACCAAAAATTTAATTCCTTGTGAATGTTTCAAAGATAAATAAAGATGTTAATATATGTTCAGCCTTCTATCGTGTTGTTTGTATATATTGGTCCTCTATAGAGCACTACAAGCTCATGTAGATGTCACATATGTAGCCTGGAACTATGTAACTAGGTTGGCCTTTACAATCTGCCTGCTTCACAGTATCTTCCTTTTCTTTTTTCTTTTTTTTTTTTTTTTTTTTTTTTTGTTAACAACCCCCTTGGATTTCAACCCCCACAAAATCTGGACCTTCCCCTGCTAAAAACAAATATAGCTTGTTTCCTACCTTTGATAAACAGAGCTTTCCACGTACTGAAGAAGCTAGTGGACCAGGGGAGGCACTGTGAGTCCTGTGAGTCCAGGGCTCAGCTCTGGCACTGGGTTTCAGGGATGTCATCACCCTGGGTTACAGAGGCTGGGCCAAGGCTCAGAGCTCTTTGTCAAAGCCATTCTACTCTTAGGAGCAGCCACAGTGGCATTGGCATCTTGGCCTATAAACTGAAGGTGAGCCTGCTTGCCGGTGGCCTCAGGAAGCAGCTCCAGCTGGAAGTAATTTGAATGAACAAAAAAGCAAAATGGCTTCCTCATTTCCTTACTGTGTAAGTGCCCTGTGAGCCCAGCAATTAATGTCTTATGTTGGAGGAAACTGAGGAAACCCTGATTTCATTGAAATGTAGAAAGAGAATCTGTTTTATTTGCTTCCAGAGACTGTCTTGGTTACCAAGGCCCGTGGGAGAAGAGAGCCTGGCCGCACAGCTAATTACTTTCAGCCCCTGGTTGTCTCCTTGGCTGGAGAGCTGTAGTAATGAGGCTGAGGCCCTGGGCTCATTCTCATGTGGATAAGTAACCTTGGTTCCTAATGTTGCTATAAAGACACTTGGACGTCATCATCCTAAGGATGCACTCACATTCGTGGCCTGAGGAGGACATGATGGGATAATATGGGGTATTGTCAATCACAACTGAAAAAAAATTAAATGTACATACCTTACTGATTTTGAGTCGTCAAGGCCCTTTTTTAAATGAGGGACACAATCAGAGAATATCTTCCCCACCCACCCAGTTTTGAGGCAAGATAGAAAGACAGGGAAAATTCAAAGGACATAGAAGAAAGAGGATCCTGACACACACACACACACACACACACACACACACACACACACCCCTCCACACACACACACACAGAGTCTAATTGAAGTCTCTCCAGCAGAGTCAAGAGTTCTGCCCAAGGGCTGGGAGGTAAGTGCTTGCTGGAAGAAGGCAGACCGGAGTTTGCATCTCCAGTACCTTTGTAAAAAGCAGGGTGTGCCAAATGTACCTGTAATTCCAGCATGGGGAGGCAGAGACAGGAGCATCCAAGGGACTAGCTGGCCACTCAGTCTAGCTGAAAGGGAGAGCCCAGGCAGTAAGAGATCTGCCTCAAAAATAAGGTGGAGAGTTAGCAAGGAAGCCACTCCGCCCTGATCTCTGGCCTCCACAGGCACATGCATAGGCTTGCACACTCCCACATGTGCACACACACACACACACACACACACACACACACACACGCACATACACACACAAGAATTCTAGTACAATAAGCGACATTTGCTAGGAAGGTTGTCTCCACCAAAACCATGTTCCTTTCATATAGAAATGTTTAGCAAGAATGCTAAAATAGTAATGAACCATGTTTAAGGTCTAAGCATAAATGGCTGTATTCCTTTCCCAGATGCAAACCTTTGATTTTTCTGGGAGTCTCATGAACAGGACTATAAACGTTCATTTACAGTCAAAATGTAACTTCCTCTGCAGCACTGTGACCTAGAGCTTTACCTGGTCAACTGCAATCCCATCCAGTGCACATCAGGGATCACCTAGGATCTCTTTTGAATTCCTTGCCCATCCTTTGACATGCAACTTCGGAAGCCACCCAAATAGTATAGGTGATACTGTAAAGGCAGTGAAGGAGCCTCTCTCTGGAACAGCACAAGCCGTGCACAGGATACTACTCCCTGGGTGCCTCCTTCCATATTCTAGTAACTATTTCCTGGTGCCGTGATGAAACACTCTGACAAAAGCGACTGCAGGGGTTATTTCAGCTCATAGTCCATCAAGGTGGGGAAGTCAAGGCAGAAGAAGATTGAAGCCACTGGCCGTATGGCATCCACAGTCAGAAGAAGAAAGCAATGGATGCATGCTTCTGCTCAGTTCTCGTTCTCCATTTGCACAGTTCAGGGTCCTCTGTCCAGGGAATGGTCTCAATCACAGTTAAGATCCATCTTCCCACACCATGATAATTCCTCACAGACATGCCCAGAGGCCCATCTTCTAGGTGATTCTAGACTCTGTCAAGTTACAATGAATACTAAACATTGCAGCTTCACACTCACTAATTTTCAAGTTCTTTTTTTGAGGTAGAGCCAAAAACCCCAGACTCACCTGAGTAGAGGTATTTCAAAGAACTCTTCGTGTGCTACCAGCAGCAGTGTGGCAGTCTCTGGCTCATGTCACTGATTTACTAGGGATTGAACCCATGGCCTCATACATGCTAGGGAAGCACTCTATATCATTGAGCCATACCCCATTCCTCTGTTTATTTTTACTTTACTTTTTTTTTTTTTTTTGAGACAGGGTCATACACCATAGCCCAGGCTAGCCTAGAACTCACTATGTAGTCCAGGCTGAACTCAAACTCATAGCAATCTTCTAGCCTTAGTTTCCTAAGTGCTATAATTATAGGCATGAACTCCCATGCCTAGCTCCATTATCATCACCATCATCATCATCACCACCACTATCACCATCATTACCATCACCACCATCATCACCATCATCATCACCATTACCAGACCATCATCATCATCATCACCATCATCATCACCATCACTATCACCATCATTACCATCACCACCATCATCACCATTATCATCATCATCATCATCATCATCATCATCATCATCGTTTTAGAGTCAGAGTCTCTTCAAATTTCTTGACTCTCAGTCAGCAGGATAGGCAAACTATGTCCCATGGCAAGAGGTTTCATTCCTTTCTCACACACCCCCCCCCATTTTCTTTCCCCTTCTATACTGCCTTAAGCAGAGCCATACTCAAGGGTCCTCTGACAGAATGTCTTCCTGGTCATGGGGTTGGTTGTGTGTGAAACTCTGCTGCCTCACTGACTATCCTGCTCTAATTGTAGCGTGGAGGCTAGGCCATCTTGTAGGTCAGCAGTCCAGCTTCAGCAGGCTGGCAAACTGCATGGACCTAAGATTGCCCCGGCCAGCAGGGCTTCAACGGGAACTCAACCACCCTAAGGACGGAACGATAGGGACAGGAGACACAAAGGAAATACACCAAGACAAGATTCTGATCAAGGTGCAACTTTATTTTTCTCCAGGAGGGTTTATATAGTTCCTGCAGGGTAGCGGGAAGCAAGAAGCTGTTATCTGCATAGGGTGGGGCAAGCTAACAGGATGTTTGTAGGATGTTTACAGGGTGAAAGATCAAGGGCTCTGATTCAATGTCCTGTTGCTAGGCAACCTGACTGTAAGATGATCTAGTTCCCTGTCTTATGGGGTGGGGGTCTGTATTTTTCCACTAACTAGAGATTCTGTCCTTGTCCCTGACATAAGATGGCTGCCAGAGACAGACAACTTTTAACTCCCCATCTGTATGCTGACTGACACACAACCTCCCCCTAACCAAAGAGTTGGCAGCTGCAGTAAAAATGGCTGGAAAGAACCATAAAGGAGAGGAAAGAGGTGGCACCCACATTCCTGGAGCACATATGAATGTCACTCACCTTCGTTTTTTTTAACATTCAGTTTATAACCTCTGGCTCCCTAGGAGAGGTAGAGTTGATTTTTGAGTTCATCTCCCACTTCTCATATTTTGTGTATATACACGTGTGTGTGAAGGCTAGAAGTCCATATTGGGTGTCCCCCACACCCTATCTCCACTTTACTACTGAGCAGGCTCTCTCTCTCTCTCTCTCTCTCTCTCTCTCTCTCTCTCTCTCTCTCTCTCTCTCTCTCTCTCTCTCCCCAGAAGCTCCTGGCTGGGCACTGGCAGCTTTCTGGAGAACCCCATTTCTGCTTCCTGAGCACTGGAGTTACATGAGCACCCCTGCTCAGCTTCTCAGGCAAGTTCCAGGGGTTCAAATTCCGGCTCTCATGAAGCAGAGTGCTTCATTTGCTAGGCTGTGGGGGACCGGCCCCCACTTTTACGACCAGGGTATTCCTGGGCAGGGAGAAGAGGGAAATATTTAGACAGAAAGAGATGCCTAGACGATGAGAGGAAAGAGAAACACAGGATAGCCTCGGGAGGGCCTGGGTCAAAACCCACAGCCCTTCTGTCTCTTCTAAAGGGCTTTAAAAGAATTCCAAGGGGTGGAGCAAAAGACCTCCCTCAGCACAGCCAAGTGCAGACCCTTCCAAACACCTGGTAACCATGCACATGGTCAAGCCATCCCCGAGTACAGCCCTGCTGTATAAAACAAGCTCAGATCTCACTAGGAAACCTTTGTGGGCTCCCACACTGGGCCAGCTCCCTAGCTCTCCACTTCTTGTATTCTTGGCTAAGAATAAAGGCTTCTTCAATGGTTCAATCCGTGCTTGGTCGTGCTATTGGTTTTACAATTCCTGGAGGGAAAAGAAACCAATTTCAGCCGGGCGGTGGTGGAGCACGCCTTTAATCCCAGCACTCGGGAGACAGAGCCAGGCCAGCCTGGTCTACAGAGAAAGATCCAGGACAGGCACCAAAACTTCACTGAGAAAACCTGTCTTGAAAAACAAAACAAACAAACCAACCAACCAACTACAAAGACCTATATCCTCCGGTCAGAAACCTGTTGGTACAGACCCCATCCCTAATCTGGGATCCACCTCTTTCCTAGGTGGTGGGAACAGAAATGCTCATGCTGTGGGAGGGAAATTTCCATGTTCACTCATAGGATTATCCTTTGGGCCACCATACATTTTAGCACACACAGTTTGACTATCTAGGAAGCAGTAGGTTGAGAGTTCTTATTATGTGCTTTGTGTAGGAGAAGTAAATGCATTCAAATTGTACACATGACAAGATAGACTCTAAGCTAAGTCCAGCATTATGTAAAAAATCACATATTTTTATCATAAAGGCTATGATTTTTTAAACAGGCATATGTTAGACCTCTAACAATGTGAAACCCTAACACCAGATGGCACATGACTCCTTTTCTGAAATGTGCCCATGCTGGGTGGGCTGCCTCACACCTATACTTGGGAGGCTCATGAAGCAGACTGGCTGGAGTTTGAGGCTAGCCTTGGCTAGAGTGAGACCCTGTCTCAAAACAAAACAAGAGATGTGTTCAACAGATAGAGCTAGCCTAACTTACATTTTAGAGGGGTGACTTTTTTACATTTTCTAATATTTCTCTTTGATGGTTTCTTTGAACCTTCTAGTATTTTGTTACTGTTCTGCTGTAGCGGTAACACCCGCATTACCAATACCCGTTCACCATGTCCGAGCGAAGGGCTGCGGATTAAAAAATAGAGACAAGAGACAGCGGGTCATCCGTACGATTGGATGTCGAATGCCCTTTATTGAAAGAGGGAAGAAACCTTAAATACATACAGGCTTACAGCACAAATGGAGGAACCCCCGGAGGGCAAAAGTTCGCTGTCAATGGTCTACATTCCAGACCCAATGTTCTACATTCTTGCATCTAAGTAGTTAACGCCCAAAATGCAGGATACACAACAAGGAACTTCCCCTAAGCATTCAGAAGGGTGGATACTGGCAGGGAATCTGAATAGGGAGGACATCTGATCGAGGTCAGCAAGCAAGGCCGCAGCCACTCCCAGTCGGGGGCCAGGGCCCATGGCGCCCACATTCTGCTTCTAGAACCCTCATGATTTTTCCTAATTCCTCTTACTTCTTTGCTTAACCATACCACTCCAGACCAAAATTCTGCTGATAATTCCACCTTGCTTTAAAGGCAACAATAGAGGGTGGGGGTGGGGGTGGGGAGGGGGCAGCTCAGTGGTTAAGAGTGTTGCCGCTTGTGCAGAGGACCTGGGTTGTTCCCGGCACCCACGAGAGGTGGTTCACAGCTGCCTGCAACTCCAGGGGATCTGGTGCCCTCTTCTGGGTGCTGTGGGCACCAGGCACACACATGGTGCACAGACACAGATGCAGGTAAAGCACACACACACACACACACACACACACACACACACACACACACACACAGTAACGTTAGGTCATCACAGCACCACTGTGTCAGAGTCAAGTCAGCTGCCATTTACCAGGCACTGAACTAGGGGAAGGTCATTTTTACAATTCTCCTGACGACTATATGAATTCCTCAGGAGCATTCCTCCACGGGGAGGGCTTGGGAGGCCTCAGCATCTCTAGAAACACTTGCATCTAGTCCCCAGCCTCAGCAGCTTTAGCTTGCTGCCCCCTCGGATCACTTGCCAGACATGGAGGACCATTGGGTAATAATACAAACAGCAACTCCTGTGAGCAGCGACCCCAGAAGCAGGTGTGCACATCTGTGAGCAGCGGCCCCAGAAGCAGGTGTGCACATCTGTGAGCAGCTGTGCCAGAAGCAGGTGTGCACATCTGTGAGCAGCTGCCCGAGAAGCAGGTGTGCACATCTGTGAGCAGCGGCCCCAGAAGCAGGTGTGCACATCTGTGAGCAGCTGCCCCAGAAGCAGGTGTGCACATCTGTGAGCAGCTGCCCCAGAAGCAGGTGTGCACATCTGTGAGCAGCGGCCCCAGAAGCAGGTGTGCACATCTGTGTCCTGATGTAGTTAATGGCAACAAACTCACAAGCCACACCAGTTTCCTTGATGAAATTTGCAGGCACTCCAGGCTCTCCTGGCACCCCTCACGGCTGGAAAACACAGGCTCTTTTATTCCAATCTTTTAAAAAACTTGTCTTATCCTTGGACACTTTCATATATCTATGAAATGTATTTGATTATATTGACTCCCCACACCCCCCCCCCTATCTCTTAACCGTTCAGCTCCCCAGTGTGTCCTCTTCTTATTCCCATGGCTTTTTTAATTTAAGTAATCTACTAAACTGAACTGCATGAGCATGGGTGTGAGGTGACTCACTGGAACCTCTGCAGCTTGCCAGTGACCACACCACTTCCCTCCCGTGGTAGTCCTTGACTGCAAGTTTATCTAGACATGCTGAGCCCCCCCCAGCCCTCCCGTGGAGGGATGATCCTGAGGAACTCCATGAGGAAAGTTCCTGGGCCCTGTATTAGTGACTTCCTGCTCCTGGGATGGTCAAGGCAGCTTATAGAAGAGTTGATTTGGGCTTATGGTTCCAGAGGAACGAGCGCCTCTCACACAGAGGGGCGTGGCAGGAAGCTGCAGGCATGGCCACAGGAACAGGAAGCTGAGAGCTCACATCTGGAAGGTGGCATAAGTCGGTGAAGTTCCCAAACCCACTTCCAGCGACATGCTTCCTTCCGCGAGGCTGCACTCCTGGACCTGGACCTCCCTAAGCAGTGCCAGCAACCTGAGACCAAGTGTTCAAATGGCCAAGACTACAGGGGCATTTGTTATCCATCTGAAGCATTATAGCCCCCATACCGTGCAGGTAACCACAGCTACCACGAGTTCATGAGTGCCCCCCTACCAGCTTTTCTTCCAGTTTAAATTACCAATATTAATTTTCATATCACATATCACACGTCACATAGTAATACAGATCTATTTGTAAATTACAGAATAGCTACAAAAGGTTAAACAGGCCACAGAATTTTAAAAAAGAAACAAAAAGCCTTCCTAGAGGCAGACTGAGAGCTTGAGGGGACAAGAAATTGACAACCTATTGGAGAATTTGCTGGAGTTGCTCAGGGCCACAGGGTCAAAATAAGGCAGAGCTGAGCAAACTGCAGAGACAACTGGCCAAGCCAGGAATTCAGACGAACACACACTGCTGGGCAGATGAATGGCATTTAGTGGGCTGCATCCAGCAGTGGGTGCTGCTCGAACTGCAAAAATGGTCCTGTAATAATTAACCCAGAGCCTGGTGTTGGGGTGAAAGCTGAAAGATCAACAAAGCAGAGCAAGCCACAGCCACCACCTCTTCCCTCACCAACTCCTCAGCCTGAATGAGCTCCAGCCAAAAGGGCTTCAGCCCAAAAAGCCTCTAGCTGAAAAGGATGCTTCTGCTGAAAAGCCTCTAGTTCGTGTCTCCTCACGCCTTATATGCCTCTCCACCCAGCCATCACTTCCTGTCTCAACCTCTCTAGTGTTGGGATTAAAGGCGTGTGTGCTTCCCAAGCAAAGGCATGAGATCTCAAGTGCTGGGATTAAAGGTGTGTGCCATCATTGCCTAGCTCTGTTTCTCCCCTAGGCTGAGTCAATCTCATGAAGTCCAGGGTGGCTTTGAACTCACAGAGATCCAGATGGATCTCTGCCTCCCGAGTGCTAGGATTAAAGGTGTGTGCCACCACTGCCTGGCCTCTATATTTAATCTAGTGGCTTGTTCTGTTCTTGGATCTTCAGGCAAAGTTTATTAGGGTACATATCACCACAAGTGGGGACTATGGTGAACTGAATCCTAGGAACAATTGTGTGTTCTCTGTTCTTCCCTTGAAACACAAACCAAGTAGCTAGGTAGCAGGTTACTATTGTGGTGTTAGATGTCTTTTGCTTTATGGGGTCCAGGGTGTTGTGTTCTTCATAGGCCAGCGACGTGTTCCTGGTATACTAGAGCAGTTTACAGGTGACACTTTTTTTACTTAATTATCCACCTGCTCCCATGGGGGACGCTGGTGTCATCTGGCTCTGCATCTGCACCCAGAACAGAGCCAAATGCCGCTTGTGAAATAGTCACTCTGGGCAAGGCATGGCCTGAATGCATCTCCCCAGCCCAAAGAGCCCCAGGTGACAGTCCCTAACAGTCCCCTTTGCCTTTGGGGTTCTAGTTTCTCGTGATAACCACATGACCTATCTTGCTCTGTAGCCAGGCTAGTCTCAAACTCACAGCATTCCTCCTGCCTCAGCGCCCCCAGTGCTAGGATCAGGCAAAGCCCAAAGCAGCAGTTCGGAGAATGCCCTTGTGGAGGCCAGGGATGCCAGACAGAGTTCTGGCTCCGTGTTCTCTCTCACCCTTGCCTGGGAACTCTAAGTGAGGATGTGACAGAAACTGAGAGGAGGCAGGGGACCCCTTGTGGTTGGCCAGCCTGGCATACCAGGACATGGTCCTCCCATGCCTCACCCCTTTAAAAGCCCCAAGATGAACAGTTCAGGGGTGCCCTATTTTCTGGGACACATGCCTGCCATATAGGAGCCCTGCCCTCTGCCCCTCCAATTCCTACCTATTCCATCTATAACAAACTTTTCCTAACACCCGTTGGGGCCTGGGAATGTAATCTTTGAGTGTGAGACTGATTCAGAGCAGCCTTGGCGGCTATGGAGTTTCCACAGTCCTAACCCACCAAGCCAGGCAGGCTCGCCAAGCCGAGAAAGCCCCTGCTGCTCTCAGGCACACCCCAAGTCCTCCCACCTTGTCACCTCAAAACAGTTAAAAAGATTTATTTTTAATGATGTGTATGTGTGTGGGTATGCGGACATGCATGCGGTGCCCTTAGAAGCCAGAAGACTGCCTGGCATGGGCGCTGGGAACTTTGGCTTCCCCAGAGCAGTGCCAGCTCTTACCCACTGAGCCGTCTCTACGGCCCCTCTCCTGGACTTGCTCTAGCACACTTGATGACTGAGGAGCAGGCCTCAGCTTTGAAGGATTTCAGTATAATCAGTAAGATTTTTTCAGAAACAGCCTTAGCATGAGTTAGTGGTGGTGGTGTTTTGTTTTGTTTTTTTTTTTCAAAATGGGAAAATTCTAAGTGTCATTGTTCCCACACTTCTTAAAGCAGTGATGCTCCTCTACTGCCCTCTCAAGGTTTTCAAAGCTTTTCTCCATTACCAAAAATTTTAAAAGACCAAACAGCATCTTAAAACCATACCTAAGGGCTCATAATGTAAACAATTGTGATTCTTCACCACTTAAAAAACTTCAGCAACATTTGTCTGTTTCTGTGAAAAGACACCATGACCATGGCAACTCTTATAAAAGGAAAACATTTCATTGGGGCTGGCTTACAGTTTCAGGGCTTTAGAATCATGGTGGGAAGCAAGGCAGCATGCAGGCAGACATGGTGCTGGAGAAGCTGAGAGTTCTTACATCTTGACTCACAGGCAACAGGAAGTGGTCTGAAATACTGGGCATAGCTTGAGCATATATGGGACTTCAAAGCCCGCCTCCACAGTGACACACTTCCCCCAACAAGGCCACACCTCCTAATAGTGCCATTTCCTTTGGTGTGGTCATTTTCTTTTAAACCACCACAACCTTCTTCATGCTTGCTGTGTGGGCGGCTATTTATGTCCCAGTAAGATTATTTGGGGGTGGGGGTGGGAAATGGCTCTGTGGTCAAGTGCTTGCTCCTCTTACAGAGAAACTGAGTTGAGTTCCCAGCATCCACACACCCACACAAGGTGATTCACAATCACCTATAACCCCAGCTCTGTATCTGATGCCCCCTTCTGGCCTCTGTAAGCACTGCACTCACATGCACAAAACCCAGACACATACACATAACTGAAAAACAAAAGACAAAAACAAAATTATTTGAGGACTTTTGAATCCTTAAATACACAACTGAAAATACTTTGCATACAAATTAATAGGAAGGAGCAAAAATCTTTCCTTAAACATAATTCTCAGGTTTTAAATCCCAACACTGCTGATTTCAGCTGCACATACACAAATTTGGACCAAGAGAAATCAGCATGGCCCCTGTATAAGAAAAATATGCAAATTCCTGTTTGAGATTTAAGGTATTTATTTTACAAATTGTGTACCTGTAAGGTTTATCAACAATAAGATGAAGAGTTCAGTGAGTTTATACTATAATTTTATAGGGAAAAAAAATCTACTCAGTTATATATTTTATTGATGAAAAACGTATAATATCAGCAGATTTATTTATTTATTTTTGGTTTTTTGAGACAGAGTTTCTCTGTGTAGCCCTGGCTGTCCTAGAACTAGTTCTGTAGACCAGACCAGTCTTGAACTCACAGAAATGTCTGCCTTTGCTTCCCGAGTGCTGGGATTAAAAGTATGTGCCACCACCACATGGCATATTGGCAGCTTTAAGGAATAAAACAGAAATAGGAACTGTAAAAGTCTTCTGTTGGATGTGGCTGGTCATCATCTTTGATTTGAGAATACTTCATAAAGAGAAATCAAATTATACATTAAGAGCATTTACTATTTTTGTAGAGAACCTGAGTTCATTCCCAGCATTCACATTGTACAGCTCACAACAGTCTCCAACTCCAGCTCCAAGAGATGTGATGCCCTCTTCTGGCTTCTGTGGGCTCTTGTATTCATGCACACATCCCACATATACACTCATCCACACACGCATTAAAAAAACACAATCAAGAAGGGTAACCACAATATAAATGACAAGTTCTATTATTTTATTGTATTTACTACCAACCTCTCTGCTGAATTTGCTGAGTTACAACTGACTAGATACTGTAAAATTTTCAGTTAGAACGAGACTCCTGCCTGCTTGCTCCCTAGAAAATGGGGGAACATTTCATCTGCAAGGCCCTGTGAGAACTCAAGTGAGGTGAGGAGCGCAGGTCTGGGAAGCAGCCATGCCTGTCATCCCAGCACTCGGGACGTGGAGGCAGAAGGATCAGGAGTTCAAAGCCAGCCTCAGCTACATAGTCATTCTGGAATTTGAGACCTGCCTAAGCTCCATGCGACTGTTTCAAGACAAAACAAACAAAAAACGCAAATCTAAAGGGCAGCCTGGGAGGGGAGCTAACTGGCTTCCTGATTTCTGTGCCACTCAGGCAGAGTGAATGACCCCACCTCTCTCCACTCACTGAGGTGTCCGGGCAGGCTTAAAGCCAGCTTTCCCTATGTAGTGTCTGCTTCACCTCCAGAACTATAGCTGTTTACACTGTAACTTTTAAAAAACCAACCCACCGACACTTATTCTGCTATTTTTACCTCTAAGCCACCTTGTAATTGTGTTCCTTTCTGGGGTGCAGAGCAGGGCTTTGGTACGGGTGCATATTGCAGGGACATTTTCATCACACCGTGACAGCCTTTTTACTACTAGTATTGTGGAGAGGGGCTGTGGTGAATAAATGAACCAGCCCCCATAGGCTCACATATTTGAATGCTTAGTCACCAGGAACTGGAACTGTTGAGAAGGATGAAAAAGATTAGAAGGTGTGGCCTCATTTGAGCAAGTGTAGCCTTGCTGGAGGAAGGTGGCTGTTGAGGTTTCAGAAGCCACACCAGGCCCAGTCTCTCTTTCTACTGCCTGATGAGGATGTAGAACTCTCAGCTACTTCTCCAGCACCATGACTGACTTCATGCCCCCAATGTTTCCCGCCATGATGATAATGGACTGAGCCTCCAAAACTGTACGCAAGTCCCCAATTAAACAATTTCCTTGGTAAGAGTGTGCCATGGTCATGGTGTCTTTTTATGGCAACAGAACTCTAAGACAGAAGTTGGCACCAGAGAGTGACACATTGCTGTGCTGGGGCCTGACTACGCTATTTGTTGGAGGACTATGAAAGACTTCGGAACTTGTGGACCAGAAAAGCAGTTGAATGATTTAAGCAGAACTTAGTGGTCCACCCTAGTAACTGGAACACAGGTAGTGGTGCTGAGGGCCATGTGAGCTGTGGGTGGCCCAGCTCAAGAAACTTAAGAGGGGAAGAATATTAGCAGCTGGCCTAGAGACCATCCTGTTATATTTTGGCAAAGAATGGCTGCTTTTTACTATTGCCCTAAAAACCTGCCTGAGGCGAAGTTGGGAAGTTTTAGATTAATGGTGTTGGCAGAGATTCTGAGACAGCCTAGCACGGATTGTGTTGTGTGGTTACTAGTGATGACTTTTCTGAAGATATATGAGAAGGGTCAAGTGGGGCGGGAAGAAACACAAAACGGACAGTTTGAGGAGAAAAGGAGAAGTGTAATGGTGCCAAGTCCTGTGCTTAAGGAGATAATGTTTAAAGTCTCATGCTAAATGGAACAAGGGGAGTGGTCTCAGGGAAAGACTGCCCAGCTGAGCCTCCAAATCGTGAAAAGCAATGAAAGGAAATCTTTGTAGTGAAGGAAATCAGCAAAAACATAAGGCTTATGAAATGCAATGCAAGGAGAGGCCCAGGTTACAGCCCAGCAAGGAGATGAACTTGGCAGCTTTGGCCACATGGCTCTCTACCCTAAGAGTCAAGGATAGAGGAAAGCGTTTGTGCAGTCTTCCTCTGTTGTTAATGAAAGTCACCAAGGACAGGCAGTCCTTGCATGAAGGTCCAGAGAGGCCATTGTACAAAGCTGTGAAGGTGAAGCCTGGATTGCATTGGAAACCCTGAGATGTTGGAGATGCCAGAGTCGTAGGATACCTGCCGGGCTGCTAACAGGGGGAAACCAGCCTAAGAGAAGTGTGTTGCAGGCAATACCAGTTGGAAATCTGAAGAACACTTTGACATCGAACATGGAGATGCAGAGTTTGGAGTTTGCCCTGCTGAGTTTTAATTCTTGCTTTGGTCCAGTATTTTCCTCCCTTCCTCCCTATTAGAATAGTAATGTATATCCTGTGCCATTATATGCTGGAAGTATTTTTGATTTGCTTTTTGATTGTTATTTTACAGGGGATTACAGTTAAGAGATTGCCATGAGTCTAAGAAGAGATTTTGAACTTTTAAATAGTGTTGAGACTGCTATAGACTATGGGGACTTGAAGTTGGACTGCATGCATTTTTGCTTTATGATATGGCCAAAGAGGGCCAGGGAGCAGAATGTGACAGTTTGAATGAGCATGACCCCCATAGACTCATATATTTTGAATGTCTGGTTACCAGGGAGCAGAACTGTTTGGGAGGGATTAAAAGTATTAGGTGGTGTGGCCTTGCTGGAAGTGTCACTAGGGGTGGGCTTTGACATTCCAAAATCCCACATCAGGCCTAGTCTCTCTCTAGCTGAGGATCACGAGGTAAAGCTCTCAGCTATCGTTCCAGCACCATGCTTGTCTGCACACTGCCATGATGGTGATGATGGATTAAGACTGAAACTGTAAGCAAGTGTCCAGACAAACGCTTTCCTTTTTAAGAATCAACTTGGTCATGCCTTAAACTTATGAGTAAGGAAATTAACGATTCGGGGTTGTAGCTGGAGAGTTTTCTCTCTGGGTCCCACCAAGCCCCGGCAATCCAACAGTCCACTTGTTTCCCTCCGCCTTCCTGTTCTCTCAAATCTCCTGTTAGTCCCGCCTATACTTCCTGCCTGGCTACTGGCCAATCAGTGTTTATTGACCAATCAGAGCTAACACATTTGACATACAGACCATCCCATGCTGTGGATATTACTCTATGTAAATAAAACACTGATGGCCAGTGACCAGGCAGGAAGTATAGGCGGGACAAAGAGAGAGGAGAATTGGGGAAACAGTCAGAAGGAGGGAGAGACACTGCAGCCACCGCCAGGAGAAGAGCATGTAGTGACGCCGGTAAGCCACCAGCCACGTGGCAAGCTATAGATTTATAAAAATGGGTTAATTTAAGATAAAAGAACAGTTAGCAAGAAGCCTGCCACGGCCATACAGTTTATAAGTGATATAAGCGTCTGAGTGATTATTTTATAAGTGGATTGTGGGACTGCGGGGCTTGGGGAACCTGGAGAGAAGCCCTCCAGCAACAATCCCACAGCACGGGGTGATGCCTGAGTCCCCATTGCTGATGTGAGAAGAATTTTTGAGTGGGTAAGGTTGCTCCCTAAGGCGACCCACCTACTTTGCAGGATGCCTGGGTGTGGTAGTCTACCCGACCCCCTATGTTAAAGAAAATCAGAAAGTTGACAAGCTGTCTGCATAGCTGTCCTAGACTGCATCCTCTGTGTGGTGTGGGATGTCCTGTATGCTGTAAATATATGTTGCTATGATTGATTGATAAGTAAAACACTGATTGGCCAGTAGGCAGACAGGAAGGATAGTGTAGGCAGGACAAGGAGAATGCTGGGAGGTGAAAGGCTGAGGCAGGGAAATGCTGCCAGCCGCCACGAGGAGAAGCATGATGAAAGATACTGGTAAGCCACGAGCCATGTGGCAAGGTATAGATTTATAAATATGGGTTAATTTAAGATGTAAGAACAGATAGCAAGCAGCCTGCCACAGCCATACAGTTTATAATATAAGCGTCTGTGTTTATTTTATAAGTGGGCTGCAAGTCTGTGGGGACTTGGTGGGACCCAGAGAGAAATTCTCCAGCTACATGTGTGGTCAGGGGCTGTCTTCCAAATAAACCCTGTTTATCCGCGTGCCCCCCCCCCCCAAAATCAACTTGGTCATGGTATCTCTTCATGGAAGTAGAACATGGGTTCAGGGCATGTGTTTGCTGTCAAGCCTGACACTGAATTTGATTCCTCTGTCCCACTTGTCTTCTCTTCTCTATACCCACATCATGGCATACATGCTCAGATCTGTGCATTCAACCCATGTAATAAAAAACTCAGGCAAGCACTTACCTGGCATGTGTAAGGCACTGGGTTTAACCCATGGCACACAGGTTAATCTTTCCTTATGGGAATTTGTTTCCAGTTATGTTGGATTGCTACTACCAACTTCCTGCAAGGATGCCACAATACAGTAGACACTTTAGAGGGGCAAAGGGGGAAAGATGTTCACTCTTGACTTAAATGGCTAGCCAATCTAGGCTGGGTTAAGTAGAGGATGTTCACTGCTCAGTGTTTCCCTGCCTGAGTCCTCCCCATCAGAAAGACATGGATACTTACAGGAATGCCTATTTCCTTCTAGAGAGGGTTGCAAATGAAGTCAAGCAAATGTGCTTGTCTGGATCAAGTATGAAAGGTTTTTCATTCAGAAGAACAGGAGCAACAGACTTTTCACTGATTGTTTTCTAAGGCTGTGAATTGTGAACAAGTTCCCAGTGGCCCATTCAGTAAAAGTAAGCAAAACAGCCACACTAGTTTAAAGCTATGGAGACTGTCTGATCCATCTAAGCACCCATCCTAGCACTCAAGAGGCAGAGCCAGGCAGCTCTGAGGCCAGTCTGATCTACAGAGTCCCAGGACAGCCAGGGCTATGCAGAGAAACCCTGTCCACTATAATCTAAGCACCCATGTACTTTTGTCATGTAGGACTGAAGAAGCATTTTCCACCCTCTACATTACTGGATCTGAAGAAATTAAGCTGGATCTTTTTTAGAAATGACAGCAAACTTTTCAGTAGGTGTTCCTAAGTTCTCCATGGTGTTAATCAAACCTAGGGCTTCCCATATGCTAAGAAAGCAGTCTACCACCACACTACATCCCAGGTCCTTGCTGGTTGGTATCTAGAAATGATTCACTGGGCCATGGCCCCAGGACAGGGGTGTTAACTGTCATCAAGATAATTACAGCTAATACCCAATTCAGTACTTGAGCTAAATCATCCCAATTATCACCAACACTCTGGAACACACAAATCAGGAAACCTTTGGAGGCCCTGGTAGAAGAGATCTATGTACTGCCACTGTTCTGGACCTCACAGAAGTTAGTGTGGCTTTGGTGGGGTGTTGCTAAAGCCACAGGTCTAGGCAGTTTGGGGAGGGGCAGAGAGCCCCTGGGAGTGGAACTCTTCCATCTGCAGTCAGTTATGGGGACTTTGAGGCAGCCAGGACCCCACTTGTATCCGCTCTTGCTTTGTACTCCTCTGCTGGACTTCATGGGGTTTACCCTTCAGTGGAGCTCGGCAGGCCACCAGCGACGGCTGAACGCCAGCTGGGCACTTCCTTCAGCTCTGACTCCCAGCCTCTGGAGTCCTGGATCCCTTGTGAGGCAGAAGGAAGCGGTGGCACCTAGCAGACACCTTCTACCCCCCACTGTCCAGGCCAGTCTCTCCTTAAGGAGCACCTCCTCTCAGTGTGACTCGTCCACTTCTTGCTAGCTCTCCATTGTTTTCTTCAGACACTTGCAATGTAGGCGCCTGGCTTTTCCTACATGGACCTGGGCAATCTTTTCCTACGAGAACAGTTCATGGACACCAGACGGAAGGCCTGTGTTTTTGAAGAAAGAACCTTTTTCATTTTTCTGATGCGCTGGAAATGCACCCAAGGGCCTCGCATGTTCTTGCCCGGCACCTTACCACTGAGATGTCCAGCAGGAATCAACTGTGAAACTGTGACTTGTGCCACAGCCTGCTCAGAAGTTTCGGCTCTTCCTTTTCCTGAAGATTGAACCCAGGGCCTCACGCTTGCTAGACAAGTCACAAACTGCAGCACCAGTCTTCCTTCAGAGGATGGGTCTCATGTTGCTGGATGTTTTCTGAGACAAGGATCTCAGGTTGCTCAGGCTAGCTTCCAATTTGCTATTGTAGCCAGAGATGACCTTAAACTCCTGGTCCTGTCTGAAACACACCTGGTTTACACAGGCCTGAAGCCAGGATTCATGCATACCAGACAAGCACTGAACCAGCTGAGCCGCTTCCCCTGAACCCACAGTCTCAGGGGCTGGCAAGATGGCTCAGTGGGTAAAGGTGCTTGCTGCCAAGGCTGACAGTCTGAGCGAGCCCTAGAACTTACACAGTGGAAGGAGAGCCAACTCTGGTAACTTGTCCTTTGACCCTCATGCAACACCACAGAACATGCAATATTAATAAATGTACTAAAATAATTAAAACAAAACTCTAGCAACTTGTCCTGACCTCCATATGACACCATAGAACATGCATGTTTATAAATGTACCAAAACAGTAATTAAAACCAGTAAAACTCTATTAGGAGCTTGAGAGATAGCTCAGTGGTTAAGAGCATGTACTGGCTCTTACAGAGCACAGGAATTTAGTTCCCAGCACTCACAACTCCCAGGATCTGATGCCCTCTTCCGACCTCCTCAGGACTGCAGGCAGAGTACCCAGACTCACATACACAGCAGGCTAGCACTCATGCACACAACAAAGCAAACAAGTCCCATAAAGACAAAGAGAGGAAATGGATGCAACAATAATCTAGGCAGATGGGGCAGGGCTGAGGGAAACATTTAGTTGGCTACTTAGCCTTTTGAATTGTCTACTTGCTGATAATCCTTCAAGATAATAAATGCTTAGTTGTTATAAACAAATGCTTACCAATTGTGCATCCCCCATTTGTTAGGAGACCAGTTGCATCAAGAGTATTTATTTACTTATTGACATTTGCTAAGCCAAGCTACAACCTGAGCTGTGATAAAGGTGCCTCGCATTACAGAGTATCCAGTTACCACTGAGAGAGTTTTACTTCTAATTTACAGCATTAAAAATACTCAAAAATTGGGTTATGTTGAGTGTGCACTGTTACAAAATTTTCAGAAATGGTGGAGCCATACAGTTACTCCCTCCAAAAGTTTGAATTCATAAAATGTCCCACTCACTGGCATGCAAGGCCACTTAGAGTGTTACAGACAGGGAAAACCACGAATTCCCCCATCCAAGTGTGTATAACCAGGTAACATAAAGAACCTAGTCACCGGGCATCTTAGTTGAGTTGGTTGTTTCATGCACACAGAGGTCCATCCCTAGTACCTGTCCTCCCTACCTCAATTCAATGCCAGTCTTGCGCTTGCCAGTTGGCATGTGTACCACCAATGCACTTCTCAGGACTCGTGGGCCTTGCTAGTGCTTAATGATCCCACTAGTGCTTGATGCGAAGGTACCTGCTCTCACAAGTACTTAGCCCAGTGCAAACACTAGCTCTCTCCAAACATCTCCTGACCACACTACCACCCCCACTTGGCAGGTGGGCCATGTTTCTCATGAGCTTCTTTTCTGAGAGTGCAGGAGCACTCTAGTAAACAAAAGCCCAACCCACACTGCACGGGCACCAGCGCCCAGCCCTGCTTCAGGCTGGAGCAGAGCGCTGCTGCTCTACGGTACCTGCTTTCCTCCCCAGGGAACACAGTACCAAGCTCCCTTCTCCAAGAGGCCCAGAGCACCCGCTGGAAGCACTGACTACTGCCCAAGTCACTGACATATATATTTCTGCCAGATCCCGCAGTATCCCGACTAACCATGCGGTAGTTAGAAGCTGAACATATAGTCTAAGGACACGCGCTAACCAGTGAGCTGTCTAAATAGAATCCATTTTATCTTCCATTTCATTCCAAATTTTGTTTTAATGAAGTAATGCAAATCATTTAAAGAAAGAAATGTTTAATTTTAAATTCTGATTTATGCATAAAACTCATTTTTTATCACAGTTAAATTTAGTACAAACTATGAAAATGTTAACACTGAGGTTTCAACAGAAATCTATTAAGATCCCTTAGAAAATTATTTAAAGAAACAACAGCTAGTCAGTTACTGTTCTGAGATTAACACATAAAGAAAAAAAATTTCATTTTACTGAGCTTTTCAGTAAATAATTTTAGCCATAATACCTGTAAAATTAAAAAATTCAATGCTGTGTGTGGCTCTAAAGCAATTACAATCTGCAATGAAAATACTAAGCCAAAATCTTGTTGATCTAGTAAGAACAATCCTAGTTTTTAAAAGCTGGCTGAATTTGCAAACCTTAAGAATACCAGTTGTGAACAGAATAGTCATATAAGTGAGCTTGAATTACCGTGAAGACTGCAAAGACAGGACACATTTTCAAGGCTGTACTGCAGAGAAAATGTGGAGGAAAAACACTCAGAGCCAGAACTATCCCTTAAAAAAATATCAGGTCACTCTCTATGAAAACAGGAAAGGAATCACAGGCAGACAGTACTAAGTTTTACACAAGCCTCTTTGTATTTCAATGCTGTTTATTGAGGAGTGAACGAGACCACTGCAGACATGCCAACGACACTTCACATTCAAGGGCCGACGTGGGACAGCCTCCACACCGAGTCACTGCGTAAGCCCTCTGGGGGAAAGAACCAACAGTGACATCCAGTGACAGCCTCAGGCTTGCTTGTCATCAGCTGTTTTCGGCTGGTTGGCTGGGTAAAGGCTTCTTTCTACCCCACACAGATCTCACTCCACTTTATAGAATGAACACTAGGTTGTCTCCCAGTCTGTTTAACACACGTCTATGTGGATTAACTGATCTGGATTTCCGTAAGTTTCTTTAGGTCTAGTGAGGAAAGGAACTGTTTCCTCTTTGCCTTTGCACGGTGGGACACAGCAATAGAAAAATACTCCGCAGTGCTCCCATGGGCTCACGGGGATCTCCTCTGTGGTCAGAGGAGATCCACGGCAGTCCACTCCGCACACAAGGCTGCTTTTCCTGTGTGCGCGGCTCCGGAAGAATGGCCTACACACAACACTACTGCTCTCTTGCTCAAAAACAAAACAAAGAAACCTAAACAAAAGGGTAAACGTTTATTTGGAGTTAGTTTTCTGGCAGGTGGTATTAAGGCCCGTCAGGCAGAGTTCAGGAGCTCCTGTATGGCTGCCTGCTGCTCCGGACTGAGTTGTGCTATGCATTCAGTCCACAATCCTCCAGAAGTCTAGGGAGAAATTGCATACATTTTAGACAGTGATCACGACAGTGTTTCAGTAACAGCAGGCACAGACTACAACAGTGCCCAGACACTCTAGAGCTTAACCTGATGATTATTGTAAACCTAAGAAATCTGTTCTTCAAAGTTCATTTTATTTACAGAAATTTTTCTTTGCTTCTAAATCAATAAAATTATCCCATTAGCTGGCACCTTGGATCAACCTATATACTACATGAAGTCAAAGTAAGTCACTTATATTTTTTTTTTTGGTTCTGACAACTCATTAATAAACTGCATCTTTCTTTCTTTCAGATATTCTGAAAATGACCATCTGCTACATACTAGGACTTAATATGCTCAAGCTGAAGACGAAGACTTTGCCTCTGACAGTGAGAACAAAAGGGTAGAACATATTAATAACCCATTTCAAAGCTTCCTGATTTAAAAATACAATTTCCGCAGCTCATTAAATGTTAGTTCCTAATGTAGATTAAAAGCCAGCAGAGCCCCTGACACTGTGATTTACTTACCCCCTGTCCAGTTCAACCCATCCAGCTTACCTGTACTTGGCGAACTACATTGGCCAGGCGTTTGGCACAGGGGTCTTCATGTTTAATGGCCTCATGCATTTCTCCTTCCGCAATTATACTGAATATTTTGGGTAGGTTGGTATTGTTTGGGCCAAGAACAATTGGGTGATTACTGACAAAAGAAAATCAAACACCTTTATAAATAAAATTTGTGAGAGGAATTCCTCACGATCAATCACACTTCCCTCTGCTGCTCTGTACACAACAGTTACATGGTCACTAAGGCTGCATGTCCTTATGGTTCAGTAGGAAGAGAGCCAGCTGGTCTGACTGACTCAGTGGACCTGCAGCTCTCCCAGTGTAACTCGGGGAAAAGCACTCGGCTCATCTCTCAGGTTCTGTTCAGGCAGGCAAGAGAACCACACGCTCCGTGTTAGAACCGTCTGCACTGCGTCATAACACAAGGAACCAAGAGCACAAACAAGCCCCAGGACAGTCTGTTTTTTGTTTGGTTTTGGTTTTTCAAGACAGAGTCTCTGTGTAGTTTTTTTGGAGCCTGTCCTAGATCTCACTCTGTAGACCAAGCTGGCCTTGAACTCACAGAGATCGGCCTGGCTCTGCCTCCTGAATGCTGGAATTAAAGGTGTGAGCCACCACCGCCTGGCAACCAAGACAGTCTTGTCTCAAGTGTGTAAACCCAGCAGAGGCTGAGGAGGACTGTCAAGGTCAGCTTAGGCAACTTAGTGAGACCCTGTTTCAAAGATTAAAAAGAGGGTTCAAACATGGAGCATTTTGCCCAGCACAAGTGAGACTCCTAGGTCTGGTCACTAGTATCACAAAACAAAAGAACAAACCTCATGACATTACCAAGAATAACATTTGTTGCAAACAGTTTCAAAAGGGTCATTTGGGTGTTTTAAGAGTAGTAAACGAGGGGATAAACTTCAGGCAGGCGTAATGGAAAGAAACGTTAATAGTGAATGTGAGCGGAAGTCACTGACAGTTGTCACTTCCAAGGAGACCAAACAGCCTGAGGACCGATATTTCAGACACAAGACAGTGTAGTCTGTGGGTAACTATCACACTCCTCAGGAGAACCTACCTCCGTAGGGACACACAGTATTTATCAAGCTGAATCAAGCAGGCATGAAGGAACATCCTAAAAAATTCCAGGAATTCTACTGGATAGATGAGTGAACCAAACTCTATCGGAAATTAACAGTGAAAGTCAAGATCAAAGTCATGGTTAGAGGCTGCAGAATAAAAGGGACGCCAAGGAATTGCTTTGACGTTTCTAAAGCCACTGCTGCTGCAGCTTAAACACTCAGGGTACAAAACTGAGTAAGTGACATCATAGCCCAGCATCAGATCACAATGCCTGCCTGGTGAACCCTTACAGCACATCTGTTAGCCTCCACTTCCTTTTTGAGACTTTTGCTATGTAGGCAAGGATGGCCTTGAACTTGCAGCCATCTTGGCCCCCTCAGCCTCCTCAGTGCTTTGATTCTAGTATGTGCTATCATAACTGGCTACCACCAACTCTTGATCCATACAGCAAGTGTAGTGGGCAACAAAACAGTTGATGGTAACTTTCTTCCAACAGTATTTGCTAACATGATCCTCCAAAGAACTCTAAGTCAGATCTTTATACAAGGGCTAAAGTGTGACAGGCTTCACATGCCTTACAAGCAAGTACTATTTCAAATATACACAACGCACCGCTGGCCACAAGTGAGGTTCAACCTCATAGCTTTCTGGGCCAAGGAAAGAAAGAACGCCGGCCTTATTTCTGTGCTTGCATACCTTTCAATCAGGTCGCACAGATAACTGAAGGTCTGGACAGCTTCCTCTTTATCTTCATGTAGAGGAAGCCAAGACAACCAGTGTGGTAAGACTTCTTCAACGTTTACACAGTCAGGCTTGAACTTCATGATTTTCCCCACTGCGGAGATGCAGTTCTCTGTAGCATTGACATTTTCTTTGGTCTTAGAATCTGCAGACTGAATAACTCTTACAAGCAGTGGTAGTGCTTCTAAAACAAACATGTAAAAACAGGTCAGCTAAACTTCATGTTGATGCAGATGAACATAAATGTCCCCGACTTTGGTCCAGTTGCTAACTGCTCGAGTGTGAGGAAGCCTATGTTCTTGGCTTTCCTCTCCCGGGACTGTATGTGAGAGAAGGGACACTAAGCATGGACAGGCACGTCAGGGCTGCGGCTGAGAGCCTGTCCACCCCTGCAGCCTCTGCTTCTACTGCCTCCACCCAGGCCTTACACTCCCCTGCAGAAGTTCCTGCAGGAAGGGTGACACGTGCTTTCATTCACGGTACAGTCTGTGCTATAGATGGGAGAGGGGGATAAAATTAAAACCAGAGACGGGTGGGTGGCTAGAGGAGAATAAAGCAGAAATCGGAACAGAATGCTTCCAGGTGTGGTGAGAACAAGGTTGGGCTGAAGGGTTGCCTGGAATGAAATGGACAAAGCAGAACATAAGTACCTGTACAGAAAGGGCGGTAGTTATCTCCACCATATTGTGCCATGACGCCAAGGCCGTATGCCGCAGCTTGCCTGACTTCTGGGCTGTTGTCACACACATACTGGAGCATTGGCCTTAAGAAATATTCTGCATACTTAAATGAGGCTGGACTACAGTGTTCTATGACATCATCGAAGATGCACAATCCCCATTGTCTGTCTGGCCATGGTCTATGTGGACACTATAAAAGAGATTCCCCTTTAAGTACTAAATACTGGGACAAAAATTGCAAACAATTCATCAGGAACTATCTGCCTACAGAATGAATCCAATACAGGAAATGGAAACATAGTAACCACTTCTTACAACAAAAACATTGGAAGGAATACATACATTTAAAGTAACTTCACAGTACAGAACTTTTATGATTTGTAAGAGTCCCACAATATGACCACATACTGCAGGAGAAATTGACAGGGCAGAGATGTTCATACATTTACTTTGTAAGAAAAAAAAAGGTAGGCGGTAGAGGAGGCATCCAAGTACATAGTACTGTGTAATTCCTGCAACCCAGGAGGCTAGGGTAAGAGGATCACTTGAACTCAGGAGTTAACGACCTCCAACTGGGCCTGGCCGCAAAGGCCTATAGTCCCAGCTTCTTAGGATGAAACAAGAGGACTCCAAGTTCCACACCAGTCTGGGCTACTTAGCAAGACTGTCTCTCAAAAGTAGAGTAACAAAATGGTGTGTGTGTGTGTGTGTGTCTGCCTGTGCTTGCCAGGCACGGGCATCCTCCTGGAGGCTACACCCTACTATCTGAGGGTGGCTGTTAATGTGTAAGAAGGAAGCTGTGCACGTGTGGGAGCAGAGGTGCGAAATCTACTTGTGCTTACTTTGCTAATTGTTCCAAATTGTAACCTCTGTAAGGTATTTAAAAATCAAGTAGACAAACTGACTAACCACAGGCCACTATTGCAGACTGTACATAGTAAAGACCCTTCTGTTTCTTGAGAGGATATAGAAAACGTACAGGGCAATGCACTAAGCTGGATAACTAAAAAAGTATGAAGCAAATTCCACCTCTGAGGCCCATTTCTAACAAGTGTAAGACATTATATGCAGCAATGAGAGTTCCAGGTTAACTATTTATTCAAAAAAGCTCATAGGTGGTTAATACTTACAATCAGGTTGACAATTAATGGAAGCAGTTGTTCAAACCACGGCAACACCTTTTCTTTGTAGCTACTGAATATTGAGTGTAAAATATCTGACACTTTAGTCAGAATATAAACATCATTATCGTCCTAAAAAAGAAACACAACACGCAGCCACATGGGTTAGAAACTATTTGCTTGAGAATCAGCAGCAACACCTATAAAATCCAGGAAATGAATGTTTCCCCTGTTAAGACTATTGAGAAGCTGGAGGCTGGAGTGACCTTGGGGGCTGCCACTAAGTCTCCACCACGGGAAAGGAGGCACAGACACCAAGTGCTACGCTCACTGCCTGGGAACTTCTATGTTTGAGTAGGCTGGCGAGGGCATGGGGTAGGCAGCAGTGCAGGCCTAAGCACATGGACACACGGACAATGGAGGCACACGTGCATGAGCACAGCCCACTAGAGGCACCACACACAGAGATGCCGGCTCTGCCCATCTTAACAATTAGGCTGGATGAAATGACTGAGAAACACCGTAAAGAAAGCTGCTGAGGCTGGTGGTGCAGGCAGGCTTGTGATCCAAACACTTCAGAAGCTGAATAAAGAGGATCCCAAGTGCAAGTCCAGTGTGGGCAACAGCTGGAAATAAAAGCCCTTCTTTCCAAGTAAGAGGGCTAGAGACAGCAATCCAGGGGCAGAATGCTTGCCTACAATGCACCGAGCCTTAGTGCCAACTGCCCCGACTGTCGCCAGTCACTCTAGCCAACCCTGGACATGGAACACCACCAACATAGACAAATGGTGGTTGTGAGCAACAAGTATTTAATCTATGGCATCTGATGTGTGAGACACTGAAGAAAAAAGTTCATTTCAAAAGACATTCTAGAAATACTGGCTTCTCTGCCCACGATAACAGAGTCTATCAGACTAGGGTACTGGAAGGTAACTAGAAACTGAAGCATTTAAAAAGAGTTAAGATGCAAATGCTCATTCAATTGAAGTCGGAAGGGAATAATGTACCTCATCTTGTAGTGACTCCTCAACCTGTTCATCATAGTCTTCATCTTGTCTTTTAACTTGCCGCAACTCTTGATTTTTGAAGTGTTCCTCGAGCTTGGCCTTCAGGATCCCCCCCAGCTCCTCGAAGTGCTCACTGTTCAGGCACCCATCCCCCATCACTTCTATGCACTGAGCAGGGAGACAAAGGACCACAAGTCACCACCCAAGACCACACGAGGAAGGGCACACTTAGCTGTACTTGGGGGATAGCATTTCCAACAGAGCTGTCAGAGACAAACTCCTTTCGGACCTATCGTACGTGTCAGGCTGAGGATCCAGAGCCAGAACAGACATCATCCACCTCCTACCATGCCCATCTACTTCTGATACCAACAGATGAAAAGGGAAAGAGGCGTTCACGGGAGGATCTAGACATGAATGGTGCAGTGTCTGCAGTTAGAAGCATCGGACTTTCTTCTGGGATCCTGGGAACGTATACCAACTGCTTGATGCAACGGAAGCTGCAACTTTCCAAGAACCATGAAGGACCCCTGTGTAACTGTCTGTATTTCTCCCACCTCTAACAATCCTTCTAGTGTAACCTCACTATTTCTCAAAAGCTAACTTCCCAACCAACAAAAATTATACCAAAATTTCACAACAAAAAAATTGACATTTTCAGCCAAAAAAAAAAAAAAAAAAAGGTTTATTATATATATGAAAAAAAATCCCCCTAATTTAGTCAGCAGAGAATTACATAAACACGGCTTATAAAACAGGAGGGGTATATTCAGAGACAACATTCACCTTCGCAAAAGAGTGCATTATTTCCGAGAGGACATCTGAATCAGGCTCCGTGCCAATAGCCTTGATGAGAGCATCACACATGAAGTGCCACATCTGTGTGAGATACTCGGGACCCCGAACTCGGGCACACTCCAGCAGAAGAGGCATGGACTCTGCCGCCGCCACTCGGACCCGTTTTATCGTTAAGGAAATGCACCACCAAGGGGCCTTTGGAGTATCCCAGCATTCCACCTACATGCTAAGAACACCATGTTAGCAGGAAAGGGGAAGTGGGTACAAAACAGCCAAGGCTCCCTGACCGTCTGCACAGCACAGCAGTGGGTGTGGTAACAGTGAAGGGCCTCTCACGGTTCTGCTCTGCAGTGCATGCAATGGAATCTACAACTTTCCTAAAAAACCTACTAAGGACTCCTATGTGAAATTCCCTGGTCTTCCCTGAAGCACCAAGTGGCTCTTCCATATCTAATATCATTTATAAAATAAAAAGCCCTGGCAACCTCTTCTTAAAAGTAATTCTAGAAGCTAGGGGCTGGAAAGATGGCTCAGCTGATAAAAGTATGAGTTGCTTTTGCAGGACTGGGGTCCAGTACCCCGAATCCATGCGGTAGTTTCTAAGCATTCCTAACTCCAGTTCCAGGGGAATATAATTTCTTCTGATCTCCATGGGCACCAGCACACATGTACATATTCATTCAGGTAAAACATTAATATACATAAAGTAAAAAGATTTAAATACTAAAAAAAAGTTAAAAATATTCTAGGGGCTGGTTAAGTGGTTAAGATCACTGGCTTCCAAAACACACAGGTTTGATTCTCAGCACCCACATGGTGGCTCATACCATTTGTTGACTCCAGTTCTAGGGGGTCTGACGCCACCTTCTGGCCTCCTTTGGGTAATGCACACACACTGCTTCCTCCTCTGGTGTGGCTCTGGTGTGGCTCACCAGGAATCTGCTGGCAGAGCTCTCTCTCTAAGGACACTGAGGACATCATACTGTCTGAGGAACAGAGGTTGGTCTGGTTTTCTTTTACCTACTTTAGGAAACAATGTGTGTGGGAATTAAGAACAAATACCCACACGTATTATGTCTATCAAGAACTTGAGGATGAAAACATTTACTGCAGATTTACTAAGATGTCCCTCAGAGGTGTTATGCACATTAGTACTATAGGAGCCTCTCTCAGAAAGAGATGTATCAGTAGGTATCCAACAAGTACTGTGGACATTTGTTCATAAAATGTCAGTCTGTACAAATCTTAGTAAGGTCACAGAGGACTGACTATAGCATGGTTAACATTTTGTCTTTCATGCTTTTCAAGAAATGAAGGCACACGAGGAGCCAAGAACACACAGCCAAGTTAGAGCAAATGAACAGCAATTCAGGTAACTCAAGACACTGCAGCTTTACTACATCCAGACATGTTTTGTATTCAACCATTGAAGGATATCATCATGGAAATAAAATTTCAGCAGAGGGACCATCAGTTTGACAACCTGTTCAGTGTATTCCACAAAACCTTCCTTTAATTCCTTAGCATAGCAAACCTGAAAGAAAGGAAATCAAGGTCCACGTTATAGGGTTTCAAAAAGTTAACACTGACCACGTCGCTTGACACAACTGAAACCAGACAAGTTCAGCTTTTCTTCTAATGCCGTAAGCACATTTGTGCTCATTTAATCCAACGATATTCTCAGCCACCTACTACAGACTTGCCCCAAATAGACAAAGTCCATAAAACCCTGCATTCCCAAAGCCTCTGCTGCAAACACTCTAACGTGCACATGTCACCCAGGCTGGTGACGGCTCCGGTAACAGCGCTTGCTGTGCAGGCTGATGGCCGAGATCCACCCTGGATTGTGTGGTGGAAGGAGATCTGATCCCAAAGCCTAGTAACAGGATATTATCATACCAACATCTGGCAAGCAGTTGACTTTTCTTCCAGTCCTGCCGTTTTAATACCAAAACTCTGCTGATCTCCGAGGTTCACAAATTCCCAACCGTCATCGTCACTCATATTCTCCATGTCCTGGGCTGTTAACAGGGAAGAAGACGGACGTGTAAGAAGAGAAAGCAGTGGTGCTGGTGCTGCTGTGCCCAGTAAAGCACTTACTGTCGAGAAGGGCGACTTCAGGCTTGATTGAAGCGGTCTTCATCAGCGGCCCCATAACCACGGGAAGGTACTGCTGGAATTCTTTCCCAAGGATTTTGCACATTCTGGCCCATGCTGAGATCATGTAAGAGATCTGGGGGAAAATTTCAAACAGGCCGTAAGACAACAGGTAACTAAGACAGTTAAAGCTGTTTTCATATCTTGAGAAAACGTAGATTTATCAATGGACATGTTTACATATTTCCCAATGTCACTCAAAATGTTCCAAATCAGCATTCAGGCACCTGTGACCTCTACAATGGGACAGAGCTGGCAGGTGAGGCTTTCCTACTTTTTCCCTATGCAGCAATTATAAGTTCTTCTCTGCTAGCATCCGTATCACTTAGTTGAAAACAAAGGCCAACTTTTAGGCCTTTTTGATCTTTTGGAGGAAGAACATATACTACCTGGCACAGCACCCACAAACACTATTGAACCCAACACCGACCCATGTTTAGTGTCATCACAGCATCGCCATGCTTTCTTCTGGTTGGTCCTTCCCGCCCCCGAGTGTGCCCTTCCCATTCTCCTGAAACTGCTTTCTTTTCCTAACTGAGTAAAATCCTATTTGCACATGTCCCACGTTTTCATTATCCGCTTGTGTGTTGATGCAGGCTAGGCTGATTCTATTTCTCCTGGCTATGTTGACAGGAGACGTGACCAACATGGATATGCCAACTACCCAGGGTAGCACGTGGAGCCCTTTATGTCTAGGACTGTAAGCACATCAGACAGCGATATAGTAGCACTATTTTTAGGTCCGTCCCCCCCCCCCCCCCAGTCAGGGTCTCACTGTGAGGCTCTGGCTGTCCTAGAACTCACTCTGTAGACCAGGCTGGCCTCAGAACTCAGAGATCCGCCTGCCTCTGCCTGAGTGCTGGGTTAGCGCGTCACCACCGCCTGGCTCCACACTGACTCCCACAGTGCCTGCACCATCCAGCACCCCCACCACCAGTGAATACGGGCTCCCCACCCCCCACGTCCTCTAAGTTAGTCTAGTCTAGCATGCTGTCCTTCTTTCTTGACAACAGCCATTCTGCCTGGGGTAAAGCCAAGTGTCAGAGTGGTTTAATGTGTATTGTATCTGTCAAGTCCTTCCACTCCACAAATGCTCTGTGGCTGTTTTCTACGCGCCACTCTCCATTTCTACGGATGGTCCTTCCCGCCCTCCTCACTGCCCCGACCCGTCCACACAAGGATAAATGGTATTTGTTTACACGCTCCCACTCAGCCAAGAAAGGAAAGCACAGGGTGGTTTCCTGCCTTTGCACAATGGGGCTCTCCATCTGAGTGATGAAGTAATTACAGTAAGCTCACGGAAGGTTATCCCATGCCTTGTTGACGTCATCACGATGGGATCAACACTGGTCAGGCCACTCTGGTGTTGTCAACACTCAGAGAAAAACATCAAGAAAGCTTTCCAAAGGAGGAGAGCAAGACTAAACTAAACCAGGTATGTGCAGGCACAGGGTGTCCCTTCTGCTCATGGAAGTGGGAACAGTTTCTGCTCATGGAAGTGGGCGTGGAGAGCAGCCACATGCATGGGCTGAGACTGGGGAGTGACCACACATGTACAGAAGGCTCTGAGACTGTGCAGAGTGCCACATGTGCACGAAGGGCTGAGACTGCTGGTTTTCTGTGTCTCTTCCAACACGGGGAACAAATCCATGGCAAATGGCCAAGAGATGCCCAAAAACAAATGAACCTTTGAGGAAGATCTGGTCCCAACTCCACAGGAGAAATCTACAGTACTGAAGGCGCTGCTCCAGAAGGCAAGAGCAGCCAAGTACAGAGCCCTCCAGAGCAACAAACCTGAGACTCAGAGAAAGCAGGAGCAACCGACTGTGGACTGGGAAAGCCTGGTTCCAGAGGAACAGCCTGGGACCAGTGTCTTTAGGATAAGAGATTAAACTAAGAGCATCAACCTGAAGCTGTCACTCATTTTAAAACTAAGAACATATGGGCTGCATACAGGGCTCAGCAGTTAAGAGCACTTGCTGTTCTTGGACAAGACCTGGGTTCGATTCTCAACACCCACATGGTGGCTCACAACCATCAACAGGCATACACAAGGTGTACACACACACACACACACACACACACAAAGCAAAACAACAAACAAACAAAACAACATTCCCTAAGGCACATCTAGTAAACTGCTTACCTGAGGGTCGTCATCTTCCATATCATTGAAGTCTGTCTGGGTCTTCAACAATAGCTGCATCACATCTGATGCATCTTGCATGAACTAGAGGATATATGGGAGAAAAAAAACCCATCCATATTATTAATGCCTATCCCATCAGAGATGCACTTATTCTTGTTATCCAATTTTGCTTCTTCTATAATAATAAAACGGCAAACAGTAACTATTGCCCTCCCACACCCCCAAAACCCAAAACACCAAAACAAACCTCTATCCAGGGCCAGCAAGATGGCTCTGTAGGTACAGGAGCTTGTAGCCAAGCTGACAACCTGGTTCAATCCTCATGGTCCACATGATGAAAGGAGAGCACTGACTTCCAAGTTACTCAGCTAACCCTCACTGTATGCTGTAGTACTCCCCCACCCTCCCAATAGAGGTTAAAAAAGTGTCTTTTTAAACCTGCTATCTTCCTTTTGGATCAGTCACACAGATAAAATTATTCAGAAAAATTCTTACCTGTATTGTATGCCTAGCATAACGCTCTTTCTAAGAAAACCTACTTTCAACTGAAGGTAAAAAAGAAAATTCTAATGGCATTAAAATTTAGTTTACAGGTGATGTTATTTCAATAATTAAAGTTAGTTCAAATCTGGGGAGGACATTTAGACTGCTTTACGGAAGTCACTGTACTAAGATTTTGTATGACTCCCATTTGGCAGTCCCCACTGTAACCAGTCAGGCAGCATTTCAAAGCTGGTTTAAAGCCAGACATGCAGACTAGGAGAGACAAACATTGGTTGGCTGAGTCCGGAGAAAACAACTCACAAGGTAAGTAATGCCATGGGCTTTGAGATGGTAAGACAAAGATTCAAGCTGCTAGTGACGAGGGTCAGATGAGAAGGACATGAGAAGCTGGTGTGGTGGGACATGCCTCTATCCCAGCACTAAGGCAGGATGACGAGTCTGGTCAGCCCCCACACAGGGACTGGCTGAGGAGAAGCACAGTGGCCAATGAGTCTTCCTATTTTCGGAAACGCCTAACGCACAAAGCCTCACTTTATGATAGCTACTTCTGGATCACCAAGCAACCAGCTTGTTTCTAAGCACACATTTAAGTGAAACAAACCATATGGGTATGAACTACAGATAACTTTCATGATACAGGCTGCATGGTGGAAGGGGAAAAGGGACCGAGAATCCTTAATACTGAGCTGGGCAGTGGTGGCAAACACCTTTCATCCCGGCACTTGGGAGGAGAGGCAGGTGGAGGCTCTGAATTTGAGGCCAGCCTGATCTACAGAGTTCCAGGACAGCCAGGGCTATACAGAGAAACTCTGTCTTGAAAAAACAAACAACAAACAAGAATCCCTAATATAGTAACAATGAAAAACATATTATGTATTTCTATATAAAACAGAATGTGTGAAGGGAAGAATAAGGAAAAAAAATTCAGCATTCAGAGGACCACTTAGCAGCCAGAAAAAACTCCTCCAGTGACCTCTCAAAGCCCCTGTAGCCAAGCTACAGGAAGCCAATCCAACAGCATGCACCACCTACCTTTTCCTTCCCAACCGCCAGACCAATGAGGCTGATACACTCGATAGTCTTCCCCCTCAGAAGCCTCAGCTCCTTCTGGACAGCATTCTCAACAATGTGCTTCAGTGACGGCATAAATAAGTCATAGTAGGGGACAAATTTTTCTTCTGCAGTATCTGCAACTGATGCAATGGATGTCACAACTTGTTCCAAAACTAACTTCGTGCCTTTCTGAATCAGCTGGAAGGAAGACATGACAGAAATCATTTCAGTACCTAATGAATCTCTCAGCCCCTCCTCCCTTCCACAAGTCAGAAGTACACAGCCCTGCTCTATCTCAGACACAAAAGCTTACCTTTTGCTCACTGATTTAAATAAATATTCTATTTTATGCTGTCCTATTGTGTCACTGAGAAAAGTCCCTTTTGTGACTGAATACACCACCCCTACTTGGAGAAAGCAGCTTAGGCTATAACCCAAGTCCCTGTGTAGCCAAGGCTGACTTCACACCCCCAATCCTCCTTCCTAGACCTGTGAGCCAGACCCATTCCTTCATTTTTCTGATCCAACCCTCCTGGGATGATCCCTCTGGGGAACTCGGATTTCCTCTTCCATGTTTCTCAAAGAAAAATAAAGACCCTTTGCTTGCACCAGAGACCTAACGAGTAGAGTTCACCCTGCCTATTGGCAATCTTCTACAGCATTCTTTATTGCTATCAGGTCAGTGCTCTAGAGCGCCTTCATTTCCCTTGTCAATGGCAACAGCCTTTCTCCTAGGCTACCCCAACACCTCTCAACTCTATTCTCTTCCCAGGACGTCTTAACCAACTCCCAGCCGAGTCTTTACACTCCACACATGGGGCCCTCTGGGGACTGACAAGAAGGATCCTCTTCACGCTCAAGTTCTCTATCCAAACTCACTTGCAACGCCATGTTGGATCTATTTATTATGGATTTCAGCAACAGCTTGTTCATCTTCAATATGTCTTCATCTTTCTTCAGAAAATAAAAATACTTCCATCTTCATATCTGCCTGCAGTACTCTGACACTGAGTGCTTAGGCCCTTGTTGAATCTCCTTTTGCTAAGGCTCTGAGGCCCTCATTCTCTTTCTCATCCTTGCTCTCTAACCTGTCGCCTGCGCTACACGCACTGCCGTCTATGATGGGTTTGTCACCTGTGAGCTGTATCAACTTGTGTGGCAGTGTGACAGTGAGTCCAACAGAGAAAACGAGTCCTTTGTTTCCTGTGCTCAGCATTCCTTTCTTTGGGACAGGGTCAAGGCCTTGAACTTGTGATTTTCTCGTTTCAGTCTCCAAAGTGCTGGCGTTATGAGCCTGTGCTCCCAGGCCGGGCTCTTTAGCACACACCTCGTTTTCCCAACAGTAAACATTTTCAGTCTTCCTGCATGCCTCTCACAGCCAACAGTGTGATCAGCACGCTGTTGCAGTCTCTCGGCTGTTTCCATGTTGCACCCTGCAGCAGAAACTGTAGCTATCTCCATAATCGGCCACCGTGGTGGCAAACTCCTATAATCCCAGAAATTGGGAGGTGGGCGCAGGAAGATCAGAAACTCCAAGTTATTGTTGGCCACAGAGACACACTTAAGGCCATCCTGGACTTAATGGCTCACTGACTCAAAAACAAATGAAAATCATAAATAAAGGAAAAAAGGTATTGTTTTCCAAATGTTGGCTGTTTCTGGCACTCTGGTTAGTCGACGTTTTCTCACCCCTACCAACACCATAATCCACACACTGATTCATACTTGTCATGCCTCTAATCAAGCCTGAGTGTCTTCCTCCTAACTCTAGCTTTCTGTCCCAGTCTTGTTGAACGGGCCTTACCCATCTAGCCAATCTCATCTCCTCCGCAGAGGCTCTGACAATCTTGAGACTTACCTCCTGAAGTTTGAGGACCATAATGGAATGCAGGTGCTTCACCAGGTTGTCCAGGTACGGAATGAGCAGCGACTTGGGACAGTCCTCGGTGAAGTTAATGAGGGCAGCTGCTGCGTGGGCCTGCACCCTTTGGTTGCCTTGGTCTTCCATGGTTTGAAGCAACGCTGCAATCACCTAGAGAACGAAAGCAAGTGTTTGGAGATGTGCACCCTCCCTTCACAGGGTAGCAGAGGACGTGTTGCGTACCTTCTCATGGAATTTCTTTTGAAAACCAGGTGCAAAATCTGTAGCCATCTGACCCACAGCGTTGCAGGCTGCATACCGGACTCTTGGGTGCTGGAACATGTTCCCTTGTGTTAGTAATGGCAACAGACTCCATATCAAACTAAGACAATGATTATAAAATATTTATTGGTACTTACAGGATCCTGGAGGAAAAGCAAGACAAAATTTACAATCTCATTTAGAATTCCTTCCATCTGCTGGTGGCATCCTTCACCAATGGCAGATAAGGCCATTAATCCTGCATGCCGGTATTTCCAGTCAGCTGTGAAAAAGAATTAAACACAAAAGAGCAATACTTAGATGCCCATTCTTATACTAATTCTGGTAGACACAAGTGTAAAAATGATTCTTAATTGGAAAAGAATATTAAAGTCTTTCCTATGGCCACACTATCCTGAAAGAGCCCAGTCTTTTTTTTTTTTTTTAAATGATTTGTTCTTATTTTATGTACATTAGTGTTTTGCCTGCATGTATGTCTATGTGAGGGTGTCGGATCTTGGAGTTACATACAGTTGTTAGCTGACATGTGGGTGCTAGGAATTGAACCCCAGGCTTCTGGAAGCGCAGTCGGTGTTCTTAACTGCTGAGCCATCTCTCCAGCCTGGAGCCCAGTCTTGTTTGGCCTCAGAGACTAAGCAGGGATGGGCCTCATTAGAACAAACATCACATACACTTAAAATTAGAAAAATGGACCTTGACCTAACTGGCTGTTTTTCTTTCCTTCTGTCAAACAGACATAGCCTTGCTAGATGTCTAGCCTATGTCAGCCTGGACCCAACTTGCCATCACCCACTTCACTCTGGCTAATGCTGGGACGACAGGTGGGTCATCACACCTGCTTCACTGTCCGACTTTCAGAGTAATATTGCACATAGTTCTCTCTTCCAAAAGAGTAAGACTTTTCCTGGGTTGGGACTATAATTTGCTCAGTGGTAGAGTGCTTACCTACCATACAAAGGCTCTGGGTTCCATCTCAGAGATCAAATAAACAAAAATGCAAAACAATACAAAACAATTTTTTCCATAAGATTCACCACAAGCAACAAATCCTGGGACTTCCATGCCACAGACCACCATGTTCACTGGTCAGAGACTCACTGATGCCCACAATCACAATTCTTTAAGGAGAGGCCAAAGGGAAGATGCTCTTTTCCCATGAGTGTTTATTGGATAAACCTCATTTGTATTCTAGCATTAACAATGGCTAGCTGCTTTTTGGCCAACATTAATTCAGCACTGTTTATTTTAGTGGACCCTATATATTTGTTTATTGGGTTTATTAAATACAAAATGCAGCTGGGCACTGTGGTTCACAACTTCAATCCCAGCATTCCGGAGGCAGTGGCAAGGGTTATCAGGAATTTAACTAGCTAGCCTTAGCTACACAAAGACCTATCTTAAAAATACAAAGAAGGTCCAACAAGATGGCTCACCAGGTAGTGGCCTGCCACCAAGCCCAATGACCTAAGTCTAGTCCCTTGAGCCCACATGGTGGAAGAAGAGACTTCCATCCACCAAGTTGATCTCTGTGCCTACATGTGTGTTGAGGCACATATTCATTCCAACACATAATCACCCTGACAATTAAGTTTTAAGTGTAATTTTTTAAATAAAAAAACAAAAACCTATTTAGAAACTATTTAGAAAAGCGTAACATAATTATCTCTCTGGATCATTAAGGGTTGCACTGCCTCCCCATTTTGGCACTTCTAGTGCTCTCTACCGGAGACAGCCCTGATCCATTACAACTATTCCTGTTTATTATAGTTCAGTAATCCAGGCTATGTAGCTTCAAATTCTTTGCAGAACAAGTAAGCTGCAGATAAACGCCTAAGATTACAGTAAAGTAATGGTAAGGACGGTTCAGTGCCCAGGAACCCCCAAGTCCTTTCTCAAGGGGTTTTACTAGGGAGGTCAAAACTATTTTCATAATACTCCTTTACTCTCCTTTGAAGGACACAATACAACATTCCCGAGATTATGATGTGTGAAGCCTCTGGACCAGACAGACACACTGAAGACCATGAGAACACACCTCATGTACTTAAAACTACCCACATCAGTCTCTTGCAACCCTCCTTGTGCTTTGAGAAGTTATTCTTTACAGTAACAGTATTTCTGCAAGGCCTGATGGTGCAGCCTCTACTTCCAGCACCCGGGAGGCAGAGGCAGGTGATCACCAAGTTCAAGGTCAGCTAACCTGGTCTATTAGCAAGATCCAGGCTTGCTAAGAGAACACAGTAAGACCCTAACTCAAACACATGCAGTTATTTCCGTGAATATATGATGAGTGTGTTACTACATCCAGCTAGCAAAGTTTTTTACACGTCTCTGGGCTTCACTTTTTTCAAAATAAAAATTCAAAAGTTAAGTTTATTCACCCTAGTAACCCTCACAGGTTAAATATACTGTGACAGTGTGGTCAGGTATGGTGGTACACTCTTTTCTAGTAACCCTCACAGGTTAAATATATTGTGACAGTGTGGTCAGGTATGGTGGTACATCTTTTCTAGTAACCCTCACAGGTTAAATATACTGTGACAGTGTGGTCAGGTATGGTGGTACACTCTTTTCTAGTAACCCTCACAGGTTAAATATATTGTGACAGTGTGGTCAGGTATGGTGGTACAATCTTTTCTAGTAACCCTCACAGGTTAAATATATTGTGACAGTGTGGTCAGGTATGGTGGTACAATCTTTTCTAGTAACCCTCACAGGTTAAATATACTGTGACAGTGTGGTCAGGTATGGTGGTACACTCTTTTCTAGTAACCCTCACAGGTTAAATATATTGTGACAGTGTGGTCAGGTATGGTGGTACAATCTTTTCTAGTAACCCTCACAGGTTAAATATACTGTGACAGTGTGGTCAGGTATGGTGGTACAATCTTTTCTAGTAACCCTCACAGGTTAAATATACTGTGGCAGTGGGGTCAGGTATGGTGGCACACTCTCTTCATCCTAGTTTTCAGAAGGCAGAGGGAGACAGATCTCTGAATTCCAGGCCAGCCAGGGCTATATAGCTAGACCTATCTCAAAATAAATTAAAACATTAAAAAAAAAAAGAAATAAAACAGTGTAGGGTGGAACCAGCAAGATGGCTGAGTAGATCAAAGGTGCCAGGCCTGATAACATGAGCTCCAAGCTAGGACCCACATGGTGGAAAGAACTAATTCTTGCAAATTGTCCACAGACCTCCACATACAAGTTGTTAGCGTTAATGTGCAAGTAGGTATGTATTTAAACACACAGCTTAAAAAAAGCATAGGGTTGGGGAGAAGCAAAGGATCACATCATTAAGCAGATGAATAGAGTATGGGGGCATTAAGGTCTTTTTTTTTTTTTTTTTTAAGGATTTATCATTTCTCCCCTTATGTTATAATACTAATTCTAAAGAAGAAAAAGAAAAAACCTTCAGCATTGAGGTAAAACTTTATGCTATACAGTCTAATTTGGCATGAACTTATGACCTTCCTAAACAGGCTCCCAAGTGCTGGGGTTACAGAGGCTCCTGAAGAGATACTCTTTAGCTTTAGACTGAACAGAATTTCATCAGTAGAATATAACTAGGTTAAGCATTCTATGAACAAGCAGATTAGCTTTAAACAGTCACATCCACCACTGTAGGATCTGAAGCACCAGTAGCTTACGGTTTTGAAGCATTTGCATAATGTGTTCCTTGATCATTGGCAGAACAAGCTTTCCACCAAGTCCACAGGCCATCCGGTCCAAGGCACTCTCCCCAGCAACCGCATTGCTAAACACACAAGAAAACAATGTTCATCACAGGAGAGCAAAACAAAAGTACAGAGAGAATATTTCTAAACATGTCCTTTGACCAGAGCTGAGAAGAATTCAGTCTTTGTATGTAAAGTTATGAGCCAAAAAGCCTTTAGGTAAACTCAGGTAAATAAAAACTGTGTGTAGGCCAGCCTGGGCTACCAAGTGAGTCCCAGGAAAGGCGCAAAGCTATACAGAGAAACCCTGTCTCGAAAAACCAAAAAAAAAAAATTAAATAAATAAAAACTGTGTGCTAAATGAGGGATAGATGCTGAGGCGTGTGCACACCAAGCAAGTATCTACGCTGACCTACACGTCTAGCAGTATATTAACTAACAGTCTGCCAGCGTTTTTTGTCCTGTTGTCTGGATCTATTTTTCAAGAATTAAGTGAAAGCAACTACTGAGGAAAGCCATGTTTATCTCTCTTCCTAGAAATACATTCATCTCACCTGTGGCAGATAGCAAATGACTAAACAGAGATTAGAGCAACCAGGACTCCATCACTGTGAGCTCATCTGTGTTTGAGATGAGGTCTCAGGATGTTCCTAGTCTGCACAACACTTAACAGACCAGAGGGATGCTCCTCTCTAAAGCTCACGAGTGCTAAGAATGGGGCATCCCATGTTTTAAGGAGCGTGTACCCACTTATGCACATACATGCACACACATGTTGTGGAATATTATTTTAACTAGGCAAAGATGTGTTACATTTATTTGTGCTGCATCTGTTTAATTATGCAAAGATTTGTTGCATCTGTTTCACCTTGCCTGCCTATGGCACCTGATTGGTCTAATGAAGAGCTGAACAGCCAAAAGCTAGGCAGAAAAGGGATGGGTGAGGCTGACGGGCAGAGAGAATAAATAGAAGAAATCTAGGCTCGAAATCTAGGAGGGAGGAGGAAGAGAGAATGAGGGAGATGCCTGGGGCCAGAAGCCAGATTCAAGAAGCAGTGAAAGTAAGATCTATAGAAGGAAAGAAAAGGTTAAAAAGCCCCAAAGAGAAACAGGTTAATTTAAGTTAAAAGAGCTAGCCAGAAACGTGCCTAAACTGGACCAAGCATTCAAAATTAGTAAGTCTCTGCTCATGATTTGGGAGCGGGCTGTGGACACACACACACACACACTTAAACTTAATTCTTGAAGAAAAGCCCAGACTAATAACACTTCTGTTGCCATGAGTATTTTCTGATTAAAAAATACAGGTTTAAAAAAACACAATAAAGCCGGGCGGTCGTGGTGCATGCCTTTAATCCCAGCACTCGGGAGGCAGAGGCAGGCGGATCTCTGTGAGTTCGAGACCAGCCTGGTCTACCAAGTGAGCTCCAGGAAAGGCGCAAAGCTACACAGAGAAACCCTGTCTCGAAAAACAAAACAACCCACAATAAAATAAATAAATAAAAAATACAAGTTTTTTTTTTTTTTTTGGTACTTCTGTTTACTAGTTTTAGGAATATTCATTAAAAATGTAATTTTTTTTTTTTTTTTTTTTTAAATTCTTCCAGACAGGGTTTCTCTGTGTAGCTTTGCGCCTTTCCTGGAACTCACTTGGTAGCCCAGGCTGGCCTCAAACTCACAGAGATCCGCCTGCCTCTGCCTCCCAAGTGCTGGGATTAAAGGCATGTGCCACCACCGCCGGCTAAAAATGTAAATTTTACTAACACAAATTATACATAAAAAATGAAATATCTATATAATACAGAAATGCATCTAACAGAAAGGTCAATTTTAACTTCAGTTCACGGAGACATTGCTGTGAGGGAGAGCTGGGCTGGCCTCAGGCCCGAATCTCACTCTGACCCTCCTCCTCCAAACAGGCTTCCTTCCTCCAACCAAGGTTTGCATCGTTACCTATCGAAGTCGTCATCTTCTAGCTCATCAGCATTGGCCCAGTCCTCGTCTTCTTCTAGATCCACCATCATCGCCAACATCTGAGGAACTAAAGTCAAGAATGATTAATACCTCAAGACTGAACTTATTTCATCAATACTATTTTGTTTTGTTTAAGCGAGACTGACTTTCTCCTTCAGAGAGCACATTTCCAGCCAGCCCTCTATACCCACAGGTTTGCCATCCTTGCTTCTAAGCAAGCTCAGTCCGGAACACTCGTGGATGGGCTAGCAAGATGGCTCAGTGAGGAATGGCACTTGCCATGTAACCCTGACAAGCTGAGTTACCCTGGAACCCACACACTGTGGAAGGAGGTAGCGTCTTTACGTAACAGGACATCAACAGGTCTACACACAATACCAACCGTTCCGTAGTGGGTTCAAACACCTGTATTCACGAATGGGCTATGTCTTGAGTTCTGTGAACCACTCCCATGCATACCGGGACAACTAACTGCATGCACCCCCGGTCTGTGGTTTATCCTTCCCTTAAAGGAGCTATAAGGATGACCAGCAACCCCCCCCACACTTCCCCAGTCACACTTGGAAGCAGCGAGGCCTGTCCTCCTGGCTCTCCGCCTTTGCGTCATCACTCAGTACCGACATACTTCATAATCATTTTTATTGCAACTTAGCAATGCTAAGCCAGAATCCTGTCTTATGAATTCCATTTTTAGATATCAAAGCTGCTTCTTTTTTTTTTTTTTTTTTTTTTTTTTGTTTAGCTTATGGTTCTATTGATACTGAGACTCAGGTAGCGCAGGTTGGCCTGCAATATATCCTGCTAGTTTGAACCTTGTCTTTTTTGTTTTGTTTATTTTGTTTTTCAAGACAGGGTTTCTTTCTCTGTGTAGCCCTGGCTGTTCTGGATCTCACTTTGTAGACCAGGCTGGCCTCGAACTCACAGAGATCCGCCTGCCTCTGCCTCCCGAGTGCTGAGATTAAAGGTATGCGCCACCACCGCCCAGCTTGAACCTTGTCTTTTAACATACGGTTGATCAAAACATTCTGTTTTAGTATTTGCAAATATAGCAATGTCTATATTTCTGGCTTGAAACTAAATCTTAAAATTTTTCCTCATTAAACCTTTACTTATAAAACCTATCTATATTTGGGTCTTTCATCAACTCTAAATTATTTTTTTAACATATCTGGGGTTGGGATTTTTCTTCTACAAAAATAAACAGTTGTCCTAATACCTCCAATGAATTATGTCCCAGGTCAGATTTGTTTCCATGTGAGCCATATGCTCTGGCTCCTTCCACCTACTCAGTGCCCACATTCTCAGCATTATGTTCATCTAAACCATTCTGGCTGCTCAGGACTGTGTTCCTTCACAGGAATTTTAGATCAAGTCTACTAGGAACAGCTATTAGAATTTTGACCGAAATAGTGCTGTGTTTAGATTGACTTGAGAGCTGTCAGTCTTGAAATGGTATTTGACTGGTTCTCATCTACTTATACATTATTTCTAATCATTTTTACTGTTCTCACAGTTAATGACCTTAGGTCAATTCTAATATCATGTAACAAATCCTCAGTATGTTATTGTCATGCTTTGTCGGAATTGTCAATAGAAATACTGAGAGTGGAGATCCTTTTCTTATTCCTGCCTTTAAAGTTTTTAAAATTCATCACACAATGTAGAAACTACAAAATGTCTGAGGTGCATTCACTCCAGCTCAAATACCTATTGCTTTATGAAGAAAGGGCTAGGTTGGCCCCCTAAGCCAAAGTATCTCCACATCATAACTATAGTCATGCGGGCCTCTCATGTGAGGCGGGGGGGGGGGGGGGGGGGGGGGGGGGGGGGGGGGGCAGGCAGCCCTCCCTGATCAATGTGCTAGGGTCCTGATCACATGACCACAGCCATGCTACTCATTGATGTTCACTTTATGAACTATGGATGATTTAAGAATGCCAATTTTAATTCTAATACCAGGTTTCAGAGATCTTTGAAGTCCTAAAAGCAGATCCACAACACTGGGTTCATGTAAACATGTACAGACATACTCCTCAGACCCATCTAATATTCTGAATAAATCTGAGAAACCACACAAACCCTAGCACATTTACTCAACATTTTTGCCACATTACAAGTATTTGAAGAGTTCTGACTTACTAGTCTGTGCAACAATATTGGTATGCTTTCTTAACATCGCAGCTGCAGTCTCAGACAGGGTCACAATCACTTCGAGGGCAAGTTGGCGCTGCATATTATTGAGGTTAGTGTCTCCACACAACTACAAAGACAAATTTGTGTACATTCAGTAATTTAGACGATTACTCGAGCCAAACAGAACATTTACTGAGGGATTTAACTTGCCTTTAGACTTAGCTGTAGAGTTGCTTCTAAGTGAGGGCGCAAATACTTTGGAACAGTATCCGCAATCTCAACAAGAGATTTTAGGACCGAATCATCATTCTGGTAGCATGAGTCATTGACAGCCTGCAAATGATAAAACAGAAAACAAATGGTGTATGCTCAAGACTCACCTTGTGATGATGAGATGCCTCATTAGCCAAAACATTCCTAAAGAAGTACTAAATATTTGACTAATGCAATTAGGCAAATACAAATGTTCTACCCAGAATCTAAAGGGTATCTTCACACACACACAAAATAGACGTAAGCCCAAGTCATGGGAAAAGCAAACCAAAAACACAATGAAACAACATCCTGACTGTGGAAAACTGGCCTAACAACAACGCACACTGGCTAGGACCTGTGAAGAGCAAGTCAGACAAACTGAAAACCTGTATAGAGTTTTCTCAAAACACAAAACCAAAAACCTAGAATACTAGCGCTATCCTTATAGTCTAGCCACCCTATCACTGTGTGTGTGACACACACACACACACACACACACACACACACACACACACGTAAAGAAATTAAAAATCAGTATGCGATTAAGGCAAGGCCTATAATCCCAGCACACAGGAGATAGAGGCAGGATGATCAAGAGTTCAGGGCCAGCATCAGTGACAAGAGACCTTATCTTCCAAAACCAACAAATGACCCCTTAGGATGTTCCCTGCAATATACCAATACCCACCCCCAACAGAGTCAGCATGTAGAAGGGATAGCTGTACTGCATTTACTGCAGCCTACTCAACAACTAAGATGCGAAGTTACCATACAGCCAAAAACCCGAGACCGTCATTTCAGCAACATGAATGGACCTGAATACAGTAACAGTGAGGGCTGGAGAAGTGACTCCGTGATTAAAGGCACACGCTGTTCAATCCTGAGGACTAGAGCTTGAATCCTGGCACCTACACTGGCAGTCACAAACACTGTGTGTGACTCCACCGCCGCAAAGGAATCTGACATCCTCTCCTCTCCTCTCTGTGAGCACGTGCATGCAAAGAAAGTGAAATAAATCTTAAACCAGGTTTTAGTCACAACAGTCAAGAAGGAGGAGCAGGAGGATTTCTGTGAGTTGCAACACAGCCTGGTCTATGTAGATTGGTGGCTCTCAACCTGGGGTAGCAAACCTCTGGCAAACTGCTATCTCCAAAATATTTACATTAAGATTCATAACAGTAGCAAAATTATGAAATAGCAATGGAAATAATTTTATAGCTGGAGGTCACTACAACATGAGGAGCTGTATTAAAATGTCGCTGCATTAGGAAGGTTGAGAACTACTGATGTGGAGGGTTATAGACCAGCCAGGGCTATGTAATGGGACCCACATGATGGAAGGAGAGAAGCAATTCTCTTAAGCTATCCTTTTATTTACAAAGGCACACACGCATGCACGCAGAGGGACCTTCGTCTAAAAACAGTAAATAGAATCAACAAAATGAAAACAGCCCCTTCTCACTTCTACGAGAAGCGCGGACTAGAGGAGTGGCTGTCGGAGCCTGACAGCTGTGTAGGAGATGGACGGGGCAAGGGCTAATGGGCAGAAGACTTAACTTCCAGTGCTCTACAGGATGGTAGGGAAACTAGTTGACAACAACCAATTGATGGCATCGCTATTTCAAAATAGCTGGCAGGAAGAATTTTCAACATTCCTAATACCAAGAAGTAATAACTGACCAACAGGTTTACCAATTACTCTGTGTTCATGTACTGAAACCTCACACTGCAACCATGAGTATCTACATCAAGCTAAGCTAGAAGTAAAATCAGTGACAACGCAAAACCACAATAGAACTGAAGGCTGCCATCTAATTCTTTTTTAAAACCAGACAGAACTCTCCAGGCTGTCCTTTCCTTACCCCATGTCTTAGTCTTTTTCATATACACAATGAAAGCTAGTTTCTATGATACACTTGAAGTACCCAGGCCGGAGATATGTCTCAGTGGAGAAAGATGTCTGCTCCTCCGTCTGACAATTGGAAGGAGAGAAGCAATTCTCATAAGCTATATTTGACCTCCACACTCATGGTGTGTATACACACAGAGACAGACACCAGTAACTCTAACTTACTTTAAATCCACAGGCTCAAGAGGTAACTTGAAATTTCAGATAATAAATAAATAAATAAATAAATAAATAAATAAATAAATAAATAAAACAGCATGTTACACCCTAAAGTTTTTTTTTCCTTTTTTTGGTTTTTCGAGAGACAGGGTTTCTGTGTAATTTTGGTCCTGTCCTGGATCTCACTCTGTAGACCAGGCTGGCCTTGAACCTTGAACTCACAGAGATCGCCTAGCTCTCTAGTGAGGGATTAAAGGCGTGCACTCCCACTGCCTGGCTACACCTAAAGTTTTGTCACTAACCTAAAGTACGTTCAATGTGACAACGTGGGAGGAAAAGTCACTAAATCCAGTTAGGAACGTTTTGTCACGTGGAAACCTTAAAGTTCAGCTTCTCCAAACCCCAATCCAGTGGTCCTCAACCAGAGTGAATTTCCTCTAGCAGACAGTTCTTGTTTGCCATGTGACTAAGGTCAAAAAAGGTCAAGGACAGAGACACACTGCCTCTGGGCCTCAAAGGTTTATGAGGGAGAGTCCTGGTGATGGTGGCACATGGCTTTAATCCCAGCACTCGGGAGGCAGAGCCAGGCAGATCTCTGAGTTTGAGGTCAGACTGGTCTACACAGAGTGAGATCCAGGACAGGCATCAAAACACAGGAAACCCTGTCTCGAAAAAAACAAAACAAAAGGTTTGTGAGGGAATCACAAGACTTTCTCTTCATAGAGCTCCCATGATCAACTATTTCTAAAAATGGGAAATCAAATAATCTGAGCCTAGAATCTAGCAACTTATTTTTAGCTTTAGTTGTATCCACAGGTTGAACCACTTACAACCACAAATACAGGGAAAACTGTGTATGCAGTGAACATGCACAAACTTTGTCTCACTATTTTAACTCTGGCTGGCCTGAGCTCAGAGCTCCTACTGCCTCTGCTTCCCAAGTACTGAGATGTACAAGTGGGTTACCTCACCCAGCCCAGTCTTCGCACCACTGTTTCCCAAAGAATACAACTTTTTATTATACACACAGCACTTGCCTCCTGCTAGGTATTAGAAGCAATACAGAAGATTTCAAGTCCATCAGAATATACAAGTCATATGCAAATTCAGCAACATTTTAATGTAAAGAACTTTGGTGTCTGCATGGAGGCCAGAGGCCAACACCAGGCATCTTCCCTTATAACTTCTCACCTTAATTTTTAGGACAGCATTTCTCATTGAACCTGAAGCTTGCCTTTGAGCTAGAATGGCTGTTCCGTGAGCCATTGTCTGGTTCCACCTTGTCTCTGCCACTGTGGTGCTAGGATCCAAACTGAGCCATCTGCCCAGGCCTCACGTCAGGAAATCTTACCAACAGTAAAAGCAAAGTGGTGCTTGATTTTTCAATGCTGTCTTTAATCTGTCCAGTTTTTGCTATGTGCACCAATCACAGGCCGTTTTGTATGATAAGTCTTCTAGGGTAGTTGTGCCTAAGCACTTGCTTGTAGAAAAGCACTGCATTTTATTTCTTCTTCATACTTAGTATAGGCACATATACTAGCATTTAAAAAATGTACTTGCACAACTGAGTTGTGCCACATGCAATTTCATTTTAGGGACCTATTGTGGCAAACACCCATCTGCCACAATACAGGTGTTTGGTGTTGAACAAGACTGAGTATCACTACAGTACCCAAACCAATCTTTGATTTGTGACTAAGGCAGGAGGCAGCCTTAGAATATTAACTTGTCATTGGGAGCTAATAACGCAAACTAATCATGAACTTAACAGTTTATGATTTGTGGCCGAGTGAACAACACTCTGTACACTCTGTAGTCCTGTTAATTTTTGTTTTGTTTTGTTTTGGTTTTTCGAGACAGGGTGTCTCTGTGTACCTTTGCACCTTTCCTGGAACTCACTCTGTAGACCAGGCTGGCCTTGAACTCAGAGATCCGCCTGGCTCTGCCTCCCAAGTGCTGGGATTAAAGGCGTGCACCACCACCGCCCGGCTAATTCTCTCACTTCTTAGGACGGTACTCTTGCAAAAGGTTTAATTTCTTTAGTTTCTCCTTGTATAAGGAACTTGAACCTCATAGGCTATTTGGTAATTTAACAAGAAGTGCTTATATTACTTCTACAACAGAGAAATCTTTTAACTATGAAGCCTTTTAGGGTTGGAGATGTAGCTCAACTAGTGTTTGCCTAGTATGCAGGGAGCCCTGTATTCCATTCTCAACAAACTCATAAAACTGATGTAAAATTCTGGACTTAGGTAGAGTCAGGAGAATGATCAGAAGTTCAAAGTCATCCTTGACTACATAGTAAGTTAGAGGCAAATGCAGGCTACCTTGGATCTTCCCTCAAAAAACAAAATCATAAAAACCCTACAGAAAAATCAGTAAAAATTTTCCCCAGTCTTTCTACAGCACTCAGAAGGATTTTGAGTTTGAGGCAAAGCGAGGCTATTAGGCCCTGTCTCCAAAAAAAAAAAATCAAGGGGCCAGAGAAATGGCTCAGCAGGTAAAGGGGACTGCAGCCAAGACTGACAATCTGAGTTCAATCCCTGGGTCTCACAGAATGGAAAGATAAAATGAATTTTCCCATTTGTCTTCTGATGCCCACACATCAGACGCCCTTTCAAGGGCAGTAAATATAGGCTCAATGGGCACACATCTCCATGCCCACTACTGTGTTGCTAATACCAGCACTTAGAGGCAATGAACACTGACTGAATAAATGAAGCAACAAACTATACAACTGATAAAAATTTAATCTCTTGGAAACCAACATGAGGTAGAACTGTCTATTCAGAGGTGTTTTCTTACCTGTAAGAATCCAGGTAGCAAGTCTGCAAAGTGTTTGAAGAGAGCAACATTATGCTCGTTGGCAAGTATGAAGGCGGCTGTAGCTCTGGCAGACAACGTCCGGATCTAAAAGGGAGGTGGTGTGAGGTCACACGTGAGAATGTTTTGGCAGACTCAAGCTGATCCTTCAACAGTGACTCCCTCCGGCATTTATATTTTAAGGTATAAAAGCAAAAATGGGGGAGAGGTGTTGGCAAGATGGTTAAGGAGGTAACAGTGCTTGCAGCACAAGCCTGATCCCCAGCACCCACATAAAGGCTGAAGGAGAAAATCGACTCCTGAAAGCTGCCCCCTTCTTGTTGGGGTGAGCATGCCAACACTCACATACCTACAGGAATAAAACTGAAAAAAAGAAAAAGAAAAGGAAAGCAAAGTAAAAATAGCCTTTTACTTCATTAACTCGGTTCACAGGTTAGACTTGAAGTCGGTGGTAATGTTAGTGGAAGTGAAATTCCTTACCGAAGGATGTTCTTGATCTTGCATACACTGAACTAACATCCGTTTGATGACGTCCAAATAGTGCTGTTGTTGGTTCCCAAAAATTCCAGGAAAGTTCCTAAAAAATGATTCAACAAAGTCCTTTAAAACTATACCATATCTTTACAAAGTGTGGACTAAGCCTGATTAAACCATATTCGTCAGTCCTTGAGAGTACACCCAGCACACGCTCTAGGTGGCCTTCTCTCGGCACCGAGTAAAGGTAAACAACGTGGCAACTGAGGCTGCACAGAGACTACTCAATAGCCACTCCAGGCCCGTGCTTTTATCCTTTCACCCTGCCTCAGCCACAAGATGCTCTGATGTGCAGGATGGGACAAGCAGAGCTAGACCTGCAGTCCCCAGACTCTCTGACCAGCTCTCTCTAATCCTGGTGATGCAGGGCAGTCAAGCTGTTCTACACTGCATTGGAAAACAACTAAATGAAACATATTTTTACTGAATCTGGATAAGGTCAATTTGACAACTACACAGGGATATGGTGTCTAAAAACCGTTATGTATTGCTTACAACTTGCAAGGTTATAAACAGGATATTTTAAACACAGCAGACAACATGGAACAGGAAACAGTCAGAATGCTGAGCTCCAATCACTGCTCCTAAACACACAGAAGCTCATCAAAATATTCTAAAACAGGACCACAAAAGACCCAGAAAACACTTCCCATAGCATCCCCATCTTTAAAATATCACCACCAAAGTGGTTTTCCTCAAGTTACAGTTGGTCCTGTGTTCAAATAAATGAGTGGGAAAATTCCAGAATTGTCAGAAACACACACAAAATTGCCAAGTGTGAAATGTGCAGCCATTTTTTCTTTCAAACCCATTTCTAAAATACAAAACTTAAATGATTTTAACTCTCAAAGCTGTGGGCTAAAACAATCAGCTAAAATGTTTTAGGTGTTAATGACCACAGTCTTCAGAATATTAGAAGAGGTTATATACCAAAATATGTGAAGGGCGGCTTCCCGGAGTCCCATGTTTTGTGAGCTGACCGAGTCAAAGAGGAACTTCAAACCTTCGGGCCACTGGTTGTTGCCGTCCTCATCTACAATACAAAGTCCAGGCATGAAGTGTGCAACCAAACTTCAGAATACTATGTGTGAATCAAAGTACATACAGCGCAAACGCCAGCTGCGCTGCAGACTCCATGAAGTCTCCCAAGCATGGCAGCACTGCAGGCTGAAGAGCACAACTGTGCACCTGCAGCTTCTGCTGCGGAGAGCACTGCCTATGCTCGGGCTGTAGAGGCAGCTCATTTGCATAAGCAGTTGGTCATAGATGCACGCACGCACGCAAGCATGCTGTTAGGCAGAGCCAAACTTGAAATCAATGTTATTATCACTTTCAAACTGGAGAAAACCCCAGGAACCCCAGGACCCACATTCGTTTTCTCAGGCAGAGTCTCACTGTCTAGTCCCAGACTGGCCTTGTCCTCTGTCACTGCAGTAGAGCACGTACTGTGCAGTCTAAGTGCTATCTATCAGGTACCATCCACGTTCACTTAACAAGACTGAAAACATGAATTTTAAGCCAGACCTGGTGATGCAGGCCTAAAATCCTAATTCCTCAGGAGGCTGGGACAGGAAAACCACAAGTTCAAGGCCAGCTTAGGGATAGTGGTAAAGTAGTCTTTGCCTAGCGGCCCTCAGTGGCCTAGCATGCATGAGGCTTTATATTCAACCCTTAGTACTGCAAATGGGGGAACAATTTAGCAAAGAATGGACTCCAGCCAATCTGCAATCCCAGCAGGTAGGAGGCTGAAGGGAAAGGACGGCCCCGTGTTAAAGGCTGGCCTGGACATGTAAGGAACTAGACAAGGTACCGTGCTCCTCAGGAGACCCACTGCTCACACTGGCACAAGGAACTGTCTACAAGTGAGGCCCGCCAGGCACCACGCTGAGTCCTGGTTTTGTCTTCTCTCCCTTTACTATTATTCTCTTTCTATCCCCCCATTACCTTAATTTTAAAAAGTTGGACGTTAAAGACAGAACCAGGCTCCTGCTCCTTACTTCCATTTGGGGTTCAGGCATTAAATCCTAAGCCTTGAGCATGCTAGTCAAGTACTCACCACTGAGTCACACCCCGGCCAACGAAATACCAACCTAAGGGTGACAATACCCCCACCTCACACTTTTCAAGCTTTCGGGGGCTTTAGTTGTAGCTCAGTAGTAGAATGATTGTCTGGCATGTATGAGGTTGTGTTCCCAACTCAGGAAAGAAAGAAAAATCCTTAAAACATCGGCACAGTAACACGTGCCTGTAACCCCAGCACCTGGGATATGGAGGCAGTTAGCAAGTTCAAAGCAAGCTTGTGCCGTATGAGACCCTGAATCACAAAAACACAAAGTCTACATTGGCACTTTGAATGGCAATTGTTAAAAGTATTAGAATTAGATTACATAAACATCTGTAATTTTTGACTTTAAATGTAGACTCTATAATCATAATCATTTTGGAAGAATGAACACTTCTTTGGCATCTATAAATATTCTAAACTATTCCAGTTTGGGGGAAATAAAAAGGACCAGTAAAGCTGGGCATGGAGAGTCTCACCTGCCCCCTCAGCACTCAGGAAGCTGCGGGAGGACTCACGTGAGTGAAGTCTGCTGGCCTCTACAGAGCCTGACTCAAAAGGTGGAAGGAGAAGAAAAGGGCCAGGCATGTTAGTGCACACTTGCTACCCAGCGGGCAGAAGGGACAGGGCATCGTGCCTTCTGGGTCAACCTGAGCTACAGGGAGGTCTAGGACAACTTAAGATTAACCAAGGCTGTCTCAAAATCCGCGCAAACTAGCAAACGCAGCAACAAGCACAGCCTCCCCCACTGTGCACACACCTATTAGATTCCTGGCCAGTTCCGCAGCAATGTCACAAATTTTCTTCCTCATGCTGGATTGCGTTTCCATCTGAATAATCATTAGCAGTTCACTCTTGATGGCAGTCTGGACATCGGATGGAAGAGTTGGGTAGACTTCATCGAATGCAGAGGACAAAAGACGTCTCAGGAGAACGGCGGCCATTTGTCTAGCCTATAAATAGATAACACTGTTATTAACCTCATGACTTACCAGAGGAAACATTTCCAACCCTCTGCCATTGACAGGTCTCACTGCCCTACTTTTACACTCATTTCAAAGCACCCTTTAGTTTTTAGAACAGTCACAATAGCCTCTCTAGAAAGCACAGGTAAGAAACCAACACTGGAGAATCCAGGGAACATCTTGCCCTGACACTCTGAGGACCGTTCAGCACCTGCCCACCTGGCTTTGCTCTACAGCAGAAACCTTTCCTACCTAACCTTCTGCTCAGTTTGGACTGTTCTCATCATGGAGCTGCCCTTCTTCATTCGGTCTCTTCGGTAGAACGTTATATCTATTATCTTTATGATTCTTTAGTGTGAGCAAACCCCACAGGTTCCCAGTATCTACCCAGTGTTGATCAGTCTCAATGGATACATTCTTAGATTCCCATTTCAAATCTGTGGAGAACTTTTTATTTATGATGGCTTCTGTGTGATAGTCCTTGAGTTTAAGAGAAGCTGAGGCAATGCCACAATCAAGATGTGGAGGCCAATCCACAGCCGCTGTCCAATTCACAATGTTAGAGAGCCAGCTTGTTAACCGGCTAGCTAACAGCTAGCTGTTGCCATGACAATCACCCTGTGAGCTTCTTCACCCCATTCCGAATGACACAAAGTGGTTATTTCATACAGTTTTCTAAGTGTGACAATCAAGCATGACCAGAAGCATTTACATGTGGTGTAACTGTTCAAAGAAGCCTCTGTGACCTTCCTATATATGCAAGGTGAGTAGGATCTCTAGACTTTCTAGACCTGGGCATTCAACACTTGCCAAAGTAAGAGATATCCAATACTATCAGGATATTACTTTATGGTAGGAAACAATGAAAATTAGGTACTAAACATTCAAGAGTAGCAAAGAGCCCAGTAAATAGCTCCATTTTACCACAGGGGAAATGCATTGAAATTCCAGTACATCTGAATCTAATTACATTAAATAAGTCACTAAAAATAATAACTCTCTGGCTAGGCAGATTCAGGAGACTGTCACAAGTTTAAGGCTGGTCTGGGCTATAATGTGAGACTTTTTTTTTTTAAGAAGGTGGGCTGAAGAGATGGCTCAGTTAGCAAAGTGCTTGTAACAGGCCAGGTATGTAACATAATGCTTACAACCCCAGCGCTGGGAGACCAGAGCCAGGAGAAACTAACTGGCTTGCTGACCAGTCAGTCTAGCCAAATCAATAAGTTCCAGGTTCAGTGAGAGACCCTATCTCAAACAAGAAAGTGGAATGCAATTACGGAAGAGACCTGAAATCAACCTCTGGCCTCCAAATACACAGGAACACATACATATTTTAAAGACAAAGATCTGGGATGTCTCTTTTGTGCTTAAATCTACATTAAAATGGTCCCCTTTTTTCTTTCTTCCTGAGACAGGGAGGGTTTCTCTGTGTAGCTTTGTGCCCTTCCTGGAACTCACTCTGTAGCCCAGGCTGGTAAAATGGTCCTTCTTAAATAAATAAATAAAGATAGATAGGCAGCTAGGTGTGGTGGCATACGCCTTTAATCCCAGCACTGAAGGCTCCCTACCCAACACCCCACCCCACTCCCGTCCCATCCCCAAGACAGACGGAGCTCTGAGTTCGAGGCCAGCCTAGTCTACAGAGCGAGTTCCAGAGCAGCCAGATCTACAGACCCTAAAAACTGTTCTTATGCTTCTCTTCAGCACATGAACTTCATCTAGAGATGGCCATATGCAAATATTTTATAAATATATTTTCAAAATATGTGATTAACATTAAAATGTGTGCGAGGGGCTGGGGCTGGAGATGGCTCAGCAGTTAAAGGCACTTGCTGTTCTTGAGGAAAACCTGGTTCCATTCCCAGCACCCACATGCTGGTTCACAACAATCCATAGGCACATATGTGGTGCACACATATATACTCATGTATACTAAGTAAATCTAAAAATTTCCCCCCAAATGCTTTGTGAATAGAACTTTCTTTCTTTAGAATGAGACAGTTAAATGAAAGAAACCAATTTTTATAGCTACAGAAATGATTTGCTGTGTGTGATGCCAAGCACCTAGGTAGAGGTGGTGAGACTGTAAATGTCCAGGTCAGCCTAGGGTACACTGATTCCCATCTCAAAACTAAATAAACAAATTTTTTAAAAAGTAATTATACATAAAGCTACTGACTTTTATCTACCTTAAAGATGTCTATGTTGTAAAAAGAAAATTCTAATACTTAGTAACGAATCGTTAAAATTCTTATCAGCACTCTGACCATCATCTAACACTACAGTTTATTTCATGAGAATTATTTTCAAATATTGAAGTATTACCTCCTCAGCAGCTGTTGTATTTCTGATGGCTTGTAAGAGGAATGTGATCTTGGACTGGCCTGGGATATTCTCATAGGTTTCCTGCATGAGAGATAACGAGAGGTTGGAATACAATCTTAGAAAATCCTATGAGGAAATCGGTGAGGAAATCAAGATGGGGACGCAGGGAGTTGGGACTGATGGTGACAGTTCCTTCTGTGATGTGAAGTATACTCTAGACAGGTGAGCACAGAGCTCTCTACTCTCCTCTTCATTTTTGTGTATTTTCAAAACTTCTGTCCTCTGGGTCAACAAAAATCCATGTCCCACAATCATACAAAAATTGACAAATGTGGATCTAGAAAGATGGCTCAGTAGTTAAGAACACATGCTGTTCTTGCAGAGGACCTGGTCGGTGACAGCATGGACATTATGGGTCTCAAAGCCTAATCCAGTTCCAAGAGCTCTGACACCCTCTTCTATTCTCCATGGGCACAAGGCATCCGTATAGATACATTAAAAAACAAAACAAAACAAAAATCCTATAATATAATACCACAAAATAAACACGCACTTTGATATCACCTGATATTCCAGGGAACTACTTTATCTTGTCAACACTTTTGTAGATTATGGAGAGTTGGTTCAAATCACAATTACATACAACATCAAATTAGATAAAGTAGCAGAAAAAAAAAGGGAAAGTATCCAAATTCTTTATGCTGTATTTTCAGGGAAGGATTACTCTAATACATTATATAATTTTAAAAAAATCAAATGATTGTTGTCCAGAGAAATCTGCCCCTCCCCAAACCCAACAAACAGACAGACAGACAGACAGACAGTGTTGAATCTGGATCTGTTCAAAAGGTTCTGTGAGTCAGAGGGCTTTCCTTTCCCTTTCTAGTACCAGAACAAACTTGTTAGCCATAAAAAGGTAGGCGACAGCAATCAGAAGCAAAGAGCGCAATCCGGCTGTTCACTGCCCGTCAGCCCGGAAAGCACACATACAAGTAACAGAGACCGAGCAGGCCAGAGTCAGGAGCGTATATGCACATACACATATGCATGCAGTAACAATTAGCTTTTTTTTTCCCTCCTTTTTTTTACAGCCCCAAATTTGAAGGAGAGCAGGAAAGGGTACATGGGAGGGTTTGGAAGGTACAATGGGAAGGGAGAAAGGTAATTACATTAAAATCTCAAAATAGAAACAAATTGTTAGACTAGATCCCTCAACTTATTGACAAGAATTCATGTGCAGAATGCCTAACTACGGACCTCTTTTACTGGGACACTGAATCATTTAAGTACATTTGGAATACTTTACCTGGAAAAGCCTTTAGTAACCGATCTCTTTCCACCTGCCTAAAGTAGATATTAATTTCTTAGCAGTCTAAGTTTGAAGAGCTTGCCTGATGTCCCTGGATTTTCATAACTGACATAGGAGGACAATTAAGGTTACCCATGTCCCACGTGTCCCTTATGCCCTTCTAAGCCCTTCCTAGTGTCCCTGGGATACTGAGAGACAAGGTGGTCAAGTTTCATCCCTTGAATGACTTAAGATGATGAGAACAAGGACAGAAACCTCATCTTCCATAGCAACCATCCTTCCAATCTCTCTGGTTTCATTCCTGGGGGCTAGCTGACTCAGACTTCTGTTTATACAGGGCCACACTATTTCCAAACTCTTAAACATCGTAGTGGAGGAAGGTGGACAAAGACCCCCAGGTCCACTGTAATAAACCCAGGACCTAACAATGCTGACAACCGTGCCGGAAGGTATGCACAGCTGAGAAGCTGGGCTGAATTTATTTATACAAAAATAAGATAATTTATGTAAAAGATATTCACAAGGCTGATTACAAAAATGGTTATGTATCTTGAAATTTTTCACTTAATTTTTAACCAAAGCAAAAAATCCAGCGAAGGTGTCACTAAAAAAAGGTCTCAGAGCTGGCTGTGGTGGCTCATGCCTGTAATTACAGCACTTGGAGACCAAATCGAGGGTAACACTGCCTGGAGTTCCAGGCCAGCCTGGGTCATAGGGTGAGGCACTCTTGTCTGAAAAACAAAAATACAAATAATAAGCAAACGACAAACTACCCTACCCCAAATAAAAAGCCCCAAACATAGGGAAGTCCTACAGAACAGGAACAATGTAATAAATATTTCTTCATTCCTTGCACCCAGCACTCAGACCCACTGGAGAGGCTACCAACCATGAACAAGTAATGTCTCCCCTGGGCAATCACTCAACTCCTGAGGACTGCCATCTTACCCAGGTGGGACCTCCTGGTGTCACTATGCCCGTTCTTACACAACGTTATCAAATATCAACATGGTTCCAGGATGAATGGTTCATGATGGGAAAATTCAGTACGAATGGCATGGAACTCATAAAGAGGGTCTGTCCATTTGTATGCTGCACTCACTTCAGAAGATCAGCAAAGCAGGGCTTAGCAGAAGGAAAAAGCTGGAGTCCAGCCTATCTCCTTAGCCTGGGCAAAGTTACACAAAGGCAGACATTGAATTTGTTCATTTTTCTATACCAAATATCCAGGACACTGAAATACAAGGACTATTCCTAGCATTACTCTGGCATGTCCAGTGTCCATTACTAGCTTGGGACAAACAAAATTTTGACCCTATTTGATCCCACTATACATAATCACAACATATCAAGATCCCTGGCTCCCCTTTCCCTGCCCACAAAGGAGAAATGTTAAGTACTCATCTCATTCATTCCATAAATATTTATGACAGCTCCTTGCATGAGAAAATGCAAAAGAGTGAACAAGGAACTTCTACTTTGTAAACACCTTAGCTCCTTAATCAAGTATATTTTCCACTGTTACCCTTCCTCAACACAAATATTAATGAGGAGAAATATTAGGAATTAAAATTCATATACAATTAATAAATACACTGGCAAATAAAAATGCCCAGTTATGAATACCATGAATGCCTTTGAATTGCTAGTCAATTTATTTAATTGCTTATTCGTGTTAATTATTGTATTCTGAGACACATGGGCATTCAATATTCTCTTTCTTTTTGCTTTGAAATTGGTCTCTATGTAGGCCTGGTTGGCAGGACTGGAACTCAATAGATCAGGCTGGCCTTGAACTCAAAGAGATCCTCCTGCCTCTGCCTCCCTATACTGGAATTAAAGACATGTGCTACCACACCCAGCTCAAAAATCATTTCCTTAAATATGAGAAACATTTTCTGTAAAGTAGGAAAAGTCCTTGTAGATTTGAAAAAAAAAGTTTATTAAAGGGAGAATACAAATGGAGAAACATCCTAGAAGACTTAAAGTTTTTCAATCACTTCAACAAAGCACAATATGACTTTCATTGTATTTGACTTCATGAGTAAAAGTGACCTCAGTCAAGAATTTGGTATTTAGCCGGGCGGTGGTGGCACACGCCTTTAATCCCAGCACTCGGGAGGCAGAGCCAGGCGGATCTCTGTGAGTTCGAGGCCAGCCTGGGCTACCAAGTGAGCTCCAGGAAAGGCGCAAAGCTACACAGAGAAACCCTGTCTCGAAAAACCAAAAAGAATTTGGTATTTATATGTCAATTAACCATTTTATTTTGGTTGAGTAAATTACAAATATATTCACAGAACCCATGTCAACTTTTCAGCTCCAGCAAAACATTTCCATATTTGTTTTATCAGACTTAGGATTCAACTTTGTTTAGGTTACTTATAAAAAGGCTCATTTCCCCAGACAAAAGAGGGGTGCTGAGAGCTCTTGAGCAGCCATTTCCCCTAAAATATTTGCTTTTCTATGAAACTTACAACTTAGTAGACTATATGGTATCAAGGAGCCCCTCCCCCTAATTTACTCTTTTGTCAAACTAAGAAAAATACTGTATCACAATACATACTTTCTATATAAGCATGTTCTCAAGATGTATTGAGCAAAAATGTAGTATCTGAATGTTTTTGCTAGGAATAGAGACAGTACTAACAATACTTATTTCCGATTGTTCTTTATGAGAAAATGTGCTGAATGCTACTAACTATCCCTAAAGTGATGTAAGAGATAAAAGATTTACAACAGGCACCAAATTGGAATTCAAGCTGAACCAGACACTGGTATTTAGTTCAATAGAAGAGAGATTCCCCACCAGGCTGGACAATAGAGACTTAAGCAACTGGAGGGAAGGGGGAGAATTAAACTAGCTTACTAATTACAATGCAGTTCTGCTCTGCAACACAGGGAAATTTCTATTATAGGGTGGGATTAAGAACTTGCTTTGGTTTAAAAAAATTTCCTCGAGTTTGCAGAAAGTATCAAATGTTGGGCATCATCATATCCCAAGTGCAAATTGTTGCAAGTAATACATGCATACTACTTCTAAATACATATACTACCTTAAAAAAAAAACCTTGCAAAGCATGCATAGACAAGAATACATGTACTTGTATGAGCAGTACTCTCTGAAGACACTAGAAGCATCAGCTACCCATTCATAAGATGAGGATATAAATAATGCACTTTATCTATATAATGTATGGTCTTCTAGGTGACAATGTGAAATGAACTGAGTGGAAAATCCAATTGCAGAATGTGTACTGTACACCCATTCAAAATAACACTGATGTACACATTAGTGAGGCTTGTTACATTTCCAAGGAAGACTATTTAATACTAACATGGAAAACGGGTTAAAAACTGTATTGTTTTAATTTCACCCCATACATTGTATATTTCATGAATAAGGAAACTCGTGTTCGAAATCCCAACACTCAGGAGGCATAAGCAGGGGTATGCCACAAGTTTGAGGGCCTGTGTAAACTACAAACCTGGTCATCTCCCCTCCCCCCAGAATTAATTTTTTTAATAAAGACACAGTTTAAAGCTCCGTTTCATACAGAAGTTTCCAACACATTTACTTACTAAACTAAGTGTGACCGGAATATCCTTTCTACTCAAAGCAGATTGACTCTGTTTTAAAAGACAGCTCTCAACTTTAGACCGATAAATACAAAAGACATGCCAACCTCACTAGCTATATGTAAAATACATCTTTGGTCTGTAAAGGTATCCAAACACTCTTCAGCGAGTCTCCCCAAAACTTCTGACACATGGTCGCAAAGAACACGTATCAACTTTCCTAGAAGTTACCACACAAAAATCCCGGTTTCAGCATTAACAATGTATCATCCGTCTTCCATTCAACCAAACAGTCTTACTGTTAGCTTGCAAAACGGCTTACAATGGCATGTGAAATCAAACTCTCTGGAGCCAAGAACGATTGGGGTCATCCGAAAAGCACCGGCCCCGGCCCCGTTGGACAGCCACAGTGCCCAGTCCATCCCATTTCTAAGCCCTAGTCTCTAGAGATCAGACAAAACTGGAAGAGGGGCAGAGTGAGGTGGGTCAGCAAGAATCCCTTCAAGGCAACTTCCCGAGGGCTGGAAGGGACCGGCTTGTGCAGTTCGTTCTAGAAACCAGAGAGGGGCTCCGGGAGAGCCGCCGCAAGGCAGCGACAGGCAGCAGGACACATGTTTCCCGGGGCTGGGATGGGGGAGGCAGCGGCCGGGGTGGGGGAGCGGGACGGGCCCCGAGCTGCCGGGGTCTGGCCGCCCGGGAGGGCTGGTGGGCCGGCCGGGCGGCCGGGCACGGGGTGCGGGGCTCGCGGGCGGGGCGGTGCGTCAGGCGGGGCGGCACGTGTGCGCGGGTCGGCGGCGGGGAGGCAACCGGCGCCACCGCTGCACGGGCCCGGAAGGGCCGGGGCCGGGCGGGAGCCGCGCACGTGGGCTGCGGGGCCCGCTGTCGGCCGGGCGGCCGGGTGGCCGGGTGGCCGGGCCCGACCTGCGCCGCTCGGCCGACGAGCTCCGAGGGCCGAGGGGAAGGATGGCCGCGCCGGGCGGCCGCGGGGCCGCGGGGCCGCCGATCCGCTTACCTCCGCCTGTTTCCGGACCACATTGTCGGGGCTGAGCAGGTTTCCCAGGAGCAGGTAGAACTGTTGCTGCTCCGCCGCGGCCGCCGCCATTGCGCTAGGCGTGAGAGAGAGAAGGAGGGAGCCGTGAGGCGCGCTGGCGGGCCGGCGGGAGGGTTGGGGGCGGGCCCAGCGCGGCGACCGGCACCAGCGGCGGCGCGGGGCTGGGGGGCCGGGCGGGAAGGGCGGGGCCGAGGGGGCCGGGGGGGGCGGCCGGGGCGGGGCCGCGCGCCCTCTCACCCCGCCGCGGCCGCCGGCGCCGGCGCCTCATTGGCTCGCGGCCCCGGCGGGGGCGTGTCCGAGGCCGCGCCCCGCCCCCCTCCCCCGCGAGGGCCGCGCCGATTGGCCACGCACCCTGCGGTGTCGTCACTCCAGCGCGCGCCGGGGGCGGGGCGGGGCCGGCGGGCGGGCGGCTGCGCGGCGAGGACCGGGGTTGGGTGGGCCGCGCGGGGCGGGCGGGGAGGAGCCGGCCTGGCCCGGCCGCCTCGGGGGGCGTGAGGCCCGGCCTGGGAGGAGGGGCCAAGCGCCGGAGCGCGGGAGATTTCGGCGCCGCCGGCTGCCGCGGGTCCCTTGCCTTGCGGCCCGCCCGGCGCGTGGCCGCGCCCTCGGGGTCCGGAGCTCCGGGACCGCTAACCCGATCGCCCCAGCCGCGCGGCCCTCGGCTTCTGCAGACCCCTCCGTCGGCCTGGCCCTGCCGTCTCCCCCCCTGGGCTGTGACTCAGGCCACCCCTTCCCGCCGCTGCCCTGTGACTCACGTCCCTGGGCTGCCCCAAGAGGGGGTTGCTCGTCCTGGGACTCTCCCGCCCGCGACCGGAGCACACACGCGCCCACCCGGGACCCGCGACCGGTCCCGGTGTTTGGGGCGTCTTTGCTCGCTAAGGTTGGGAGAAGTCGTGAGACACTCCCTAACTCACTGGCCTTAGTCGATGCGGGCCCTCGCGGAGGGGCCCAGAGACAGACCCTGTCTGTCTGTCTTAACCCCCCGCCCCCATCTCTTCTGTCTCTCTCTCCTCTCTCCACTCCAGTGCTTAGACATTAGCACCGGTCTGCCTTTCTAGCTGGGACTGCCCAAGCCGGAGAGAGCAGGGCTCACTCAAATCAAAGAACTTGGAGGAAGAAGCCTGCTCAGAATCATGACCACCATTCACAATCACAAGTGCTCATGTCAAAATAAAATAGAATCGACTCCCAAATTAATGTGTGACATAGTCTGACATTAAAAGAAGGTGGCCCAAGAATGAAAGATTATCCCAAGTTGAAAACTAGTTCTACAAAATAGATGTGCTGCTGGCTTCCTGTGGAGAAAGAACCCAATCAGAGTTGCGGACCTTTCTCTACAAATCAGATTCTGTCGTAAAAACCTTGGCTGGCTCTCACAGCCACATGTTTATCCCAGTGCTTTTGCCCAGACTGTTGAGAACTTACTGTGTCCAAAGTATTGCCTAGGCCCAGGATGACAGTGGGTTAAAAAAATTCATCTTGTGTCCAAAGGACACTACCTCCTCTGAGTAATAGGTTTCAACAGCATGTGTCGTGCAGGTAAGATCTACAGCTCAGCAACTCGTAGGATTTGACTTGAAGTTTTTTATTTCTTGTTGGTGATTCTGCTTTTTGAAAGTCTTAAATATTTTCTCTTAGGTGATTTTAAAGATTGGTCTTAGCCGGGCGGTGGTGGCACACGCCTTTAATCCCAGCACTCGGGAGGCAGAGCCAGGCGGATCTCTGTGAGGTTGAGGCCAGCCTGGGCTACCAAGTGAGTTCCAGGAAAGGCCCAAAGCTACACAGAGAAACCCTGTCTCGAAAAAAAATAAATAAATAAAAAAAAATAAAAAAAAAAAGATTGGTCTTACGTCACCCGGAGCCAGGTCTTGCAGATTCTGGCCAGATACCCTGGAATCCACTTGTAGGTGTGAGAGCCAGCCACGGTTTTCACAGCAGAATTTAGCTGATTTGTGGAGAAATTTCCCTTTCTGGTTTCAGCTGCCACACTGACAGAGTTCTTTCTCTACAGGAGGCCACCACAACTATTTGTACAATTGGTGTTCCACCTGGAAGTCATTCTTTGGCCACATTACTTTTTTCAAGGTCAGACCACTTCACACATTAATTTGGAGTCGATTTATTTTGACATATACATTTATGTGTGTTAATAGTGAACATGATTCTGAGTGTGCTTCTTCCTCATCCAAAGTTCTTAAATTTGAGGGAATCACATACTAACTGATTTTTAATTAACTAGGGTAACAATGAAACAAGACAAATTATCTAGAGGCTTCCTCAGGGTATACCCGATTTCTAGTTTTTGCTCAGTACCTGCTATATTTTATATATATTTGTATATGTATGTGTGTATGTATTTTAAATGGCGGTCTATACAGTGCATATTTTATATATTTAAAATCTATATGCAGGGATTGGAGATATAGGTCAGTTAGTAGAGTGCTTGCCAAGCATGTGTGAGGTCCTGGATCTGACAGCACTGCATTAAAGGAAGCCTGAAGATTTATGCCTATAATCCCAGTACTCAGGATGTGGCTACATAGAGAGATGAAGACAGCCTGGGCTACATAAGGCTTTGACAAAAAAACAAAAACAAAACAAAAGCAAAAAAAAAAAAAAGAAAACCCTGAAAACTAAATAAATATTCAGTGATTATTAAACAATAGACACCCCAATGTAAGTTTGTATGTCAAGAGATCTATGTTAGGAGTGGCAGTTGTGTTATCAGTCTTAGTTTAGTTTTGTTTGTTGAGGCAGGGTCGAATTGTGTAGCCCTGGCTGGGCTAGAATTCACAGAGATCATACAGTATCTCCCAAGTGCTGGGATTAAAGGTGTGTACCTGTTGATGACTCGAAAGGTGTTTAGTTCAAAAGGAGATGTGTCTTCAGTTGCAAAATACACATGAAATTTTAAAGACAATAAGACGTTAATAACATCATGTACAAATAGTATATTGGGTTAAAGTCAATTAATGAAATTTATAAACTATATTATTACATATATCAATCATTTCAGCTATCTCTCTTTGCTTATTAAAGGATGGCTAGTTAGAAACTCAGAAGTAACATGTGGTTTGAGTTTTTGGCTTAGATTCCTATTGGATAGTGCTTTGCTAGAGAATAAAATAAGTAACTAAACAGTTGTTTATATAGTTTGTAGTTTAGATTAACTAAAGGACTTGAATACATCAGTTACCTACAGTGTTTTCTGTTGCTCCCAGTTTTTTTTACTTGATTCTCAGGGATTTGGAGACATGGCACAGCACTTTCTGAGCGGTGTTCCTTGCTTAGGAATTTCCTTTCCCTGCTGGTTTGACAGAAATAGAATTGGGGACCTTTAGAAGACAATCGGCTCAAGTCAAATCAGATCTTATAGAATAAAAACTCATGACTTAGTCCCAACCCTCTAGGATGACCTGAGTTTGATCCCCAGGACCTACAGGAGAAAAAGAGACCTGACTCCCCCAAGTTGTCTGTTGATGTCTACACACAGATACACACACACACACACACACACACACACACACACACAGACACACACACACAGAGACACACACACAGACAAATAGACACACAAGCACACACAAATAAATGGTATAAAAAAGTTAAATCAAGTACTGGTCAAGAGCTAAAGAAAAATAGAATTTTCTGGATGATGACTTCATTTAAATGTGGCAAATGGATTTAAATAATGTCCCCTTTGCTGCATTTTAAACATGAAGTAAAAATAGACTTAGCAGAAGGATTTCATTTTTAAGATTAATGTTTTTACTTAGAACGCAAATATGTTGAATGGAAAAGAATGGAAAAAGACACATCACATAAACAGTTTCCAAAAGAAGGCTGAGAGGACAGCACTTCCATCACACAAAGGAGAGCCGGGACCCAAGGTGTCTTGAGAGCTAGGTAGAGTGGGCACCTGAAGTCTGAGGACCTTCAAGGACCTCGAGTTTCAGGTCTCAAAAAGCCAAATGAGTTCAATCCTTGGAACCCACGTAAAGGCAGGAGAGAACCAACTTCCCACAAAGTTGTCTTCTGAACTCTGTGTGTGGCACACTTACACCCACATACATACATCACACACACATTTTTTAAACCAAAATGTCATTTGTGATGGGATATTCCTATTACAAAAGGGTCAACCAATCAGAACGATACAGGTTAAAATAAATAAACCTAACCCCCACACGTCTCTGTGGAGTGGGTAAAAGAGTCAGAGCTGGCTCTCTCCTTTTCTAATGTGGGTCTCAGGGATTGAACTCAGATTATCTGATTTGGCGGCAAGTGCCTTTATTGGCTGATCTATCTTGCCAGCTCAGACATAGAAGTTTTAAACACACATAACTAACAGTAAGGCCCAAATACACAAAGTGAAATCTGCCCCACTTAAGAAATAAGACGATTCAGTGAGAACAGTCTGGGACTTCAGTTCCTGCTCTCAGCAGTAACTGATGGTTAACGGCATATAGAGAGAAGACGGAGTAGACAAGACATGCTGCGAACCCAGTGCCTCTACTACATCTGCACAGGACACACCGCCCAATGAACATCTCTGGGTGCACACTTCCCCAGCCTGTACACAGCATAGTCCAGAGTGGATCCGATTTTTAAAAGGTTGGAAGCAAAAAACACTTGCTCTCTGACCACAATAGATTGAGATTAGATATCAAGACTACCAGAAGTCAAAGAACTTGACATATATGTGGAGATTTACCAGTACAACCTTCAATGGCAGCTGTATTAGAGAACTCACAAGAGAAATTAGAAAATACCAGAGAAGAATGATACAACTGTCTGCCAGCAGCTCTTACAGAACGCCATGACAGCAGGCTCACAGGGAAAGCAGAGCTGTAAACACCTACGTAAGAAAAGACACAGATGCTAGGAGCAATGGTTTCTTCCAGTAATCCCAGCACTTAGGAGGCTGGGCTCCTGATTATCCTGCTGCCATCTCCCCAGTGCTGGGATAACAGGACTGTGCCATCATGCCTAGCTCCCAGTTTTGACAAAGGTCCTGTGATGGTTAATATATTGTTTTTCCAGTTGGCTACTTTGTGGTACCCAGTTGTCTGGTAAAAATACAAGGCTACTGCTGTGAAGGGATGTGAGGGATGTGATTCAACGTTTGTAATTAATCAACTCAGTAAAACAGATTACCCTCTATGAGGTGTGTTCATTTTCTGCAATCAACTGAGGCCCTAATAAGAACCACTCAAATGAACTCACATCCCAGGATTAAATGAACTATTAGGATCATCATACAAAGTGAAATCAGACACAAATACCCAAATATTCTGTGAAATGTCCAGAATAAATAGTTGCCATATGCCTGGGGGATGGGACAGAGGAGAGAGGTGAGTGAGTAGAATACTACTGATAGTTATGTAGCTTCTTTTGGGGGGGGGGCATAGTTTCTTCAACTGTCTACTTGGCACAACCCACAGTCATCAGGGAAGAGCGAGCTTCACCTGAGGAGCTGCCTAAATCAGATTAGCCTGTAAGCAAGTCTGTGGGGTGTTTTCTTGGTTGTCGATTGACGTGGGACGGCCCAGCCCACGGTGGGAAGGTTGAAAGCCAGCCACACAAGCCTTTAAGCATCCATTCTCTGTTGGTTTCTGCATCAAGGCCCTGCCTTGCTCCTACCTTGATCCCCCTCTATGATAGACTATAATTTATGAGGTACAGTATAAGCTCTTTCCAAGTTGCTTTTGGTCATGGTGTTTATTCTGAGTAAATTTCTGAGTAGCAGAAAGCAATCTAGGCCCGGGGTGATGAAGAGGTTCATGAATACAGCAGTGGTAACGGATGTACACTTCTGGATATTCTAAACTAACAACTGTGTACTTTAGAAGGTTGGACTGAGGCTGGGGAGACGCTTTAGGCTGTAAAGGCACTTGCCAGTCTAAGCCTAACAACCTGAGTTCGATTCTGTGACCTCCGTGGTAGAAGGAGAGAACTGATTTCTGCAAATTGTCCCCTGACATCCACAGGCACTGAGTTACATGAACACTGGACATACACATGTGCAAATTCATATACATGCAATAAATAACTAAATTAATTTAAAAAAATACTGAACCAAGACTGGTGGTGCACACCATCAGCCCCAGCCCTCAGGAGGTAGAGGCAGGCTGATCTCTATGAGTTTGTGACCAGTTAGGTCTACATAGCAAGCTCCAGGCTAACCAAGGCACACAGTGAGACCAGGTCTCAAAAAAGCAAAAAAACAACTTCCCCCTCAAAAAAAACCCAAACCAAAAACCTAAATGAAAAAGGTTCATCTTTATGATACAGGGATTACTGTATCATACAGTATAGTTATTATTTTAAAATACTGTACAAATCTGAAGGCAGTTCATCTTGACCTCAATTACTGAATCTTTTCCCATCATCTTAACAGTTTCTTTTTTCTTGTGTTCAGAACATATGGATGACAGCATCCATAACTCTCAAACCTCTGAACATTCCTACGCCGGTGTTTGGGGAGGAACAGAACAGGGCAGCTCCAGCGGGACTCAGCCTTCCCTTCTTTGCTATTCCCAGAGAATGCCTTACCGCTGGACGGCTATGCTTTGCCTCAAGCACCACGTGGCACACCCATCGAGCAGTGCCTGTGTGACATCGTATGGCAAACTCAGCCCCTGGAGAGATGGACTGTTAGCAACCTGAAGGACTTTCTGCTCATCTTCCTCACTTCTGTCCACTCTCTGCACTCTGTACCACGCCTAACTACATTAGTATTTAGCGAACATCTTGGCCATTTGTATGTTTAATGGATATTGGGTGGGCCCCTTCACTACGGTGGGAGCCACAAGGCTGTGGAGGTTGACTGGTAAGCTTGAAGACAGAGATGCCTCCCCCTGTTTCTTTTTCTTTCTGAGGAGGTCTTACTATGTAGATCAGGTTGGCCATAAAATCACAGTCTTACCGCCTCCACCTCCTCAGTGATAGGATCTCAGGCGTATTCTACCACACCCCCATGCTGAGAGTCTTTTGAGATAATGAACTAGTGAACTGAGAAGATAATTTGCCATAACGATAAGTGAGAGAAAGAAGAGTAGACTCAAGAATGATTGGAGTGGGATAGGATGTTACATTCCGGCCATGGTCTATCTTTGCCCCGAGATAAGATCTCCTCTTGAAACAGAACAGAAACTTGCTGGCTCACCTGGCCAGGAAGCTCTCAGGAGCTGCCCATCTCTGCCCCCCAACATTTAAATTACAGAGTAACACAGTCATGTCCGGCTTTTTATATGGGTGCTAATGATTCGAACTCGGGTCCTCACACTTTAAGAACAGCGGCTTTTATTTTGTGAGCACCCTGACCTCAAATTCTCTATGTACTGAGGATGATCTTGAACTCTGATCCTTCTGCCTCCACCTCCCAAGTGCTGGGATTATAGGTGTGTTCCACCATGCCTGGATTTCTCTCCCTTTGTGATTGCAAGCATTTCTTTAGTACCTAGGAATTCACTAATGAGTGAGAAACCGTTGTAAGGACAAACAGATTCAAAGGGAAGGGTGTCATTTCATATTATCTTTGACAAATTTTTTTTTTAATCTTTTTCTTACACATCAGGAGAGGTAAGATTACTTAATAGAAAGGAAATAATTCAATTTTCTTTTAAGATGTTTTTAAAATGTATTATTGTGTGAACATGTGCATGGTGTATGTATGTGGGTACATGTGTCGTGGCAATCATGAGGTCAGAGCACAACTCTATGGAGTGGGTTCTCTCCTTCCGCCTTTACTATGGGATCCAAGGTCATCAAACTTGGGCAGCGATCCATCTCACTGGCCCCAGTTTTCTTTAACTGTGAGCTCTCCTGACATCTAATTCACTTCACCTCTTCCTTAGTAATGTGGAGTCAAAGCCTCACCTGAGGAGTGAGACCAGCACAGGACACCTCCAGTTTAATCTAAGCATTTACACACTTTTTGTTCACGCAGACACCTCCTGTTTTAACCTAAGCTTTTACAGACTTTGCTTTGTTCATGCTTACATTTTTGTTTGAGCATTCAGAGAGGTAATGGTCCCCACCCTTTTGAAGAATGTGTACAGGGTGTAAGGAGAGTAAGAATGTGTTTTCAGGGCTGTGTGCCTTCTAAAATCACATCGAAGTGGAACTGTGGGGTGACAACAGTGACGTGTTGGAGAACACACTGGGAAAATCGGCAGAAAGTTAAAACGACTTTTAAAGTTGCGTGGGTGCTCAGGAGAACTTTTGAAAAAAAATTACACATCACACACACACACACACACACACACACACACACACACACACACACGGAGGTCAGAGGACAGCTCTGTGAGTGGGTTCTGTCCTTCCACCTCCATGTGAGATCCAGACAGAGCAGGGCACATGCTTTCGTCACTGAACCGCCCCCAGCCCTTTGTAGCTTTTGAACTCCCTGACAGCAATGAATTACGTTTTCTCCGTGGTGGGGAAAGTACAAGAACTGGACCCTAGGGTCAGCAGTCCCTGGCCCCTGACCCCTGTCTCCGCTAACACCTGTGATCTTGGCTCTCCTGGCTGCCTTATCTGTGCACTGAGAGAGCTGGGCCAGTTCCCTGGGGTGTCTTCCTGCAATCCATTGTGCTGTAATAGAGCATCCCCCAGAGCAGCAGCTCCTGGGGTTGTTTGCCCTGGAGCTTACAGATTTGTGTCCCCACAGCTTCCCTAGTTTTTAGGAGCAGTTTTCCTCTGTCATCTGCCGTCATTTGTGGTAACTGCTAACAAAAAATGGCAGCTGTCTTAGTCCGTCGGCTACTTGCTCTCTGGTTTTCTGTGAGCCCTAAAAGCCAGGAAGCCAAGGGTAGCAGAAGCTACGCTTACTGCTTGAAGGAGCAGAGCACATCTCCTCAAGAGTAGCACACATAGTAACAACTATTTGGCCACTTATATACTTTGTTTATTTGAGACATGTAGCCTTGGCTTGCCATGTAGCTGAGGATAACAATGTTTGTTGGAAGGAGGAGGGGCTTTTTTTTTTTTTTTGGTTTTTCGAGACAGGGTTTCTCTGTGTAGCTTTGCGCCTTTCCTGGGACTCACTTGGTAGCCCAGGCTGGCCTTGAACTCACAGAGATCCACCTGACTCTGCCTCCCGAGTGCTGGGATTAAAGGCGTGCGCCACCACCGCCCGGCGAGGAGGGGCTTTTTTGAGACCAGGTCTTGCTCTAGATCCCTGGTTGGTTTGGGATTCACTACCTAGACCAGGTTGGCCTCAAATCCTGAGCGGAGCCTACTTTTGCTTTCCTAATGCTGGGGTCACAGGCATGAGCTGTCACATCTGGCTTTATGGGCTTCATTTGATGCTGGATTGAGCTCAGATTTTCATGCATGCTAGACTAGGACTCTACCAACTGAGCCACACTGCCAGTCCCGCTGACTTTTTCATAACTGTGTGCCAGTGTTCTCCTCTCTCTAGAGCTGATACGATGTCCCAATCCAAAGCTGTCTCTCCTGCTGGTGCCTCCCACCATTCATACTCGAGGGGACAGAACTGTTTACGAAGCTCCATGGAGCAGGCGCCTTGGCCCATTATCTGATCATTTCCTTTGCAAGGTAACACTGGCTTTACCCTGGTGAGGACTCTCACTCCTCTAAGAAGCGGCTGAGGAGGTGGTTCATTAAGGAAGCCCTGTTCTGGTTACTGAATGATTGATTGGGCTTCCCCACACTGAAGATGAAATATTTCCCCCTCATTTACTTGACTAGTAGTCTCCGAAAGCTGAGATGAAATACGTTCACTGCTGAAAGGATGCGGCCATAGCGACCAGGAAGGCCCAAAGAGGGGACTCCAGAGACCTTAAACAGAACATGGTGAGGTGCTTGAGAAGTCATTCACTGACGGCCAGTCTGCCTTCAAGTACCTCTTTTCTACTGGGATTGGGGGAGAACAGGCTGGTGGGTTTCATTTAAATTACTTGGGGACTAGGTGAAGAAACCAAGAAATGAATATCAGAATGATAAAGGGAAATAGGTCTTTCTGTCACTTAGGAAATGAAGAGAGAAGCCAGATGGATCCAACAATGACTTACTTGGGTGTTGCAAAGATCCTGGTCAGGAAAAGTAGCTGTGCTCATACATGGGCCCTGGTAAGGTTTCTCCCCAGAAGCACCTGCGTGAGATAAAAGCCAACACTGCTTTAAGCAGTTCTGATCAATCAATCAAGTTGATAGACACAGTGGATAGACAGTGCAGCAGCAGAGGGTGCCTTTCTTTATTCTTTCATCTTTTAGATTTGCTTCCTCTGACATCCCCTCCCCCAAGATGCTGCACTTCCAACCCCAGGGAACAGGAGAGCCAAATGAGCCCTCCGGATCCCAGCCTGAAATCCCTCCCCGCTCTGAAGCCCCAGTTCGTCCCTGTCAGGGAGTGGGGGGGAGTCCGGGGTCACTTACAGTAGTCAAGGCTGTTCTCGGCACTATGCTTGCTTCGGTCACAGGATGGCACTAACCCTCAGTTCTGACCTCACGGCTCAGAGAGGTCACCATGGAGACAGCAGATTGCAATTGTGACCTCCTGCTTGTCAGCAGTGTGCCACTGGTGGCCATTTGAGTTTGCCCACCCCCTCGGCTACAGGGGCCTGGACTGTAAATTTGGATATTACAGGGCGAGTATACCTGAACCCATAGAAGGGAAAAGAAGCTACTGCCCTGGAGAACAAACTCATGGAGTCGAGGGGTCGGGATGGGACACAAATACACCTCCAACTTCATCTTTGAGCCGTATGAGTAGTCCCTTCACCTGTGGATTTCAATGCTCTTTGTTCTTCCGAACTAAACAGAATCAGTCCCACAAATAAGCATCTATAAATTTATGTGGAAGCAATAGGAAACTCCATATTAAATCAGGCTCCGACATTCGGGTTTGCCGTAAAATTCTTACATGACATATGCACTCCAGTTGGGCCTTACATTTTTCTGAATGCCCATGTGGCTACAGTTACTGCCTTTTTATTCTCATTATCTCAGTAGTAACTATACATCGTCGGTTTTAAAACCGTTTAAGGAGACTTATGCCGAATCCATTCTGTGAGTTCTGTTTCTTCTTGGAAAGGAGAGAATAAAGCGCATGCCCTCCGAGGGTCTCCAGAAAGGTCCTCAGCACGCGTCCTTTGCTCCCCACCTTCCATTTTCATTGTGTGGTGCTGGCCATGGTCGGTTCTTAGGCAGGGCATTTTCCTCAAGGATTCTACAAGGAACTTAAAAGCAGGTTTTCTGTTTTTCAATAGGCAGTCTCATGTGGCTCAGGCTGGCCTTGAACTCCATGTAATAGAGACAAGCTTGGACTTCCAACCTTCCAGCCTCCACCTCAAAAGTCCCTGAATTGCAGGCATGTGCCACCTCACCCAGCTCAAAACTAGGTTTTCTGAAATGTATGAAGAACATGTTGAGGAGCAAGATTCTCAGACATTCCCCCTGCCTCGGTGACCGGTTGCTTGGTTTTGGCTGTGGAGCTTGGCTGAGCCCTGATTATCCCCAGCCTACACCACAGACTAAACGTGAGAGGAGCGTTTATCAGCACTGGCTCAGCAGGCACAAGAGTGCGAGAACTGTGACGAGGCTAGCCATTGATAAAGGTAGCCTAGAGTGTCAGGGGTAGAGAGGACTGGGGTGGACGTTTTGTATTATGGCCCCTGTACCTATCACTCATCCTGCTTTAATCAAGAGCCATGAGTATATCATGCATATGTGCGGACATATGTATGTGTGTGCGCACAGGAAGACCAGAAGTCAATGTCAGCTACGTTCGCTATCGCCCTCCAGCTGACCTTTTGATACAAAGACATTGAGGTGGTTTGAATAGGATGTGCCCCTAATCTGGCTGGGTGGTGGTGGCACACGCCTTTAATGCCAGCATCAGGGAGACAAGGACAGGTAGATCTCTGTGAGTTCGAGGCCAGCCTGGTCTACAGAGTGAGTTCCAGGACAGGCTCCAAAGCTACACAGAGAAACTCTGTCTCGAAAAACAAACAAATAAAAAGATGTGCCCCTGATCTCAGGCATATGAATATTTGGTCCCAATGGTGAAAAGTTGTTGTTGGTGTTTGCTTAAGTTCGGGAGGTGTGGCCTTGCTAGAGGAAGTATGTCATGGGGTGGGGGGTAGCTTTTGAGGTTTCAAAGGCCATGTACCTTTCCCAGTTCACTCTCTCTGCTTCCTGCTTGTGCTTCAAGATGTGTGCTCTCAGCTTGCTGTTCTCGCTGGCCACCTCTGCTCCATCATCATGGACTCTAATGCTCTGGAACTGTGAGCCCAGGTAAACCCTTCCTTCTATAAGCTGCCTTGATCACGGAACTCCTTGGATCTGCTCATCTCTGCTGTTACCCCCATGCCAGGGTTACAGATGTATACAGCCATTCCTGCCTTTTTACATGGGTACTTGGGATTCAGACTAGGACTTACTGCTTCCATGGTAGGCGCTTTGCTGGCTGAGCCATCTTCTTGCCCCTGCTAATCACTTTTTAGCTGTCCTTTTTGACTTAACATTAGGTTTGGATCCATCCAGCTATTCATACTCACTTCTCAGAATTTATTTTAATGCACCTCTTCAGGGTGGCAGTTTGTATGGCAATGGTGGGTGATACACATGGGTTCTTGTTAATGAACAGGACAACACCTGTCCTTAATTCTTAGCCAGTGAGTTCATATGGGATTCAAGGCACCAATTGCATGGCTTCGGTGGTTTGAATAGTAATGGCTCCCATAGGAGGCAGGCAGTGGTGGTTGTACACTTTTAACCCCAGCACTCAGGAAGCAAAGGCAAGCAGATCCTGAGTTCAAGACCAGCCTGGTCTATAAAGCATGTTCCAGGACAGCCAGGGCTATACAGAGAAACTCTGTTTTGAAAAACAAACAAACAAACAAAACAAAAGAATGGCTCCCATAGGCTCCAGTATTTGAATGCTTGGTCCCCAGTTGCTGGAACTATTTGAGAGCGATTAGGAGGTATGGCCTTGTTGGAGGAGGTGTGGCCTTGTTGGAGGAAGTGTGGCCTTGTTGGAGTGGGTGTGGCCTTGTTGGAGGAGGTGTGGCCTTGTTGGAGGAGGTGTGGCCTTGTTGGAGAAGGTGTGGCCTTGTTGGAGTGGGTGTGGCCTTGTTGGAGGGGGTGTGGCCTTGTTGGAGGAGGTGTGGCCTTGTTGGAGTGGGCGTGGCCTTGTTGGAGTGGGTGTGGCCTTGTTGGAGTGGGTGTGGCCTTGTTGGAGGAGGTGTGTCACTGGAGGTGGGCTTTGAGGTTTCAGAAACCCATGCCAGGCCCAGTGTTGTTCTCTTTGCTTGACACTTGCAGGTTGGATGTGAGCTCTCAGCTACTGCTCCAGCACTATGCCTGCCTGCCTGCCACTGCCCTCCCCATCATGATGTTCATGGACTAAGTCTCTGAAGTTGTAAACAAGCTGCTAATTAAATGCTTTTCTTTTATAAGTTTCATTTGTCATGGTCTCTCCTCACATCAACAATAGCTAAGACAAAGTCCTTCAGCTATCCGTGAAGCAGTCCTGATTTCTCTCAGACTCCTAGACCTCAGCATTACATCTGCCCACTCACACATGGGCACACGCTTGCTTCCCTCCTACCAGGACTAGTTTTATTTTAGGGAATGTTGAGTCTGTGGACTTAAAAAAATAACTAAAAAGAAGTTCTGAAATGTTCACATTTAACTGAAGTAACATATAGCTCATTCCAGAGCTGAAGGGAGAGGCCAGGAAGCCATGCTCTTTCCCAGCTTTGGCTGCACCCTTTGTGAGTGTACTATTGTGGAGAGCCAGTACAGGGCTCTTTGGGTGCACGGCTTCATACTGCCTCATGGATCTGGTGAAACCATTCGGCTAGTGTGGAAAGTGGACCACCACCTGATGTAATCCAGATAAAAGCTGCCTTTCTTCTTGTTTACTTAGTTTTAAATTGTATTTATCTATTCTTCGAGACTCTCATACATGTATTCAATGCTTTTATTTGCTTTTGAGACAGTTTCTTAAACTGCAGTGTAAGCTGTCCTGAAACTCACTTATTTAATCTAGGCAATCCTCCTGCTTCAGTCTCCTGAGTGCTGGGATTACAGGCATGAGCCGCCACACCTGCCTGGGATTTATTCGTTCCTTTTCCAGCAGCAGTTCTAAATGCCACAGGAAATTAAGCAGGATAACATTCGTGGGGCTTTGCCTTGTGGCCTGCGACGGTGTGCTTCCACATGGAGAGCCAGCTCTATCCCTCAAAGGACCTGCCTGAAGTGACACTCATAAGTTTCACAATCCTTTGGCTCAAATATTCATGTCTGTGGGAGATGGGGACCCTTTGTCGCATTATGTCCTTGGCTTCCATGTGTAAAACTCAAACTTGTAGGGGCTGGGGAGATGGCCCAGTTGTTAAAGTGCTTGAGTTCAATCCCCAGTACCTACACAAAAAAAGGAAAAAGCTAGGTGTGTGATGTGTGCTCACACTCCCAGTGCTGAGGGAGTGAAGACAGGTAGATCCCGAGGCTCTTGGGTTAGCCAGCCTGTCTTCCCTGTGAATTCTAGGCCAGTGAGAATGACTGATTGTCTCACAAAACAAGATGATGAGTTCCTGAGGACACTTGAGGTTGTCTTCTGTCTTTCACATGCACACACCTCCCCCGCCCCACAGGTACACAACCTGTACACAATCGAACGTCTAGTGGAGAAGCTCTTTTGAAGTGTTGATTTATTGAAACGGAAGGGATCAAGGGATTCCAGTTCATACCGTTAGCACTAATGTAATTCATTTAATAAAGGGCTAGATCAGGAACAACCCAGAGATTAATACTTTAATCTGCAACCTAACCTTTCAAAAAAGACTCTTGTGAGTAAAGGATCTGAACAGTCTTCTAAAGAACATGTACAGTTAGCCAATAAATGTATGAAAGGTGTTGAACATTAGTCATGGGAATATGCAAATCAAAGCAGTAATGAGATGCCACTCCACACCCACCGAAGTGGCAAGAGTGTGGAAAATTAGGATTCTCTCACATTGTTGGAGGGAATGTAAAGTGCTATGGCAGAAGAGAACATGGTCCAGTAGTTAGTAAGAAGTTAAACAGAGATGGTTTCTCTCTCTCACACACACACACACACACACACACACACACACACACACACACACACAGACAGAGGACACATACACACAGAGTTCTATGTCAGTTTCTAATGATCTTGGCTGCCAGAAATGTTTTATTTCTTATTTCTGAATTTCTTATTCACATCTTAGATGTGAGCTCTGCTCTTCTGACTCTTGAGTTTGGAGAAGTCACATGATCCTTCGTGAACATTTCCTTCATATAACAATGGCATCATATAGCCTGCTTACCTCTCTCTCTCTAAGGCATGTTCCTGTGAACTGATTAAAAGGTTAAATGTGGTGGTAATCTAATTGTACTGAAATATTATTTTGATTGTATGTTAATAAATAAAGTTGTCTGGGGGTCAGAGCTATTAGAGCCATAGCAAGAGTGTGGCGGTGGTGGCACACGCCTTTAATCCCATAAGATCTCTGTGTGTTCAGGGTCAGAGCTATTAGAGCCATAGCAAGAGTGTGGCGGTGGTGGCACACGCCTTTAATCCCATAAGATCTCTGTGTGTTCAGGGATACAGTCAGCATTGGAGACATATACCTTTAAGACCTAGGGGGCTGTACATTCAGACAGTGACGAGGCAGTCATGTGTTTGGGTTTACAACCAATGAGAAGGCAGAACAACATACTTTAAAAAAACGAACCGACAGGAAGTAGGTCTCTTTTCGCGAAGCTGGGACAGCAGGAGGAAGGGTGAGATTTTAGCTCTGAGCTCTGACCTCTCGGCTTTCTCTTTTACATTGTTTCTGTGTTTCTTATTTAATAAGATGGTTGGTTACATCAATAGTTAAATATTCTTGTAATGCAAACATTAAATTATGACAACATGAATCAGGTGGTGGTGGCACATACCTTTAATCCCAGCACTCGGGAGGCAGAGCCAGGCAGATCTCTGTGAGTTCGAGGCCAGCCTGGTCTACAAAGCGAGATACAGGAGAGGCACCAAAGCTACACAGAGAAACCCTGTCTCAAAAATAAATTATGGCAATATTAGCTACATCATTCAAAACCAAGGTATTAGGTGAGCATAGTAGCTCACATCTGTAATCCTAGCATGTGTGAGTTAGAGACCCCAGGTTTAGGATTAGGGTCATCTTCTACTACATAGCCAGTTATGTGGTTCCCTTTTCCCTCATAGTCCATTGGCCACCAGTCCACGAGGACAAAGTGGCAGAAGTGGCAACGGAAAGCCTTGTATGTGGCCTGTGAACACAGTGGCGATAGCTTTCCGGGAGACAGCTTCAGTGAGTCGGCTCAGCTTTATTCCAGAGTGAGGAGAGATGTAAAGGATCGGGCAGTGGCTGGGGCATCACCTAATTTGCATTAAACAGCACGCTCCTATCATAAAGCTAGTACAAGTCTTAGTTATCATATGTGGAAGCACTATACTATTGTAAAGCTCCTAGCACAATGTCTGTCTACCACATGGGCACCAGGGAACTGCATCCAGGGTCACACTAGAGATAAGTCAGGCATCCTGGCCTAGAGACATCCTCCAGATAAGGCTAGGTGGAGAGCAGGAAGCCCTCTGTCGGGAGGAGGGGGGAAGTCCTCCATGTTGCTGAGCTTGGAGAGAGCTGCCAGGCCATGGTAGACTGCAACCTCTGACCAGCAGGGACTCCCGGCATCCAGTCTGAAGCCAACCTTGGTCTACATGAGACCACACCTTCAATGAAAGAAAACAACAGCAAAACCACTACAAATTTCCCCCAAAAGGTGTAATCTAACTTTTTCTATTTTGAGTCATTTCCCTGTGTTTTATTGTCCTCTCAAACTTAGTGAATGAGACAGAATGATATTTAAACATGAAAAGTCTTAATGAAGTCATGATTAATGTGAATAAAGCTAAGAACATTGTGATGGTTAATTGTCATTGTCAACTTGACTATATTGAGGTGGGTTCGCCCAGGAGACCTACTCTGTGCATATCTGTAAGGAATTTAACAGAAAGATTGAACCAGGAGGAAATGCTCACTCTGAACCAGGTGACACAGTCACATGGGCTGGGGTTCTGGATTTCATAAAAGGAAAAGGAGAATGCTGGCCTGAGCACCAGTACCACCTCTCTGCTTCCTGACTGTGGCTGTAATGTGACCAGCCGCCTCATGCTCCTGCTACCATGCTTTCCCACCGTGATGACTGCACACAGTGTGACCAGCCGCCTCACGCTCCTGTCACCAAGCTTTCCCACCGTGATGACTGCACACAGTGTGACCAGCCGCCTCACGCTCCTGTCACCATGCTTTCCCACCGTGATGACTGCACACAGTGTGACCAGCCGCCTCATGCTCCTGCCACCATGCTTTCCCACCACGATGGACTGCACACAGTGTGACCAGCTGCCTCATGCTCCTGCTACTGTAAAATTTACCTTCAAATATGGCGATGTAAAACTGGAGAGATTGCTCAGCAGCTAAGAGCACTTACTGTTCTACAGAGGTCCCAGGATCTATGCAAGACAGCTCACAACCATCTGTAATTCTAGCTCCAGAGAATCTGATACTCTCTTCTGTCCTCTGTGGATAGCATGCATGCATGTAGTGCAGAGACAGATACTCAGACAAACACTCATACACAATAAAGTAAAAATAAATGTAAAAAAAAAAAAAAACAACCGCTAAGCACTTTTTACTTGACCCTTCATTGCTTCTGTATCAATCCCTCCGTTGAGCTGTTTTAGTGTTCTGGTTGGATCTCAGAAACCAGAGTTCAAGGAAGCATATTTAATCTACCTGATACAATACCTCAGTGCCTGTAGCAATGCCATGAACCTGGTATTTACCCAGTAAATAATGAGGTTATCTGTTGCCTGGTAACAGAGAAGGCTAAACTGATAAATGGAAATAGGACAGTGAAAATGTTGAGGGTCACACTGAATTTTGTCAGAACAGTAAAACTAACTTAAAGCATCTTGGGCAATGAGTGATGTCTACACCTTTCAGCAGATCAAGGATACGACCATGAGCCTCAGAGAAGTGAAGAGGAGATATGGGAGCTGATGCACCTGCTTGGCAATGAATGAGAAGGGGGAGACAGCCTGCTTTTTCCAGTCATGCCAGCTTGGCTGAACACAGTATGGAAATTCTTCCCTGGGACTTTTGTCCAGAGTCTGATGTCCTTCCTCAAAGGAACCTGCCTTACCACTTACAGCTGATAGTGTTTTCTGTTTTTTTTTTTTCATTAAAAATTCTTTGTATTCCATTTTATTTGATTTATTTGTGTGTATTAACACACCGGTGCATGAGTGTGGATGTTGGAAGGCATCTCTCAGGAGTTGGTTCTCTCCTACCGTGCGGGTTCTGGAGATGACTCGGGTCATCAGGCTTGGCAGCAAGTCCCTTTACCTCTACCCACCTCACCGGCTCCTCTGTGGTATTTTGAACATAATTGGGCCCCATAACCTCAGAAGGAGTGGCACATAATCTCACCAGGAGGTGTGGCTTTGTTGGAGTGGGCGTGGCCTTGTTGGAGGAAGTGTGTCACAGTAGGGGCAGGCTTTGAGGTTTTCTATGCTCAGGATACTGCCCAGTGTCTCAGTTGACTTCCTGTTCTTTGCAAACTAAGATGTAGCCAGCACTATGTCTGCCTGCACTCTGTTATGTGCACCATCATGATGATAATGGACTGGACCTCTGAAACTGTAAGCCAGCCCCTCCATTAAATGTTTTCTTTATAACAGTTGCCATGGTCATGATGTCTCCTCACAACAATAGAAACCCTAACTAAGACACCCTCCTTATTGTGTGTGTGTGTGTGTGTGTGTGTGTGTGTGTGTGTGTGTGTGTATGTGTGTGTCCCCAGAGGAGGGCATCCAACATCATCCTCAGGAATGCTGTCCATATATTTGGAAACAGTCTTTCTTTGGTATGGAGCTCACTAATTAGGCTACACTAGCTTACCCATGAGCTCCAGGGACCCTCCTGTCTGCGTTCCCTAGTACTGGGATTTCAGGCATGTCCCGTCATAGGTGGTATTTTTATGTGGACCCTTGTGCTCACAGGGCAAGCACTTTACTGACTAAGCAAACCCTGACCCCAGCCCTGGGCTTTCCTCTTCCTCTCTTAGAAGCTGTTGAATTATCAGGCAGGATGCCCAGGACAGGTAATAGTGGTATGGTGGCCTTTTTAGGGGTAGTTGGAGTTAGACGCAGGTCTTAGGAAGGGGAACAAGCAGAGAGCGGCATTTCTTCAGATGTGATCCCTTCCTGTAAGCCATCATTGATATGCTGTATCTTCCTCAAGTATCCAGGCACACACCACGGTGTGCAATCCTGTCCGGATCACTCGTGACGCTAGATGGACTGTGCAAAGTCCCAAGCTGCTTCCAGGGGTCACTGCCGCTATGAGTCACTTGTCTCTGCTGCTGAAATGCCCCTTCAGGATATAGACACCATGATAATGTCTTAGCACAGCAATAAGCAATGCTCACTCACAAGAGTGGAAGGTTTTCCCCCCAGCTGAGGCTGCATGCCACTCTCTGGGGCTGAGACAGAGATCAGGCAACCCTGAAGTCACTGCTTTCATCTTCTTTTCCCAACTTCTCTTGGATCTTCCTGCTTCCCCAGGGTGGTCCGATTTTGACTGAAGATGAATGTTATAGGCTCCCTCTTCAGAGCTCTGCTTTTGGATTCTTTCTAAAAACAAAACCAAAGCCGGGCGGTGGTGGCGCACGCCTTTAATCCCAGCACTCGGGAGGCAGAGCCAGGCGGATCTCTATGAGTTCGAGGCCAGCCTGGGCTACCAAGTGAGCTCCAGGAAAGGTGCAAAGCTACACAGAGAAACCCTGTCTCGAAAAACAAAAAAAAAAAAAAAAAAAAAACAAACAAACAAACAAAAAAAACAAACAAAACCAAACCCAGGCTTTGTCTCTAAGGCAGTCATCACATGCTTGGGTCATTTAGAAGCATTTGACTGCAGAAAGGGAGCAAGCACATGCTCAGTAACACAGATCACAGAGCACCCTGGGAAGGCTCCATGGTTGGTATCACAGGAAGCGTGGGGAAGATGCTAGATTTTTTTTCCTTTTTTTTTTTTTTTTTAAGATAGGATTTCTCTGTGTAGCCCTGGCTGTCCTGGAACTTGCACTGTAGACCAGTCTGGCCTCAAACTCAGAGATCCACCTGCTTCTGCCTCCCAAGTGCTGGGATTACAGGCATATGCTATTGGGATTATATCTCTAGCAATCCATGGAATCTATTTAATGAGCAAAAGAACTTATTTGGGTGTTAACTCACAAGACAGAATAAAGGAATTTGTTGCAGGATCTTGGAAGGATGAGGCACAGCTCTGCCCTGGTCCATTCTAGCATCCAAAACCACAAGGTAGTGAAGAGAGAGTGCAGTGGGTAGCCATTCCAGCTTTGATCTGGAAGTTCCAACCCCCACTGAGACTCTGGCAACTGTCATGCCTATGAGGCAGGGCCAGGGGAGGCGTCTGGAGACCCGAGATCTAGATGGGCCAGCTCTCTCTCTGTTCCTGGACCCTAGATGGTGGAGGTTGACCGAGCAGAGCTCTAGAGAACACTGCTGGACTGCAATACACCTTCCCCAGACCCCACGACCTACCTATCCCTTAATTTGTAAGTTACGCCATTAAATAAATATCCTTTTAACTACGTGGAGTGGCCTTAATAATTTCACCAATAAGAAAGAGTGCATATGTGCATCCCACGTCTTAAGGGTCCCCCAGTGGCCACACCCCAGGGGCGTGTACCTCACGGTCATAGGCAGGGGTAACAGTTACCTGCTGTCTCACTGTGACGAGCCACAAGAATACGATACGGGGAGTCCAGCCGTATATAATAAGCTACACCTTGACTGACCAAGGGTCCTTCAAGTGGGAAGCCATTCATCACGGAATATTTGGTGTTATTCAGCTTTAATAGTCAGCCACTCCTCTTTATGAATTTCTTGTGCTCATAATTCCCACAGAACGTGTATGTGTGAGCATCCTGCTCGGGCCAGTATCTTTATAAGGTCTGTAGGCAGGGCCTTCTGCCTCTGAGCTCCCTGCTCCCTTTTTAGCATTTGATTGGGTATCTGTCTTTTGCAAATTTCCCCTCTAGCTATGGCCAGCCCCAAACAAGGCCCTGAAGGACTAGCAGGGAAGAGAATAGTGGAGTCCATACCTTCCTTGCCTTCAGGCCTAGTGGCATTCCAGAGCAACTAACTGAGAACAAAGGAGGTTTTTACATGTCTGGGTGGTGTGAAAGGTGGAACAGGATTCCTGAGAGACAGACCGCATGGCCAGAGAGAAGAGAGGAAGACAGATGTTCTGTAGAGGGTAAGGCAGATCTCCTGTAGAGTTTTCTGAGAGCCAGGAGTGAGGAGCCAGGAAGGAGAGATGGAGGACGAAGGAACAGAGGACGAAGATGAGGTCAGAAGCACAGGAGCTTCCTAAAACTACGAGGACAGGAAAAGTGGGCACAGAGAGGAGCTGAGTGTGAGGACGGAGCTGAAGCTGTGTAGATAGAATTTTGTCACAGGAATGGGGTGAACGGACAAAGAGCTTGGTGTATCTAGACTCATTCCCCGCAAAAAAAACAATTGTTGCCATTCATAGTTTCTCTTCTGGGCCTCCGGAAGAACATTATTAAGGCTGGTCCATTATAATATTTGAGCCCTCACTAGGGGTGGTGTGCTGTGGATATTGCTCTGTACACTGTGAATATGTTGCTCTGATTGGTTAATAAATAAAATGCGGATTGGCCAGTAGCCAGGCAGGAAGTATAGTATAGGCGGGATAAGCAGGGAGGAGAATTCTGGGAACAGGAAGGCTGAGTCAGGAGTCGCCAGCCAGACACAGAGGAAGCAAAATGTGAAGGCAGAACTGGGAAAAGGTACCAAGCCATGTGGTTAAACATAAATTATGGGTTAATTAAAGTGTAAGAGCTAGTCAGTAATAAGCCTGAGCTAATGTCCGAGTAGTTTTAATTAATATAAGCCTCTGTGTGTTTACTTGGGCCCAAACGGCCACAGGGCCGCGGGAGCCGGGCAGGACCAGGAAAACTTCAGCTACGGAGGTGCTTCAGGGAATGGTTCAAACAACTACCACTGCAATGTGCCGTCGCCGCCACCACTGTGTGCTGCGGGGCTGACATGGAAGAGTTTCACTTGTTTTATGTTTTTAATTGTTTCAATGCACAGGTATTTCTGTATTACTAAAAGTTTTTCTTAAAAAAAAAAAAGACTATACTGGTGTTTTCCTTTATAATGCACATAATACATAAAATTTACTAATTTCTTTTTGTTAATCTCTTAAAGTATTTTATTAATTCCTTGAGAACAGCATGTATGTGCACACTGTATTTTGATCATATTCAACCTTCCCCCTCCCTCCCTCTTTTTTTTTTTGAACCTAGGCCCTTGCACATGATAGGCACGCTACCACTGAACTATATGCCCCAACTGCTCCTTTTCTCTTGAGAAAGGGTCTCATGATTGCTTCTGAAAGGGTTCTTACTGAGCCGTCGCCTGATCCTGCCATCATACTATCTCTGTGAATTTGACTCTTTGAGGCACCCTACGGCATTTGTTCTCCTTCACGGCTTGCTCAGTGCCCTGATGATGTTTGTTTTGTTTCTGAGACAGGGTCTCTCTGTGTAGCCCTGGCTGTCCTGGAACTCACTCTGTAGACCAGGCTGGCCTCAGACTCAGAGATCTGCATGCCTCTGCCTCTGCTCCCAAGTGCTGGGATTAAAGGTGTGCACCACTGTGCCCTGCCAAGCCCTTTCAAGGTAAACAAAGCAGGTAAAACAGGACTGTCCATTCAGAACAGACTTTGAATTCATCTCAAGAATGATCAGTCTTCGATAATGCAAAGTAAACTTGTATATAATAAAAGAGAGATGGCTCAGTGGTTAAGAGCACTGACTGCTCTTTCAGAGGACCCAGGTTCAATTCCCAACATGCTGTGGGAGGATCCTTCTGTACACTGTGAATGTGTGTTGTTCTCATTGATTGATAATAAAAGTTGATTTGACCTATAGCCAGGTAGAATAAGGCTGGATGGGAAAGCCGAACGGAGATGCAGGGAGAAGAAGGGCAGAGTTGGGGGAGACGCAAGCCAGCCACCCAAGGAACAAGATGCCAAAGGACCAGTAAGCCATGGGTCATGTGATGATGCATAGATAAATAGAAATGGGTTAATTTAAATGTAAGAGCTAGTTAGTAATAAGCCAGAGCCATTGGCCAACCATTAATAATTAATATAAGCCTCTGTGTGATAATTGGGGAAGGGGCTTCAGGATGGGTGGGACAGAGAAAGCCTCCATTTACACCAGCACCTACACGGCAGTTCATACCTGTCTGTAATTCCGAGATCTGACACCCTCGCATTTTTATTACACCTTTGTAATGTAGTGAGCAGGAGTCCTCCTTACACAATGACTCTCGTCCACTGCCCAGCCCCTTGCTGTCCCTTGCCATGGTTTGTACACCTTGGGTTGGAGATGACTCCCCAAAGGTGTTGGATGTTTTGTGCTGGTGACTTTGATGAGTCAGTTTTGAGTTTAATTATTAAAAATATGTTCTCTTAGAGATGCTTTACAGACATCTTAAAACTTATTAAGTTGCCAGACCGTTAACTGTACTAAAGTGCGCAAGGAAGCCATTCTGTACATTATCTGCACCATCCCCGGCAGCGCTGGCTCTGAAGTACGTTTCTCTGAATTCCCCTCTGCTCACTGGAAGACAAAAGGAAGAGGCAGCAGGTCCTGCCTGAGCTGAACATTCCTGCCGAAGTGGCTGACTGGCCTGGGCTGGTTGGTGTCTTCTAGAAAGACCCCTCTGTTTACCCGAAGCACAGGCGTCCATCGTGCACTGTCCAGGCACAGGCTTGGCCTGCCTTGTAGGACTGTTAGGTTCCTGGGCGGCCCTGCAGCGCTGGGTTCCAGAGCACACAGGTTGTTTCTTTGCTGAGGGCTCCTCACTCACAGGCTGGGAGCAGCTCTCTCCACCCTCCGATAAAGTGTTTTCTCTTTTAAACCTAGATCCTGTGTTTACATCTATAGTAATCTCACATCTGGTATCCTGGAATAATTTTATATGCTATGAATGCCTTCAGGAGAAGACAGCACATGTGCTAGGGATGATTTTATGCAAAATGAAGTAAAAGGGATGATTTTGTATAAAAACATCTTGTAGCCAGAGCAAGCATGATGGGAAGAGTCTGCGGTAAATGAAGACAGATTACACTTCATTTTTACACAATAGTAAAAACACAACCATATCTATACTTTACAAATATAATGAGATATCTGTGTTTAAGATGCCGTAATGGGGGGGTGGGGCTGAAGAGATGGCTCTGCCGTTAAAAGCTCTGGCTACTCTTCTCGAGGACTTAGGTTTGATTTCCTAGCACTCACATGGCAGCTCACAATCATCTGTAACTCCAGTTCCAGGGGATCTAATGCCCTTCTTTTAGTCTCTGCAGACACCAGACACCACATGGTTCACAGACATACATGCAGGCAAGCACTCATACACATTGAGAGAGAGAGAGAGAGAGAGAGAGAGAGAGAGAGAGAGAGAGAGAGAGAGAGAGAGAGAGAGAGAACGGCACAATACTAACAGAGTCCTCTGATCTCCTCTCTAGAAAGGCCTCCAAGCAAGAGTGAAGCCAAGGCATCTCTGCTTGAATAACCGAGGGGCAGCTCCAGTGTAAAGATACAGTCTGTAAGCAGAGTGGTCAGGATCAGTGCTGACAACACGCACTGGGGCCTCAGTGGAGGTTTGAGAGCACATTTTTCACGTTGTCAGCAAAGCAAAAGCAGCCGTTCCTGACTCAGAACAAAGGGAACACAGAGGACCACTGTGTTCTCTAGGAGCAATTTGCCAGTGAGGAGAGTATAGAGAGAAATGTACTTTATGCATCACTGAAGTTACAGATCTGAATTTTGCGTGCATATGTGTGTGTGCATGTGTGTGTAGAGATAAACTCTGTGAACAAATAAAAATAGACAACAAAAAAAGCCCAGAGTTTACTCACAGGAGGCACAGTTTTTAAAGACTTAACTGTGAACGGGATCCTCTGAATCTCCCATAATGTTTCTGCAGTTACACAGTATGAGCATAACTGAAGGGTAGGGATGGTCCTCAGTGGTAGAGTGCTTGCTTGCCTCACATGTGTGAGACCCTAGGTTTAATGTCCAATGCTGGAAAGAAGGTGGAGGATGGAGGGACTGCTGTGGATGTCGTTCTGTATGCTGTGAATGTATGCTGCTCTGATTGGTTGATAAATAAAGCTGCATTGGCCTATGGCAGGGCAGGATGAAGCCAGGAGAAAAAATACAACAGAGTTAAGAGGAAGAGAAAGGAGAGGCAGGAGACGCCATCCTGTCATCCAGGGAGCAGCAGGTAATGGGACGCAGGTAAAGCCACGGAACATGTGCGATACGTAGATTAATAGTCATGGGTTAATTTAAAATATAAAAGCTAGCTAGCAAGAGGCCTGCCATAGACCATACAGTTTGTAAATAATGTAAGCCTTTGTGTGTTTCCTTGGGTCCCAGCAGCTGCGGGATGGGCAGGACACAGGAAGAGGTGAAAGGAGGAGGAGAGAGGGAGGAAGAAAGAGATGGAGAGAAGGTTCAACAATAGCAGTCATAAAATTATCAATTCATAACTTCTTATATAAAACACATTGTAATTATATAAAGATAGTGGAGGAAAGAAGGAGAAATGGTAGATGAAAAAATTCTCATCAGAAGAATGTTACTCCTATGCAGCCTGGTGATACATGCCTGTAATTCCAGCACTCAGGAGGCTGAGGCAGACGGATCACTTAAGTTCAAGTTTCAGGCTAGCCAAGTCTATACATAGCAAGATTCTGTCATAAACAAATCAAGATACCTCAAAACAAATGACAAGTTGACTGCACCATTAAGAACTATAAAAGGACTGAGCAGACGATTTGGTCATTAAAGCAAGCAAGCATGGGGACCTGAGTGCCAGTCCCTGGGACACATGTAAAAAGCTGGTCATGGCAGCAGGAGTCTCTGACCCCAATACCAGAGAACCCGGGGGAGGGGTGGATCCTAGCAGCTTATTGGCTGCCAGTTAGCTCTTCCCTAGATGACAGATGGTAACTGAAAGCCAAATAAACCCTTTGGCCCCCATGATTGTGCACATGCACAGACAGACAAACTTCACACAAATCATCTCTTTATTAACAATCTTCTGTAAGGGGCTAGGTGCAGTCCGAGTTTTCCTGTCGCAACCACCTGCTCCCAAATAACTGACACAGAGGCGTAATATTACTTATAAAGGCTTGGCCGATAGCTCAGGCTTGTTACCTCACTTTCTACACGTCCTGCTTCCTCGGTGGCTGGCTGGCACCTCCCCACTCTGCCCTTCTCCAGCCCCGCATCCTTAGTTTTCCCCCAGCCATACTTCCTGCCTGGCTACCGACTGTCAGCTTTTTATTAACCAATGAGCATCACACATATTCACAGTGTGCAGAAGGATTATTTCACAGCAGCTGGAAGCTGGCTCAGTAGGTAGAAGAGGTGTGCGCCCACAGGTGGAGGTGATATCAGGTCAGGTACCTCCTTCAGTCACTCTCCTGTTCTCTGTCTTATTCCCTCGAGGCGCAGGCTCCCGCTGAACTGAAAACTCACTGTTCCAGCTAGTCTGGCTGGCTGGTGGGACCTCAAGATCCTCTGTCTTCACTCCAGGGTGCTGGAGTTACAGGCATGCACAGCCATGTCCGGCTTTTTAGGGAGATGCTGGGGTTTCGAACTCAGCCCCTCACGCCCACAGAGTAAGCTGTTCTACCCACTGAGCCACCCTCCTAACTCCTTGTGGAAGATTTTTAATAAAGAAATGCTTTATGTGAAGTTTGTTTGTCTGTTTTCCTTCCCTTTTTCCTTTTCTTCAGGGGTGTTGGGGATAAAAGTTGGACATAATAGAGGTTCTGCCACTGAGCTGCATCCTCAGCCTGGCATTTTTTTGTGACAGCGTCTTATATATGTTACCCACACTGGCCTTGGACCACTGACCTTTCTGCTTTTGCCACTGTGATGCTGGGAACATGGGTGTGCTCATCACCCTAGCAACACGAGGGATGTTTATGAAAGTGCAGATAGAGTGAAGGCCCAAAACGTTGTGGGGACTGGAAACAGCAGGAGTGACCTTGCATATGGAGCATCAGGGGTGTGTGTGAGTGAGTGTGTTTCAGTGTGTGAGTGAGTGTGTGAGTGAGTGTGTTTGAGTGTGTGTGTGAGTGAGAGAGAGAGAGAGAGAGAGAGAGAGAGTGTGTGTGTGTGTGTGTGTGTGTGTGTGTGTGTGTGTGTGTGTGGTGTCCTGTACAATGTACTGACAGGAAGGGTTGCTCAGTGGAAAGAGTCCCGCCCTTGGTGGAGGGATTTGAGTCATTTTTGATGACCTGGCAGGGGAAAGGCAGGGAAACACATTCCCTGACCTCCCTCTATTGTGCTATCTCTGATCTGTGAAGGAGCTAGGAGGAGGGGAAGGAACATGTCATCATGTCTCTGGGCACTTGGAGATGGACAGTGTGATGCATCTGATAGATGCGGAGACAGACTCAGGTCCAGCTACTCCCCAAGGCCATCGACCTGCTTGAGATTTAAAGTGGGGTGGGGGGTGTTAAGTCAGTGTTTTTGTGGTGCTGGGGTAGGACTCAGGGCCTTATGCATGCTCGGCAACCAGTCCACCACTATGGCCAGCCCAGGGCAGAGGCTCTCCTGAAGATCATCACTCTGCTGGTGACTGGTCTGGTTAGGAGCTCAGGTAGTCTGTGAAAAGTTCCCCAGAAGAGTCCAGATTGTAAAGCACAGTTGTTTGGAAACATGGTTTGTTGACATCTGTGCGGGTTTGAATGAGAATGGCCCCCAAGTATCTCAATGCTTAGGCACCAAGAGTGAAACCAAGAGGATTAGGAGAATTAGGAGGTGTGGCCTGGTTGGAGGAAGTCTGTCACTGGGGGTGGGCTTTGAGGTTTCAAAAGCCCATGCCAAGGCCCAGTCTCTCTCTCTCTCTCTCTCTCTCTCTCTCTCTCTCTCTCTCTCTCTCTCTCTCTCTCTCATCTTCAAATCAGGATGTAGCTCTCAGCTGCTGCTCCAGCACCTGCCTGCTTGCCACCATGCTTCCTGCCGTGATGATAAGATGATAATGGACTCACCCTCTGAATCTGTAAGCAAGCCTCCAATTAAATGCTTTCTTTTATAAGATTTGCCTTGGTCGAGTGGGAGAGCAATGAAAGAGAGAAGATAGTGATAGAGGGAGCCATTATGGGGTAAGGGAGAAGCCTGGTGCTAGAGAAATTCCCAGGAAGCCACAAGGATGACCCCAGATTAGACTACTAGCAAGAGCGGAGAGGGTGCCTGAACTGACCCACTGCAGTAATTAGATCGGTGAACACCCTAACTGTCATCATAGAGCCTTCTTTTAGTAACTGATGGAAGCAGATGCAGAGATCTACAACCAAGCACCCGGCCGAGGTCTGGGAGTCCAGGCGAAGAGAGAAAAGATGGATTCTATGAGCAAGGGTCGGGGGGTGGTGTCAAAATGGGGAAACCTACAGAGACAACTGAACCAAGCTCATAGGAACTCATGAACTTTAGACGGACAGCCGTGGAACCTGCATGGGACCAGACTATGCCCTCTGCATGTGGGAGACAGTTGTGTAGCAGTCTGTTTGAGGGGCCCCTGGCAGTGGGATCAGGATCCATCCCTGGTGCATGAGCTGACTTTTTGGAGCCCATGACCTATAGTGGGAAACCTGGCTCAGCCTTGATGCAGGGGGGAGGGCCTTGGTCCTGCCTCAGCTGAATGTACCAGGTTTTACTGACTCCCCATGGGAGGCCCTAACCTTTTGGAGGAGGGGTGGGGGGTAGGTCAGGGATGGAGTTTGGGGGGAGTGGGAGGAGGAATGAGAGGGGAATCTGTGGTTGGTATGTAAAACGAATAAAAATAATTTTTAAAGAAAAAAACGATTTGCCTTGGTGATGGTGTCTTTTCACAGGAGAACAGTGCCCGAGACACGTGCAGTATTCATGCTGGATGACTACAATACAAACCACCAGAGCAGTCACAGTCTGAGCGCTACAGGGGGAACCCGGGGCTCCTCTTTGGTTCTTAGTCTTGTTAATAAAAGAACTTAAAACGGACTCAGTAAGGAACTCACAGTTTAGTCAGAGTTCGAGAAACAGCGATGCAAACAGGCTGTGAAGCTGGGCAGCCACTGGGAGAGAAATCCACGCCTTCCGAGTTAGGCCAGCATGTCGAGCAGCGGAGGTGAGCAGCGGAGGTGAGCAAGCAGCCACGTGGTGAAGGGGGGCGGGGCTCAGAGAGAGAATAAGGAAGCCCAAAGCACCAGAGAACACATCCTTCGGCTCTGGCCAGCATCCCAAAAAGACAGAACACCATCTAGGAAGCAGACAGAGCCCCTCTGGTGGGGGGAAAACCTTGCCCATGGAGCTCCTTCCCTAGCTAAGGAAGCAGAATCAACTCAGACGGCAGGCAGTGTGTCAGAGGAGACCCACAGCCCCAAGGAACGCCACTCACTTGCTGTTACTGGAGGACCCGAGCACCTTAACAGACCCTTTGGCTTTGCTCATTGACTTGGGGACCACACAGCTGGGCGACAACATTAGTTTCCCACTGGCTTCGCTCTCCTCAGAACTTCTGAGGATGTGCTCACTAGGTTCCATTTCAGAGACGCTTGGCTTTGGCCCGCAGGTGGCTCTGGTGACGGATTAGAACGAGAGGACTGGGCTCCTCCGGCTCCATACCGTAGCTGTGCCCTTTGCTACTTGGACCTTTGGGTGAAACTCAACTCATCTCTGCATGTAGACGTGTTAGTTGTTTGAGAAATGCTGTGTCTAAAGCGATGATCTGGGGTAATCTTGACCCACTGCGACCTCGTCTTTCCCCCTTCCCTACTTGAAGGCCAAATACACTCAGCAGCCAACGTCACCACACCAGGCACGAGGCGAGTGATACCTGAAGTTCTGGAAGGTCACAGAGGTTCCTCTCTGACAGCTCATCTCTCTTCCTCATCACTCTTGTCCTGTGTCTGTTCTTCAACTCCTGGGGAAAGGAACCGGTTCGTGAGCCCACCTCCCTCATCTCTGTCCTTTGGCCGCTTTCTTTGGCCATTGTCTGAGTGCAGACACCTTCCTCCCAAACACTCACCTCCAGACATTGGTTTTCCTGATAAGCTCACGGTAACAGCCTTCGCAGACACTAAATCTCTTAGCACCTTACCCTCAGAATTCATAGCTTCTGGAACTATATAATACAATTCTGTTGTTTATAAATTGTCCAGTCTCAGGTGGTTTGTTATAGTATACTAAAGGGACTAAGAGGGGGTGGTAATGCAGGATTCTGTCCTGGAAGAAGGCATTTTAAATGAGGATCATTGGAGAAAGCCGTTCTCTACCAGATTTCTACCCTGAGAGATACCTTTCCCTGCAGAGTCTTGAGGCACTCAGGGAGGAGTTGGCCTTCCATCTGTGGGGGCTCCTCAGTGACTAGCATTGGTCTGACACTTAGATCAAACCAACCCGATGCTAGAGGGTGAGGTCATTGCCCAGGAAGAGCTACCCAGAAACAAAGGGTCTCGGGCCAGCTTGTCCCCCTTCCCCATCCCTGTCTGTCTCTCCGAATGCCCTTTAACACCATATTCTCCTGCAGGTATCACAGGTATCTGCCAGCACACCTGGCTTCTCCCTTGGTTTTCTGGTACGAGAATTCTTACAGAATGTTGTGAAAAGTGGAAGACATCTTTTCCCACACTGAGGAGTGCGCAGGACTTAGAAAAAGTCAATTTATCTGACGGTGAAAGAAAGAATTGAGAACCTTCTCATAGTGGAATATTGATGAGTTTGAAAAGTCTCATTTGCCACAGAAAAGAGGAGGTAAACTTCTCTCTCCTCTTCCTCCATGGATTTTTTAAAACTGACTTTGGCTGAGACTGGAGGGTCTTAAGGGTGGGACTGATGTGGACCAGTTTGCCACTGCAAGTTGTTGAAATCAGCACATGACATTTGGGGCCTCGTAGAAGTGTGGCTGAGGTCATAAAAGGGTCTGATCTTAGATTTGCAAATAATTGTGTGTTCAGAGGCTGGAGTGAATTGTGAATCTTGAAAAAAACAAAAAGCTCCTAAGGAGGAAGAAACGGAAGCAATCAATGGCCCCCCATCTCTACATCTTCCCGCCAGCATCAGGTACTCCAGGACCGCTTTGTACCGATAGCATTCAATTTGTTTATTTCTTTCTTCTCCACACATCCACCAATGAGGCTGATTCAATCTGGCCTCCTAGCAGAATGAAATCAATGACTGTAAAGCTTACATCTATATTTGGGTTCAAACTTTTCCTCTCTCAGTTTTTCTTTTCTTTAAAATGAATCGATGGGATGAGTTTTAAGGACTGTGTGAATAGATTTCTTCACAGGAAATGATGAAAGCGCTATCGACCACAGCTCTGGGCTGGAGCCCTGTTGCTTTGCTGAAATGGAGTGAAGCAGCAGAAGCCTTCTGAATCAGACAGACATGTCGGCCTCGTGAAGGGGTAAACATTTCAATTTTCTCCTCAGGCTCAAAACAGAGATGGGGCTTTATCTCTTCAAGGCTACATTTCCACACATGGTCATAAAAATGCAGAAGAACTTTCCACTTAGCTACTTCAGGACAGCTAACTGTTTCAACATGGATAGGTTGGTCAAAGAAATAATATCAAAGCACCACTCAAAAAAAAAAAAGAATTACTTCTTATTCTGTGTGTATGAGTGTTTTGCCTGCATGTCTCTGTGTGTACTGTGCATGTGAGCAGACAGACCAGAAGAGAGCATTAGATACCCTGGAGTTACTGGATGTGGGTGCTGGGAACTGAACCTGGGTCCTCTGGAAGAACAACCAGTGCTCTTAACTGCTGAGCCATCTCTCCAGCCCCAGGACCATTTCTTGAAAAATGAAACTAATAATTAATATAGAATACTTTTCTCATCTTTGTCATTTGCAACCAAGTGAGATTTAATAAGTCTCATGGTACTTGACCTACATTCATTGCCCTTTATTTAGTCACTTTCCTGATTTTTAGAAGTAGCCTTTCTATTACTTAGTATTTTAAATCTAATTAATTGGTTTACTTGTTTATCGTCTGCAGGAAGGAACGCACGTGTGGTATGGTGCGCCTGTGGAGGTCAGAGGACAACCTCCAGTCTGTTTGTTTGTTTGTTTTGTTTTTGTCATTTTTGTTTTTAAGACAGGGTTTCTCTGTGTAGCCCTGGCTGACCCGGAATTAACTCTGGAGACCAGGCTGGCCTCGAACCAGAGATCCGCCTCTGCCTCCTGAGTCCTGAAATTAAAAGCCTGTGCTACTACTCTGGCACAACCTTGGGTCTTGATCCTAACCCTTGTCTGAGTTAGGGTCTTTTGTCCACCGTTGGCCCCATGAGTTTCTGGGGACTCTCTTCTCTTTCCCCCTCCCCTGCGTGAGGACAGGAATGTTGGTATCACAGATGTTTGGTACTGCTTCTGGGGATCTGAACTCACGTCTCACACTTAAGCAGCAAGCACTTTCCCCAGGGAGCCATACTTTCCAGCCCCGCACCTGTTTTTCATCAGGCTAGAATAATCTATGGTAGATTGTTCATGGCTTATTCTATTATTTCAAGTACCTGCCAAAACATTCCCTCAAAAGAGCTGTCTTCTTGTCCCTTTGCTCCCTCTTAGTGCAAGGCTGGAACCCAGGGCCTTGCGCTTGCTAGATGAGCGCATGCCATCCTCTGCCAAAGCTATTTGGCCACTCGGTATTGTCATGTATTTTGTTTTATTTTATAGCACAATTCACTGTCTGACATATGTTTGTATTTATTTATTTTTGCTAATTCTTCCCTTCATTAAAATGTGAGCTGCTTCAGGACCGGACTTTGCCAAATTGTTATTATCACCATAGTCAGGATGTCCAGGCTAGTAATGCTTGCTTAATGTTGAACAAATCAACAAAATCTTGAGAAACAAGGGATGGAGTTATGATTTGTGGGTGCTAGGGGCGTATCATATTAGTTTCTTTCTTTCTTTTCCTTTCTTTGCTGCAACAAAATACCTGACCAAAAACACCTGAGGAAGGAGAAGTCTCCTTTGGCTTTTGGTTGAAGATGTAATGATTGCATTAGTGTCCTCGACCAAGTTCACCTCTAGAACCATTCAGTTACCAAAGTATTCACACGGAAAGCTTGCAGTAATGGAAGGCCATTTACAGTTTTGTTAGGCCGCAGCAATAGCATCCTTGGCTACGTGTGGGTCAGGGGTTGAACATGTCTGGGTAGTCTATCATGTCAGGAAGACAGAGAGGCAGGATCATGGCATGGCTGCTCACAGGGGCCACAGTCAGGAAGCAGACGGAAGTGAGTGTTGGTCTCAGCTCACTTCCTCCTTTTATCCAGCCCAGGACCCCACCCCAGGGAATGACCCAATAGCTGGGGGGGGGGGCGCGCTTCCCTCTCCAGGTAAGCCTTTCTGGAAATGCCATCCTGGACATACTGGAAGAGGCTCCTCTCCACGGTGATTCTCAACCCTCCTGATGAACTGTCACCAAGGGGTATTTGGCGGTACTGGGTATTGAACCCAGGACCTTGTGCTTGCTAGGCAAGTGCTCTGTCTCAGAGCCACAGCCACAGCTAAACCTTTGTTTCACATGATGGGAGGGGCAGCACTCAGAGGGGACCAGAAAAGACACTCCCTGGATCTGGATTCTCAAATCTCCACAGAGATCTTCTCTTCTGGAGTCAGGTTTACACTAGATCACTGCCTGCCTGGTGTGATAAGTGGATTCTATATGTCCTTCCTGGCATGATAAAGTGGATTCTGTGTGCCTTAAGCTATCCAAAATGAGTCTCAGGATGGTCTGTGTTATCCACAAAGGACTTTATTTAGTGATAAGTGTGCCATGGGAGATACATTATCTTTGTCTGGCAAACTACCTCCCAGTGAGCTGGAACCTGGGGAGGTCCAACCAGGCCCTCTGCTGGAGGGTTTCTCACAGGCTGTGAACTAGGAGGTCTTCCTCAGACATGCAGCTGTCTCCTCCCATCACTCATAGTTCAGTTCCTGTGGGCTGTTGGCTGATAGCATCCTGTTCATATGGCTGCTGTCCAGAAACTGGCTGCCTTTAGTTCCTTCGCATATGGGGCCCTTCAACACAGCAACCGATTTCATCCAAACCAGCAAATCATGTAGCTCAATGGCAGAGGACTTGCCTAGCACGCACAAGGTCCTGGGTTTGGTTCCCAGCACCACCAAACAGCAACAGAAGTAAAAAACCAACTGAGAAGGTGAAGGGAACAGTAGGAAGGAAGACTGTGGCTGCCTGCAGGATCTTGAATGGCATGCCATTGCCTTTCCACACTCTGCCCACCAGAGCCTGTTCACCAGCTGCAGCTCAAATACAATGGGAGCAACAGTAACTACCAGGGCTGGTTTACTGGGCATCATTTTTGGGGAGCTGCTTTATACAGAAGGAAGCCAGAGAGGGGCATAGAGGGGCTGGAGAGGGGGCTGTGTGCAGTGACAGATGAAGACTTCATTCTAGTTTACATTTAGTTTATAAGCTTGAAATGGCTCCTTACCATTTGGATGGAGCCAACTGGTAATCTCAAAGCATGCTTATCTTGTATTACTAAGGAATTCTGGTGCTTGTTAAAAATATGGAGAAAGGGAGCCCGGCTGGTGGTGGCGCATGCCTTTAATCCCAGCACTTGGGAGGCAGAGCCAGGTGGATCTCTGTGAGTTCGAGGCCAGCCTGGGCTACAGAATGAGATCCAGGACAGGTACCAAAGCTACATGGAGAAACCCCTGTCTCAGAAAAACAAAACAAAACAAAATATGGAGAATGGGGCTGGAGAGATGGCTGAGTGGATAAAGTGAGGACCTGAGTTCAGATCCTGAGCACCTACGTAAAAAGGTAGGTACTGCGGCACACACCTGTAATCCTGGTGCCAGAGAAGATTGGAGCATCTGTGCAGTTCACGGATGAACTGGCTCAGCAAGATTCTGTGCTGAAACTGAGCTCAGCAGCTGTGGTCAAGAGGAGGGGTGGGAGGAGCCTGGCTGAAGTTGGGTTAAGCAGAGGGTCCTCAAACTCTTCTGTTGGCTCCCACAGTTCTGGAACTGTCTCTGCTTTGCTGACCAGCATTAGTGAGCTCCACTCACAGAGGCCCTGAGCTGAGGGATGGTGTCCTTGGTTTTTTCTTTCTTTCTTTCTTTCTTTTTTTAAAGACTTTTATTTATTTATTATGTACACTGAAGAGGGTGCCAGATCTCATTACAGATGGTTGTGAGCCACCATGTGGGTGCTGGGAATTGAACTCAGAACCTCTGGAAGAGCGGTCTGTGCTCTTAACCTCTGAGCCATCTCTCCAGCCACGGGGATGGTGTCCTTGTAAGAGGAGGAAGAGACAGACAATTCTCCTGCCTGTGGCGAGGAGAGCGGCAGGCCCACAGTGAGAAATAGCGGTCCGCAAACCAGGAGGAGGAGCCTTACCAGAAGCCTCCACAGCCAGCCTTTCATCTGGGACTTCCGACCTCTGGAACCCTGAGACGTAACTGCCCGTTAATCCCCAGCACATGCTTTTAATCCCAGAACCCAGGAGGCTGAGGCAGGGGATCTCCGAGTTCTAGGCCAGCCTGGTCTATATGTTGAGGTCAGTCAGAACAACAGAGTGAGACCCTGTCTCAGCGTGTTCACATGTGTGCATACTTTCTCGAGCGTACTCAAAACACACACACACACACACACACACACACACACACACACACACACACACACCCTGTTTAACAGTGCCTCTCTGTGGTCTTCAGTTATGGTAATCCAGATGACTGACGCACTCCTCTTTCCCGCTCTGTCGTTCCCTCATTCTGCTCCCGCTGTCCTCAGACTCACTATGTAGTGGTGTAGCTGCCTTGAGCTCCTGGTGCTGCTGCTCAGTCTCCCCAGTGCTGGGATCCCAGGTGTGTCTCGCCATAGCTGTGGGCTCTTCTTTTTAGACTAAGTCTCCTGTAGCCCGGGCTGGTCTTGAACATGACATGTGACTGAAGATGACCCTAACTTCTGATATCCATGCTTCCCCTTCCTAAGTGGTGTGATCACAGGTGTGTCAGCATGCCAGGTTTATGGTCTGCTGTGGATGGACCCCAGGGCTTCATGTGTGCCAGGTACGCTCTCCACCACCTGAGCCGCACCCACTGCCCATGTTTTATATCATTGAATAATATATAGTGGTGTCTTGTGACTCATTAGCTTTAGACACGACTGATTAGTGTCCTGTTATAACAGACAGGAATTTAGAGTTTGTGTACCCTTCCTCTGTGCCACCTTCCAGCTGGAGTTCCAATTTAGGATGTGAAACCAACACTCATTTCTTAATTATTGGGAGAATTATGGGGATCAGATCACTGGGCCTGAGCAGACACAGCCCTTGCTGTAGGTATGAGCTGTTTGTTACATGGAAGAGAAGAACTCTGGTACCCTGGGAGCAGAATGTGGGTAGAGTGAGTGGAAGGGCTGAATCAGCAGAGTTCTCTCTCTGTCTCTGTCTCTGTCTCTGTCTCTGTCTCTGTCTCTGTCTCTGTCTCTGTCTCTCTCTCTCTCTCTCTCCTCTCTGTTTTTCCAAGCTCACCCATCAGCTCTATACCTGAGGGAATGGCAGAGAAGGAAGCCAGAGGAGACTCCCTGTATTTTTACTCTGTTACTTTTTTTTTAAGTTAGGATTGTCCTGATTAGTTGTTTTTTGTTTTGTTTTGTTTTTGTTTTTTTGTCAACATAATACAAACCAGAATTGTCTGAGAGGAGAGAACTTAAACTGAGAAAATTCCTCCAAAAGATTGGGCTGGAGGCAAGCCTGTAAGGCATTTTCTTAGTGATTGATGCAGGGGAGCCTAGAGCGTTGTGGGTACAGCCAGTGGTCCTGGGTTCCATAAGAAAGCAGACTGAGCAAGCCATGAGGAGTAAACCAGTCAGCAGCACCCCTCCATGGCCTCTGTGTCAAGTCAACGACTGCCTCCAGGTTCCTGCCCTGTTTGAGTTCCTGCCTTGGTGTCTCTTCATGGATTATGATTCAGGATATGTAAACCAAATAAACCCAAGTTGCTTTGGTCATGGTATTTCATCACAGCAATAGCAACCCTAAGACACACGCTATGGTGATTTGAATGAGAAACGTCCTGCATAGACTCACGTATCTGAATACTTGTTTCCCAGCTGGTGATACTGTAGAAGGTGGAGCCTTGCTTGAGGAAGTACGTCACAGAGGGCGGGCTTTGAGAGTTTATAATCTTGCCCTAGTTCCGGTGTACTCTGCTTTCTGTGTGTTTGAAGATGTGATCCCTCAGTTTCCTGCCACTCACCCCTGCCAGTATGAACTCTCCCTCTGGAACCTCAGCCAAAACAGAGGTCACTGTTGTAGTCCTTTATCACAGCAACAAAGTAACCAAAGCAGATACAAAGTAATTTGTTTCAGTATGCTGTTTGCATACACAGTATCTTTCTGCTTGTTCTGTCACCCACTTCCTTCCCCAGGTCTCCTCCTCTCGGGACGTCTTTCCCCACGAGTGCTCCTCACAAGCTAATATTCTGAAAATGAGAGAGAACGTCTGATACTTTGGCTTTTTTGGATTCATTTTTTTGTTGTTGTTGTTCTTTGTTCTCCACTTACTTTAGGATACCTCCTCCCTCACAGTCCTCACAGATCCCTTTTATTTACACACACACACACACACACACACACACACAGGCACACACCCCTAAATTCTGCATTTGAGAGAAAACATTTTTGCCTACTCTAGCTTATTTCACTTACGTGATAAGCTCCAGTTCCATCCATTGTCTTGAAAATGACATAATCTTATCCTTCTCTATGACTGAATAAAACTCCATTGTGTACATATGTCACACCTTTTAAAAAATATATATAATCTATTTCTCCTTGTGCCCCCCAGTGGAAAATGGAAGGGAAATTTCCTCTCCCGAAAGCAAACCTGAGGGGAGCATCAGTTTTCCTCCTTTGGGTCCAAGTTTGTTCTTAAATAGCTGTGTTAGGGACTTGGCTGTCCCAGGGCCAGAGGGTCTTTCATATGCTCAGGCCAGATGTGCCATCCACCGGGAATTAAGCATGGCAGGTAGGTGCTGAGGAGCATTCAGCTCAGGAATTGCAGATGGAGTTGGAGGCCAGTCACATTCCACAGCCGTCTGCCCTTTGGATTGGACTCTACCATTAATCTGCCACGTTCAGTGTCCTGAACAATAGACTTATAGAAATGATGCTCACACAGCCCAAAATTTGCTGGGCTATTCTCATACCCAGCCGAGCTCATTTCAAGGCATTCAGACTATACCACAATTAGCTGCTGACACTATCCTAAAATAATGTAAAGCCAGGCCAGTAATTACACACTGGAGGAAACTATGTATAGGGAATCTGATTAACTTGTGGGGTGGTGCAGTGTTCTGAGCTGAGAACATGTAGAGCAGAATAGTTGAGCTCATAGTTGGTAAGCATGAAACTCCAACTGCAAACCCTGAGATAAATATTTAACATCCTGCTCTAAAAGCAGTAAAGGAGTGTCTGGACGTGGTGGGCCAAGGGATGAAAAGGACCACCACATCTTTCCCGAATTTACCTGTGGGTGGTACTGTAAGAGACCTCCAGGGGAAACCCCACCAGTGACAGATGACTTATACTGGTGACCGCAGCTGTCCGTAGGGCGGCTGTTGTCCTTCTGTCCTCCTCATCCCAAGGCTGCTCATTGTGACTAATGCAGGTGATGTGTGGGTTATATTTGCAGAGGTTCTGGAATCACCTCACATGTGTGCGCTGGGGAATTTCCATCTTTGCTCCCTGCCCCATGCTTTTGTGATATCCTTGACAAAATAATAATAATAATAATAATAATAATAATAATAATAATAATAATAATAATGTTCTGGTCGGGGTGTTCTCAGCTCCGACAGCCGTAGGTCACTTCCATACACTGCAGATCCTGAGTCCCAGCTCAGGAAGTTCTCCTGCCAAGCATTCGTCTTTGCCCGCGGAGGCTTCTCCTTGGTCCCCAGCTGCCTTCCTACTCAACGACATCTATTTTTCCTCCTGAAGTTGGTGTCTGACCTACGTCCTCTGCATCTGTCCTCTAGACTTCCTTGTCTCCAGATGACCATGTGGCTGCAATCAGCCATCCCTTTTCTGTACCTAGAGTTTTCCAGTATTGCTCCTGGCATCCCTGTGCGTGCCCAGGATTCATGGATTTGTCTCAGTTGTGACATTTGACTGATAGGCTGAGATTTGGCCGGTAGTTAGTCGTCAGCAGACATTTGTTGAATGACTGAGAGATGGGAGACAATGAATCCAAGGGTCTCCTCACTCACTTCCTTACAGTTAGTGGCGAGGGAGAGAGGAGTCGTTTCTGGTCTTCCGTTTACAAAAATGGCCTGCTGTGGGTGTTCGCATCTTCTTGTTGTGGTGACAAACTGCCGACAAGCAGCAGTGTAAAGGAAGAAGGATTTATTCTGGCTTACAGCTCACAGGGATACAGCCTGGCCGTGGCAAGGAAGGCACACCGGTGGGGACAGGAGGCATTCGGTCACACTGTCACCTCACCAAGGCTGTCCCCAGTGACACACTTCCTCCACCAAGGCTCTGCCTTCTTAAGATCATAACCTCCCCAAGCAGAGCCACCCCTCGAGGGCCAAACCCTTGAACCTCAAACCTTTGGGGCTACCCACTGGGGAGAGGAAAAGGGAGGCCACAGGAAGTCCATGTGAAGGAGAATGATACATTATCCTGTACAGTCAGAGATGACCCACCACAACACTCACTCGCTCTTATCAGAACAACCCTCAATTTTGTGGCTTCCTCATTATCTCATGGGGGTAAAAATCATTAATTTAAGTGATGATGTCATTCAGATTACCAGGGATGGCTTGGGTCTATGATTTAGCTAATGAGATCTGAAGGTTTCCTCTTCAAAGGTATTGGGAAATATTTTTGACTTGTGACTGAAACATTTAAAATATCAGCCCCCAAAGGATGGAGAAGGGCAGGGTGAGGGAGAAAGAGTCCATCTAAGTGTGTGATTAGTGGAACTGTCTAGGCAAATATACTGTGGGCCAGTTGGGGTGTTCCAAGAAAGGGGTGAGTTGCAGGCACTACAGCCTGTACAAGGGTGTACATTAGGGTGACTGTAGTGGGTAGCCATTCCAGCTTTGGTCTGGAAGTTCCAATCCCCATTGAGGCTTCGGTAACTGTCACACCTACAAGGTGGAGCCAAGGGAGGCACCTGGAGACCCGAGATCTGGATGGGCCAACACTCTCTCTGTTCTGGGACCCTAGACGGTGGAGGTTGACAGAGCAGAGCTCCAGAGAACACCGCTGGACTGCGATACACCTTCCCCAGACCCTGCGACCTACCTGTCCCTTCATTTGTAAGTTGCGCCACTAATAAACTTTGATTTTAACTACGTGGAGTGGCCTTAATAAATTTACCAATAGGTGATGTAGCAGTCAGCACTGGATTTAAGGAAACAAGGAAACAACCACAAAACAACTGTTCTCTGTCAGTATTTCCAGAAGCACTGTTTAATCACATGAGACAACTTATTCATCACTCAAGACCGGCTGGGCTCTGTGTTTTATAAGGCAGAAGGATATAAAGTATCAGAACCAAAAAGGTTTCAGTTGAAGGATTAAAACATTGTAACTGACGCAGAGCTGATCCCTTCGGAAAACAAGGGATGCTTTTCATTGGATGTAGTACATGTTAAGTGTCCGTATGCACATACTGTGTACCTGGTGTGTGTGTGTGTGTGTGTGTGTGTGTGTGTGTGTGTGTGTGTGTGTGTGATACAAATACATGCAAGTGTCTGCAGAGGCTGAAAGAGGGCTTCAGATCCCTGGAACTGGAGCTACAGGTGATTGTGAGCCTCATATGTGGGTGGTGGGAACAGAACCCGGGTCCTCCGCAGGAGCAATGTGCAGTATTTGCCACTGAGCCGTCTCTCCAGCCCCCGTATTCCAGCGTCCGTGATTGTAAACCTTGTGGAACAGATGCTCTGTCGGTGCCTTTTGCTAGCTGCTGGCATTCTCCAGCTCTAGTTCTTTGATTTGAATATGGTGCCATCATGAACATAAGAGAAAATTCTAGAAAAACCCTAGGAAGAGCTCATAAAAGGAAGGGCATGCTTTTTTTTTTAAACTATGACTTTTCACTTGTATTTCAATTTTTTTCTAATATCAGGATATAAAATTGTGATTTTCATAACTTTCCTGGTTGTAGCATTTAAGGAATTACCAAAATCATAAATACATTACTTATAAGTTACAAACTTAGACTTTTGTAATGCATTTGTAGTAGTGTGGACCAAGGGTTATAATGAGATAATTATTGTGTGCATAGGAATAGAAAGGATATATCTGTTAATAGATGTGATCTTATTTTTGTGATTTTTCTTCTTAGACATTATTTGGATCCCAGTGAAACATTTTTAGAAGGCCAGATTATTTTCACACGGAGAATGACTATTTTTGTTTACCATCCCAAAGAGAGTCTCAGAGCCAGCAATCTGGGAGTAATTCCTACATGGAATAAAGAAATAGATTCTTTCAGCAGAAGTGAAATGGACACGTTTTGTCAGTCTTGATGGAACAAAGCCACTTGACGACTGACTTACCATGTGCCATGCCTCAGACGTTAGGAACCTTGGATGGAGTCCTGGTGTTGAAGGAAGAGGCAGATGGGTGTTCTAGAGACCTAGAGTTTATTTTGGCTTCAAAGCTGGTTACTATTCTCAGAGACAGAAGACTGGGCAATAACATGCTGTAGCAGAAGGGACAGCCTCAACAAATGAGCTTGATCCTTTGTTTTAAGAGTCCCTTCCAAAGCCAGGTCACAGCACCATATTGCTTTGTACGGGGTATGAAGTACATCTTATTTATAGGACTCGCTTTCCTTGAAAACGATGAGAAGCCACTGCATAGATAGGCTTTATTAATTTCAACATGAGGAGGTCCTCATTCAGTTACCCAGTAAATCATTGCATTATTGTCATGTACCTTGCTGGTATAACTGCCTGTCTGTACAAGTGACCATCTGTAACTGGTCCTCTAATGCCAGCAGACGGAAGGTTTGATTTTCTTGACATGGGCTCCCATAGTTCTCAGCATTCCTGGTAGTGTAACCGAGGTCAGGCATCTTGACGAGGCTTTTGGGCCATGAAGAAAAGAGTCTCTTGTCATTTGTGGTGTGAAGCAATTAAAAGTAAACAGGATTTCCATTATTGACTTCCTTCTGGTGGTGACCATTTTGCCATGGGGGGAGGGGCACAGCAGCTGCTGTCTTTGTGTGGACACATGGAGGAACTTATCCCTGGAGAGTTCTTAGCCTGCAATAAACACTTTGTGACCAGGAAAGACACTCTGGCTCTGCTACACCACTGGGATCTGGGTATTTATTTGTGGCAAAAGCTAATGTTACACTGATGCTCACTAGTAGTCTGTCCTAGTCTGCTTGTGCAACGATAACTAAAACCAGAGACTGGATCCTTCATAAAACCAGAAGCTTATTTTCTAAAGTTCTGGCAGTTGGGATATCCAAGATCAGCATGTCTGCAGGCTCGGTCTCTGTTGAAGGCTGCTCTCTCTGCCACCAAATGATTTTTTTAAACTGTGTCTCTACATGGAGGAAAGGAGAAGAGCAAGAAGCACCAAACCAGGGGCTGGAGAGATGGCTTAATGGTTAGGAGCACTGACTACTCTTCTAGATGACTGGGTTCGATCCCCAGCACCCACATGGCAGCTCACAGCTATCTGCATCCTAGGGGATCAGACACCCTCTTCTGACCTCTTCAGGCAGTACATACATGTGATATGCACAGATCTTCATGAATTAAATACATCTTTTAAAAAAAATGAACCAAACTTAGTGTTTTATTGCTGTGAAGAGACAGAATGATCAAGACAACTCTTGTAAGAGAAAGCATTTAATGGGGCTTGTTTATTCATTTTAGTTTTAGTTCATTATCATGGCAGAGAGTATGGCAGCCTGCATGCAGACATGGTGCTGGAGAAGTAGCTGAGAATTCTATATCTGGTTCTGCAGGCAGCAGGAAAAGAGTGAGCCACTGGGCCTGGCTTGGGCTTCTGAAACCTTAAAACCCACCTCCCAGTGTCACACTTCCTCCAAGAAAGCCCCACCAACTCCAACCAGGTTACACCTCCTAATTCTCCTACATAGCGCCACTCCCTGATGACTCGGCATTCAAATGTGTGAGCCTATGGGCTCCATTCTTACTCAGCCACACACAAATCAAGTCAAGTACAATGGTGCATGTCTGTAATCGCAGCACTAAGGAGGCAGAGGCAGTGTGTCTGAGACAAGTTCAAGGCCAGCCCAGTCTGCACACTAGCACTACACAGTGAGACTTCATCTCAACAAACAAACAACAAAACCCAAGTGAATAACTAAGCCCAGCCCTGTGAGAGATGGTTAGGATATTCATTCTCTGTGTTCTGTTCCTCTAGAGAACGCACATTGTGTGAAGCTTCTTTTATGGAAGCTGTATTGAAGGGGTTTGGAGAGTCCTCACGTGCCGATCATCATCACACCCTGCCTCTTAATCACACTGCATTGGAGCTTAAGTTCCAACAGGAATCTGGGAGGAGCCGCATACACATTCATCAGTCACAGAGTTGGGAGCTACTAATCAACTAACCTCTTTTCTTACTGAGTGAAGTACAGTCTGCTCTAGAGTGGGTACATGGCATCCCGGAGGGCTGTTTTGTCACTGGTCATTTATCCTCAGAGCCTACCGTGTGAGCAGGGCTGTGTCGAGAGCTGTGGTGATATGACCTACACAGTAATCTTCCCTAAGTCCAAGGATGAGGGACACATTTGTGGAGTTTACTAGGAGAGCTAGGATGGGTGTTCCCACAGTTAAAAAGTAAGTAGAAGGGATAAAGGATGCTTTGCAGTCTGGGGCAGTAGCACTGCAGACTGGATCCAGAATGTCTCTAAGACCCACATGTTAAATGCTTGGTCTGCAGACAGTGGCACTGTCTGGTACAACTTTTAAGACATGGGTCTTAGAGGGAAGTTTAAAGTTACTAGGGACCTGGCCTCAGAGAGGATTGTGGGAGTCTGGTTTCTTCCTCTTTCCCTGGCATCCTGGCCATGAGGTTAGCAGCTTTGCCCTGCCATGTGTCACCCATGGCCCCTCACCCCCATGTCCTGTTTTTCCCTAGGCCAACTGTCCATGGACTGAAACCTCCAAACTATGAGTCAAAACCTTTTCTCTGTTGACATTGATTTATCTCAGGGACTTGTCATGGTAGGAAGGTAGTATGGGGAGACCACAAGTTATACCATGTACCTGAGCTGACAGGGCTCTACAAACCCCATTAAAACACACCACATAGGTGAGACAGTTGATTGGCTTGATCTGTTTGGGAGGCAACTAGGCAGTGGTACCAGGTCCTGGGCTCATTGCATGAGTTGGCTGTTTGAAACCTGGGGCTTATGCAGGGACGCTTGGCTCAATCTGGGAAGAGGGGACTGGACCTGCCTGGACTGAGTCTACCAGGTTGATCTCAGTCCTGGGGGAATCTGTGGCTGTTACGTAGAACTGAATGGTATTGTAAAATAAAATATAAAAAACAAAAACAAATACAAAACAAATTAAAAAAAAAACACACACCACAAAGACACAAGCATCCAAGGATAAGTTTGTGTGTTCTGGGTCAAGTGGTGTGCAAATTTGGAACATAAAGCCATTATTATGACACCAGGGTTTGTTTGAAGGATATTTTTATGTTCAGAGTAAGGTAGATTCTTTATCCCAGGCTGGTGGCAAGTTCTTTAGACTTTGCTTTCCTAGCTTGGTCAGAAGAGCCTCAGATTCTGGACTTGATGGGTCGATTCATTCTTTTCTGTCATTGTTATTGGTCCTAATGGCTGTCCTCAGCTAGGCCAGCTCCTCTGCTTTCCTAGTTAAGGTTTGTAAGGACAGCGTAGGATCAGCCTTTTGGAGAACCAGGCGCCCCAATCCTCCCTGGGTAACTGTTGTGGTCTGAATGTGCTCGTGCATCTGAGCGCTCGGTTCTTGCTGGCGGCGCCCTTTGGGAGGCAGAGCTTCACCGGAGGAAGTGAATTACTGTGGGCAGGCCTTGAGACTTAGTAACCATCCCTACTTCCTGTCGTCGTTCTGATTCTTGACTGTAGATGCAATGTGGCCAGGTGCCTTCCCTATCAGGATGGGCTGTGTCTTGAACGACCAATCAGAATATATCCTTCGCAGCCCTCCTACGTTGCCCCTATCAGGAATTTAGTGACAGCAATGAGGGAAGCAACCCACACAGTAACGAGGGCAACTTCTGTTTGCGGGCACCAGGCCGTCAGGGAGGACCCCGGGCTCAATGGGTACACCGCTGTCCGTCCATCGAGCCTGCTTGTTTTCCGTCACAGCAGTGACAACGTCTGCTCTAAGGCAGGTGGTCTCAGCGGACACCCCAGGGGCTGCTTGTTGATTGTCTTACCCTGTATCTGGCTGCACTTGGGGCAGCCTTAAGCAGCTGAGTTTGACTGCCTGTGTCCAAGGTGAGCTGTCAATCTCAGGCTAAAGAAGAAGAGCCTTAGCTACTACAGCTGGACGTGGCTGGGTCATATGACAAGCAGAGGGGGTGGCTGGCTACTGCACCCCATTTCCAGGTAAATCTGTCAACGGGACACAACCCGGAATCACCTGAAAAGAGTCTTAATAAAGAACTGTCTAGACCAGGTTGCCCGGTCAGGAATTGTCTTGTTATTTGGTATAGGAAGACTTAGCCCGTGGTGGGCGACACCACTGCCTAGGCAGGGCCCTGAATTATGTAAACATGAAGAAAGCTAGTGAAGAAATCCAAAATGATAAACCAAGAAAGCTAGTGAAGAAATCCAAAATGATAAGCCGAGAAACCTCTCTCCCTGTGCTTTTGTTCAGGGTGTTTGTCACGGCAACAGAAATGAAAGCCGGACACATTGAAATGGCAATAATTTTATTTTGATTTGAATATTTTAAAATAATCTGAGGAGGAAAAGGAAGGGGAAAATGATATAACCGTATTATAATCTAAAAAATAAACCATTAAAAAAGTAAAGGCCATACATCATCACAGCCTAAAACAAATAAAAAATAATTTGATAGCATTTAAAATTTTGTGCAAAAATAATTCATGTATCTTTTTAAAATCAGTAAGCCCCGGGCGGGCCTGCTGCCTCCTGGACTCTAGTGGCCGATGTTGAAGAGGCTTCCAGATTGTTCTCAGAAGCCCGACTAAGCCTGTACTTTGAAGAGACACTTGCATCATGTTAAGGGGTTTCTCCCATAGTGGACTCTCATTTCTTCTTTTAAATGAAAAGGACTATATCAAATCAGTTCGATTGTTTTTCTCCTTGGCAAGCAAAGATGAATTTCTCAAATGCTATGAAATGGCATTAGGCCCTTTTTCCATTGGTTTTCTCTGGCAGTGTCAGGAATCGAACCCAGGTCCTTGCATAGTCCCTAACCCATGCCACAGCACCGTTCCCCGGTGATTGTGACTATGTTACAAGCAGTAGGATGACTGTTGTGGAGTACTGTCTTAAGGTATGTTACTTGTGTTTATGTTGCATTTGTTTAGCTCTGTGAAGCTGTGTGACTGTGTCTGTGTAAAACACCCGATGGTCTAATAAAGAACTGAATGATCAATAGCAAGGCAGGAGAAAGGCTAAGTGGGGCTGGCAGGCAGAGAATATATAGGAGAAATCTGGGAAGAAGGAGCCAGAGAAGGAGGAGGCCATCAGGGGCCAGCCACCCAGCTACCCAGCAGCCACCCAGCCACACAGGAGCCACAGAGTAAGAGTGAAAGTCAGATTACAGAAGTAAGAAAAGGAAAAAGCCCAGAGGCAAAAAAAAAAAAAAAAAAAAAAAAAAGGTAGAAGAGATGATAGTTTAAAGTTAAGAAAAGCTGGCTAGAAACAAGCCAAGCCAAGGCTTGGGATTCATAAGTAAGAATATGTCTGTGTGTGTTTCTTTGGAGCTGGGTGGCGGCCCCCAAAGAGCCAAGGAGTAAAAGCAAGCAACAACAGATGGCTTTATTCTCATGATTTCTATCTTAAAGAACAAGGTGAACAGGCACGCAGGGGTGGGGAGCAGTGTGATGGCTGCTGGATAAGGGAACTTGCGCCCAAGCCTGGCAATCTAAGTTCAACCCCTGTGAGTCGTGTGGTGGAAGAGGAAACCAACGTTTGCAAGTTGACACTCTACACTTACAAAAGTACAAAAATGAAGGTGGGAAATTTCTCTAGATAAACAAGGTGGAGAACACTTGAGGAAGGACTACACTGTTGTCCTCTGGCCTCCACATGTGCGCGCACACACTCACATGCTGCACACACACGGGGGTGGGGGTGGGGGGGCGGGGGTGGGAGAGAACAGTCGATTAAAGGCGTATTAGTTTCAGTGTAGGTGATTACAGAATCATGAGAATAAAGGCATTCCACTGCTAGTAGCATATTCAGTCAACAGGGACGGTGCTGGGGTGGCCACACGCTGAGGTGCAAGTCTTTAAAAGTTCTTTTCCATTTGCAGATGTTGGGAAAACGTCACCTATATGATGGCCGTATGCCATCGCTCTGGTAGTGAAGCAGGCCAGTTGCCCAGAGCGGGGCAATGTGTCTACTGCCCCTTTGTCAGCCAGGACGCCATCAGCTGGGTCAGCCCTGCCTGGGGTTGCAAGCCACCCACGCTGTCCTCTGACACTTCCCCTCAGTCCAGGGCTCTGACTTTTATAACTGTGGTCTTAGTCACCAGGAGGTCCGCCATTCATCAAACTCTGGGAATCCCACGTCAGTCCAGGATTGGTGGACCCATGGGAGCCACCAACAGCCATTTCTGTTCTTCGATGTCATGGGTTTGTATCTCTTCCTATACACAACCAGCCTGGGCTAAAAAATGCCAAAGAAAAGCTTTAATTTGGAGAGGATGGTCTTCTTTACAATGTATTTATATTATCCCTCTAAATGCAATTTATTGATTTAGAAGATGAGTCTGTGTCTAGAAAGGAAGCACACGCAGCCATTCTGCGTACTAGAAAACTTGATCAATACATAAGGAAGCATTAATAGTTGTTCCCAGAGAGAGGGCGAGTTTCGATGTTTCATTTTATGCGCAGCTTGATTTGGTTTTATTTTAGAAAAGTTAAAAAAAAAACTGAAAAGAAAGAGAAAGGCAGTTTGGAATTTGGAGGGTTGTTATTCCGACTCTACAGCGTTCGGTAACTGACTCAACACACATTCTGAATGCACTGTGCAGACCAAGGGAGTTCTGGGCTTCCAGGACCAGGAATGTCCCAGGAGGGCAGGAGAAAGCTGGAGAGCCCGGGTCCTCTGAGGCTGGGAGATGCTTCCTCAGTCTGCCTTTCCCAGATGTGGGAGAGGTTCCAGCTGCAGTGTTTCCCTTGTTGATAGTGATGAAGTGGGGTAGGCACTTTGCAAACTATATTTCCTAGTAAACAGTGATCACTGGTCAGCCCATTTGTGGGCTGTGACCAGGAGGTGTCCACCCACCCAAGTCTTTCCAGAAAATACTCCAGGAGCAAGGTCCATTCTTCTTTTCCCTTTCTGAGGTGGTGGAGTGAAACAGGGTTTTTAGATCCTAGAACTTTTGGTCGATGCTGAAGGGGTACGTGCTGATTACACAGGACCCCTCAGCCAAGCTTGTCATTGCTACAAATCTAAACTGCACAGATTAACTGAAATTTGACGTGTGTGTGTGTGTGTGTGTGTGTGTATGTCTCTCTGTGTGTGTATGCCTCTGTGTGTGTGTGTGTGCATGCATGTGTATGTGCGTGTGTGTGTGTCACTGCATGATCTCACTCAACATGAACTTGAATAATGAACTTCAAGAAATCACTGACTGGTGACTTGGCCAAGTTGTCAGGAAGCCCTCCTGCCCTCCCTCCCTCCCTCCCTCCCTCCCCCCTCCCTCCCTCCCTCCCTCCCTACCCCCCTCCCTCCCCTCTCCCTCCCTCCCTCCCCCCTCCCTCCCTCCCTCCCCTCTCCCTCCCTCCCTCCCTCCTCCCTCCCTCCCTCCCTCCCTCCCTCCCCTCTCCCTCCGTCCCTCCCTCCCTCCCTCCTTCCCTCCCTCCCTCCCTCCCTCTCCTTTCACGCTGGGCCTCTTGCACGCTTAGCACACACTGTATTTGCAGTCATCAGAAACTTTTAAGAGCTTCTCTTAGAGAATAAAGTACAGGTTGTACTGTGACATTCTTAGAGGGTTTCAGATTTTTGTGCCACATACACTGGAAATAACTTGGTGAAATGTTTTCCATAATCTTGCCCCAAAAGCAAAGGTCTTGTGGGGGGATATTTTCTACCTGCAATGTCATAGTCACACCTGGAAAGGTTCAGATTTGGGGCTGGGGCTCAAGGTTCTACCGTAGTGCACACACAAAAGTTTCAGTGTTTTTTCCTTTTTTTCTTTCTGGTGTTTTGGGTTTGAATTGGGAATACTCCTACAATATATACTCAAAATATATTTGTTAAATAAAGGGAAGTAGCCGAGAGAGAGAGAGAGAGAGAGAGAGAGAGAGAGAGAGAGAGAGAGAGATTCTAGTTAAATATAAAGAATACCATGGCCATGCTCAGTAGAGCTTAGGCTTGCTCAGTGGAATACCACACCTGCATTTTCAGTATCCCAGAGCAGCTCGTGCTTGTAATTGCCATGAGGATTCCCTCATAAGTTGTCAGGGTCTAAGTGGGCATGCAGATTTTTGTGTTTTTATAAACAAACAAACTCAGAGGGAGAAGGAAAGGTTGCCCAATGTGATAAAATAAAACGAAAAAGTTACATAAAATACTTCACTACATTATGCTCTGAACAGTATTTTTTAAATGACCGACTATTTTTGTTTCAGAAATATTTGCCTCTCTGTATGGCAGCTAGTTGTACGAACTGAAAACTTGAGAAGACACGGGTGAGAAAGCCAGGCAGATTTCACCATCAGTTTTTGTCTGGTTTTAAGTTTTGAAAAAAGTTAATGAGATGAGACAGTTGAGCAGGAAAGATTTGCTCCATGTCTCATGAGATGAATTCAATCTCCAGGTCCCACATGGTGGAGGGACACACACACACACACACACACACACACACACACACACACACACACACACCAGTGAGCAGGAGAAATCCATTCTTCCTTCCATTGTTTCTCTCGGGCGTTCTGTCACAGCATGAGAAACAAAAGGATACCGAGTGTCCGGAACTTCGTATCATTTAAAAGCAATCAGTGAAAAAGCTTTTTGTGGTCCTTGTATTTACCCTGAAAATGGTTTCATAGCATCCCACTGATTTGGTCTGTTAATTAGCATGTCTCTTTTGTTGGTCATTAGTTTTGTTCAGTATATTCCCCCTGGCTCATCACTGTCCACAGAGAGATAGGCTTGCACATCCTAGAGAACGTTGGCTTTATTTTTTTGAGTCAGGGTCTCCCTATGTAGCCAAGGCTGGCCTTGGATTTCTGGTGATTCTTCTGCCTCAGCCTCCCAAGTGCTGAAATTATAGGTGCATGTCTGGCGATCCTTGGAAATGTTTTAATTCTTGAAGAGTGGAATGGATGTGGGAGGCATCTTGTGGATTTGTTTCTTTCCCAGTGCAATCCACAAAAGTGTTTTCTCTTGGATATTGGACTTTGTAACATGGCCACCATTCTTGACAGGGCCAGATAGTCCAGTTAATGACTCCAGAGCTCTCCCAGCCCTGGTCCTGGAGCTCCTCACACTCTCTTTGTGCTCCCTCCCCCACGGCCTCTGTCCCTGTGATTCGGTGTGTCTTACAAAGTACGATGTCCCCATCTGTCCGTGTCATAACGGTGTCTTCTCAGTGGAATAGTCCAAAACTCAGGGTGGGGCAGGACTTGGGTGGCTTTCAGCATAGTGGCTCCCAGAAGTCCAGAACTGGCCAGAAAGAGTCCAGAGGCTCAGCCTTTCGGGACAAAAAGCTTGTTTCTATTGCTTTGGCTTTTCGATAAGCTTCAGAGTATCACACTGTCTGGATGAGATGTGAACACAAAGAAGCTGAGTGGAGAGGAGAGCACACACTGCCTCTCGATTTTGGAAGCCCAGAAAGCCTGCTTTGAGCATGGATGGGCAGGACAATGCTTTTTGCGACTGCAGGAGAGCTCTGCTCCTCTGGGATGCTTGATGGCCAAGCACAAGGATGATTGCACAGACTACATTACCTGCGTGGTGAGGAGCTAGGGGGCAAGCCTTGCCCTGAACTACTGTGAGGGAAAAGAGTCAATGAGATGGCTTTGAGCACACTTCGAAGTTTCAGAGTGTAATGCAAACGTGTGTTGTGATTATGACGACGATCCTCACACACCATCTGCCCTGACATTCTGCTTCCTTGGAAGGCTGGCCCTGGATTCCTAGTGCGTTGTAACATTTTCTTTCCTCTTTTGAATGCAGGAGCTGCTACACATGGAACTCAGGCAACAGAACTGTCTTGGTTGGAGTCTAATCTCCCCTAAGGGTCACTGTGTGACGCTGGGAAAGTTATTACCTACAGCGGTCCTCCAGTATCTACAAGGATTGCTTCCAGGATGGCCAAATCTGTGGATGCTCAAGTCCCATGTATAAAATGATGCAACATTCCCATTTTATACCCTCCCATGCATTTTAAGGAATTATTTTATTTTTACGTGTGTGTGTGTGTGTGTGTGTGTGTGTGTGTGTGTGTGTGTGTGTATGACATGCACATGAATGCAGTGCTAGGGAAGGATAGGAAAGGGTGTGGATCCCCTGGAGCTGGAGTTAAAGGCTGTTGTGAGCTGCTCAGTCTGGGTCCTGGGAACTGATCTCTGGTTCTCTGCAAGAGCAGGACTAAACCGAGTTAGCACTCCAGCACCCCCCCCCCCCTTAAATCACTGAATTCCTCGCTACTGAATGCAATGGGGGAAGTTCTGTGAACCCTGTACACTATTGTTAGGGACCAGTGACTGAAAAATGTTGGGTATGTTCATTGCAGAATCAATACTTTGTGGATAGATGATTGATTCTGAAGATAAGGAACCAAACTTCTGAGTTTTCTTCTAATCCGTGAAACAGATGCCATGGCATGAATATTTGCATCGGTCCAAGATTCCATTGTTGTAACCTGATCCCTAATTTTTCCTAAATTATGAGATATTATGTGCATTATGAGATGTGAGGAACAAGACCCTCACTGCGTGACAGTCGGTTCAAGAGTCTTCAAGCAGCAAAAGTGAGGCAGTTTTTAAAATTTCCTTTCTGTGGAACAGAGGCAAAAATGGCTGTGCCGATTGGACACGAAACACGGTGGTGTTATAGTCGTAATCACAAACTCCTCTTCCTCATTGACTGGGTTCTTCAGAGAGTTACAGCCTTCCTGACCATCGATGCAGCCCTGCCCCAAAGCCATCCTCTGGGGTCTCGATATTCCCCCTCCCTCTGACATATGGGCTTATTCTGGTAGTAGACTCATTTTTCTATCCTGAGATAAACTTTTGGCTTGGATGAGGGGTCACCTAAAGGCCAGACACGCAGGTGTTAGCAGGGGCCTCCTGCCTCCTGCCCGTCTATAATTCTTTGATGTGCTCTAAATCTCTCTAATGTACCCTCATACTGAAAATGGACAGTAATGATGGATTTCTTACCAAGAGTAATGGTTTTTAGCTAGAAGTCATCTCACAGCCAGTGACTGACAAGCATGCCCTCCTGCCTCTCTCTCTCTCTCTCTCTCTCTCTCTCTCTCTCTCTCTCTCTCTCTTTCTCTCTCTGTGTGTGTGTGTGTGTGTGTGTAGACCGGAGGTCAATGTCGATTGTCTTTCTCTGTCACTTTCCACATTATTTTTGAAAACGTCTTTCAGGGATTTGAACTCAGGTCCTCATGCTCAGCAAGCACTTCACCCATGGGACCATCTCCCTTTCCCCTCCTTTAAAACAGCGAATTCTTCCTTCCTGCTGAGATCCGCAGGGGACTCAACCAGCTAGATGGTTCTACCATGTGCCTGAGAGGCAAGGCCCTTTGACCACATCCTCACCTAGCCTGGTGCTAAAGCCTCCCCTTCTGTATTCCCTAAGCATGGGCTGGGGGTGGGGTCCACAGTGCCCACTGTCCTGTCCGCTGTCTAACTCCTAACGCATGGAATGGAGGCTCTGACCAAGTGGTGGTGGAGGAGGACCTGGGCTGGCACTCGGCCATGTCACCCTGAGGACGCCGAGTCCCGGGAAGTTACTGTCGGCAGAGCAGCTTAATACAGTGGCAGCTTTACACTTGCAGCGTGGGCGGCCTGACAGGTCATCGGACCTTCCGGTACCACACTTCCACCAAGCAAGAAGAGGTCACGAAAACAGCAGGCTTAGGACCGAGGCACTGGGATTTGGAGCATAGTCACGTGACTTTCTAGCCTTCCCAGCTCAAAAATAGTAGGTATCACATCTGCCAACCCACAGCCTTAGACTTTCCCTTTCTCCATGAGCCTCTGTTCATAGGAAATGGGCAGATCTTAATTTTTTAGAGAAAGTTGGACCTTTTCTTCTAAGAAGGCTACTCCTGGGTAAATGAAGGTGTTATTCTACCATATTGTCCTTGAGAGATTGTGTGTGTGTGTGTGTGTGTGTGTGTGTGTGTGTGTGATAGAGGCCAGAAGAAGGCATCAGATCTCCCAGAGTTGGAGTTACAGGTAGTTGTGAGCCATCTGATTTGGGTGCTGGGCACTAAACCATGGTCTTTTGCAAGAATAGTATATGTTTTCTCTCTCTCTCTCTCTCTCTCTCTCTCTCTCTCTCTCTCTCTCTCTCAATTTTTTTTTAGATAGGGTCTCTCCATGTAGTCCTGGTTGTCCTGGAGCTCACTATGTAGATAAAGCTGGCCAGTATGTGCTCCCACTAAGCCATCACTGAAGAAAGTAGTAGCCCTAGGGTGCCATGGTGAATTTGATGACTCAGTGTCATGTCTCGATTTTGATTGGTCAAAGCTGATCTGTTATAGAACGTCTTCAAATGTCAGTCTTGAGGATGCTCTCTGCATACAGGGGAATTCATTTCCAATCTAGACATAGTTCCCAGCCGCTTCTTCCCACTGCCAAGTGCATATGCACGCTTGTCATTCCCCAGACACCCCGTGCTCGCCCTGCCTTGCCGGCTGACAACGTTTCCTTTCTCTGGAACCCGTGTCCTGTTGGGCTCATTTACACCGTCCTTCAGGCCTGAGCCCCAGCTCTTATCTGTGGACTCTTAGCTCCTGGTCCACCGGGGTTTCTTTTATCTGGCTCTCCCACCTACTATAGTCTCTCTAAGGACAGAACTGTGAACTCACCACAGTATCTTCAGGATTGAGAACCAATGATGGTCATATTTATTTATAACCATTATATGAATGTTTTATATATTTAAGGATATAAGCATTTCTTAATATTTGCTGAGTGAATAAAGAAGGAACAAATCATGGCAAGTGAGGGTAAATATTTCAGAGACATTATCCCACAGTGATGGCCAGTGCTGGTGCAACCACTGTTTGTTAGAAATGAAACTGTGGTCTTAAGTGATTTCGATTGCACAGTTTTAAAACAGTGAGGCGCCCTTGAATTTGAATTTCTAGTTCTCTGGAAATTTATAGTTGCCGCTTCCCCGTTTGTTTCTGAAACAACTTAGAATCAAAGGCAACCTCAGCTTCAGTGTGGTTGGGCTATCTAATAACTCTACTGTCCGTTTTCTGCTTGTATTTGGAAAAACGTTATCTTAAGATGTAAAAAAGACATTAGAGAAACCAGATGAGGAAGGCTGATACCACCCTCCTTAGAAGGAGTACATTTGGTATTTTTCTTTAGAGATGGTTCCTGTGTCAAGCTTCATTAACTGGAAACATGTTAAAACTTGGTGGGTTGAAGTGGCGCACACCTTTAATCCCAGCACTCAGGAGGCAGAGCCAGGCGGGTCTCTGTGAGTTCGAGGCCAGCCTGGTCTACAGAGTGAGTTGCAGGACAGCCAGGATTCTGTCACTCAGATTTTTGAAAGTCGCTTATAATGCACTTCCTGTTTACTTAGGTAATATTATATTCTTCTGAGGTCTTAGATGTAGTTGAAGACTAGATAGTTATAATTTTCTTAGTTATGATAAAAGATAAGTTAGACATAAAACCTTAGACTCAGAAATATAGGATAGATAGGATATCTTCTTTAATTTTTGCCAAATACAAATAGACTAGATATTATAAATAGACTAGATATTGTAACTGTAATTTTTGCTTGATAATTTTTTTGTTATATGTGATTTTACTATGTTAAAGTTAAAACCTTCCTTTTTTTTTAAAAAAAAGTGTGTGTGGGGGGGGGAGTGCTTTGGATATCGCTCTGTATGCTGTGAATGTGTTGCTCCGATTGGTTAATAAATAAAGTGCTGATTGGCCAGTAGCCAGGCAGGAAGTATAGGCAGGACAAAAAGAGGGGAGAATTCTGGGAATAGGAAGGCTGAGTCAGGAGTCACCAGGCAGACACAGAGGAAGCAAGATGTGAAGGCAGAACTGGGAAAAGGTACCAAGCCACATGGCTAAACATAAATAAGAATTATGGGTTAATTTAAGATGTAAGATCTAGCTATCAAGAAGCCTGAGCCGTTAGGCCATACAGTTTTAATTAATATAAGCCTCTGTGTGTTTATTTGGGTCTGAGTGGCTGCGGGCCTGGGCAGGACTGGAGAATACACAGAGAAACCTTGTCTTAAAAAGTGCCCCCAAAGAAAACAACAAAAAAACCATGGTAGGCCACTCACTCCCTGTTTTAATAAACTGGATCTTAAATGTTAAAAATCAATACTCATTTCTTTGCTTTTGGTTCAGGACCAGAAGCATACGTTGACACACATGTTGCCCAGTCAGGAAGAGTCTGCAGAGTGAGCGAGTATGAGGAGGTTCTGTGGAGTCAGCCACCTCCCCACATAGCATCCTTCATGCAGATGTCTGTTCTGTGCTAATTTGTTTCCAGGTGAAGAGAAAAGACCTAGCACTCTTATTTCTTTGTTTTAGGAGAGATTTTTATTTTCACTTATGTGTATGTGCTTGTGTGAGTGTGTGCCATATGTGTGCCCATGGAGCCAGGAGATGGCGTCAGGTCTTCTAGAGCTGGACTCTCAGGCAGCTGCGAGCTGCTGGATGTAGGAACTGAACTTGGGTCTGTTAGGATTCCACGCCCCTCTAGCTACATGACTGCACATGTGCAGGTCCCAGTCTTTCGTCTTACATCATCAGTGTGCGCTGGCAACTACGTATGTGCCTTAAAAGCCGAACACAGCCAAGTGGTTGGTGGCACACGCCTTTAATCCCAGCACTCGGGAGGCAGAGCCAGGCGGATCTCTCTGAGTTCAAGGCCAGTCTGGTCTACAGAGTGAGTTCCAGGAAAAAGGCTCAAAGCTACACAGAGAAACCCTGTCTTGAAAAAAACAAAAGAACAAAACAAAACAAAAAAAAAAGAAAAAAAGAAGAAAAAGCTGAACATGGATCCCACCCTCTCTCTCTATCTCTGCTCTGCTCCCCACCACCACCACCACCTCCGCCACCATCTTTCTCTCTCCAGGCCTGGCTCTCCTCTTTCCCCTCTTCCCCTTTTTCCTCCTAGTAAAGCTCTGAAAACTAACACTGGGTTCTGCCGGACCATGACCTTTCTGTGCGGTAACCAGCACCGCATGCCACAGCCATCACTGTTTATCACCCTTTCTGGTCCCTCTGAAAGAGACAGCAGCAAGCACTCTTAACTGCTGGTCCATCTTCTAGTTCTATTCTTCCTTCAATTTTTTTTAATTTAATTTTTTTAAATGTGCGTTGGTGTTTTGTCTGCATTCATGTCTGTGTGAGGGTGTCAGATCCTCTGGAACTGTAGTTACAAACAGTTGTGAGCTGCCATGTGTGGGTGCTGGGAATTGAACTCAGGTCCTCTGGAAGAGCAGCCGGTGCTCTTAACGGCTGGGCCACCTCTCCAGCCACCTGTTATTCCTTTGAGAAGGTATCTATTTTAAAATTATGTGAACATGTGTGTCTGTGATTTGTGCATGAGTCTTGGTGCCCCAGGAATCTAGAAGAGGGATCAGAGTCCCCTGGAGCTGGGGTTACAGATTATTGACATGAGTGCTTGTGACTGAACTTGGATCTTCTGCAAAAGTAGCAAGTGCTCTTAACCACTGAGCCATCTCTCCAGCCCCTCTCCAGTATATCTCTTTATTTTAGTATTGATGGTGGTGACATAAATAAATTATATCTCTATTCTGTTTTCATTATTTTAAAAAATATTTTGGTTTTTGTGTGTATGACTGTTTGCCTACACATATGTATGTAAATCACATGTATGCCATACTCACTGAACTCAGAAAAGGGCATCAGATCTCTTGGAATGGTTATAAGGCACCATGTGGGTGCTGAGAACTAAACCTGGATCCTCTGTAAGGCTAGCTAGCCCTCCTAACCACTGAGCCCTCCATCTAGCCCCTATTTTCATTATTGAAATGTATCATTTCCCCAATAGTTAGAGTGCCCCATGTGCTCATCAGAGATATACTGGAACACGTTCTGATTTCTAATGTAGTTGGCCTTCTATAGCCACAGACAATGCTTCTAGGCATGACCACCAGGCATGGAAAATATTAGGAAGAAAAACGTTCCGTAGTGGATACGTGCTGTGAGGTTTGGGCCACAGTGTTTGTGTCTGTGCTGAGCACGTGCAGGCTGCTCTTCATGTCATTATCTCCTAAGACAGTATGACAGCTGTGTGCATAGCAGTCCATTGTGTTAGTGTGGGGAGCACACACCCCGGTTATGGGGGAGGAATAATCACTCTTGATTCTGACTTGGTATAACACTCATTTATTCACACAATAAGATTATAAGCAATATTTATCCCATCTTCCAAGTGGAAGCAGGAGTACCTCTCCCAGTATACAGGTCCAGACTCGCCACGTCTGTTCCTCTGGATCTCAGGCCAGCCTTCCTGTGGTCAACCTGGTCTGCACTGAGGACAGGATCTTTTGTCCCTGGCAGAAGAGAGTCTTCTCACCCGAGGGTCTGACTCGCTCTCTTGGTGGTGTCTGAGGCTTCATCTTTTACCCCTTTCTGGCTGGGTTTCTAGTCTTATCCTTATTTCCACACATAGCTTATCACTACTCCATTCATGGTTTATTTACATCATTCTGTTGCTTATCACTCCTGACCAGGGTTGTTCACCCTAGTCTTACATGTTCCTTACAGGTAGCTATTGTAAGCAATCTAGAGATGACTGGAACTGGAGGGTGTACTTAGGCTATAAGCAAACACTATGACTTGCATATCGGGACCTGAATATTCGTCTTTGAATTCTGGTTCCCAAGGAACAATGCATTATGGTATTCAGGGCCAACCATATTGTGTTCCCTTTTGACAGATAACGTGAGGGACCTGGTCAAGCTGTGCGAAAGCCTGTCTTTGTGTGGGTCAACGGCAGCTGTGTAGCTATTTCAAAACCAGCATCATACACTGATCAACGTTTGTTTACTGAGTTTATGGGGCCACTGTGACAGCTTTGTCTCACGTGATAGGGTGACTTGAGTGCCTCTGATCCGTGTGACTCTCTTCCACTCTTGGTATCAGTGACCAAGGCCAGCTTAACACTAAGTTTAAAAAAATAAAAAAGAAGGGCGGTGGCGCACGCCTTTAATCCCAGCACTTGGGAGGCAGAGGCAGGCAGATCTCTGAGTTCAAGGCCAGCCTGGGCTACAGAGTGAGTTCCAGGAAAGGCGCAAAGCTACACAGAGAAACCCTGTCTCGAAAAATCAAAAAAATAAAAAATAAAAAAGAGCCAGAGAATAAGCTTCATGTTGATTCCTCACTAGTCTCTTTGGCTAGAACTAGTCCTGGCTAAGCAGAAGGTCAAGGACTGGAGAGGTCCAATCACCTTTGCAAAGTCCTTCAGTCACCCCCAGAATCTGTTTTAAAATTGTGTGTGTGTGTGTGTGTGTGTGTGTGTGTGCGCGCGCGTGCGCGCGCGCCCCGGCACATGTGTGGAGGCCAGAGGACAACCCTGTGGAGTTGGTACCCCTTTCACCTCCATGTGGGTGGCAGAGTGGCGTGGACCACATGGCAACCATTGCTGCTTGACAAAGTTCCAAATTTCCACATTTGCAGACCACACTTCTCCAGCACCTTTTTACTTCCATTTCTAATGATTCTCCATATTAATGCCTTTCCCTTTGGGAAATTTTGCGCAGGCTTTGGTAAAGGACAAAAAAATGTATGTGCAACGGTAGCCTCCCTAAACAAAATAATTCTTTGGAAAAATATCTCCGCCACCACGGAATTTCATTGTGTCCCCCTAATTACACCAGGGACAGGAAAGTTAGATTTACTAGACACACCTGATTCCAAGGATGAAATGTTTACAATTCAGATCCAGAGCCTGAGGCCATTTGGAGTTCAGTTAATAAATACAGAGAAATCAGAACGGTACAGTACAGTGGGAAGTGAGTAATGGGCCGTTATGAGGGGAACAGGCCCATACAGTAAGACCAAGAAATTGTAGTATAGTGTCTGCACCCCAGAAGTCCCTTTCCCTAGGTCGGGAATTTGGATTAGGGTCTCTAATCCCCTGGGGAAAGTTCCTGCTTGATAAAGCAGTCATTCTTCTTATCTCTAGCAAGAGGAGCTTGTGGCCCTTCATTAACATATGACTGGTGCCTATTGTCAGGGTCAGTGCTGGATTCCTCAGCCCCTGATCTCAGGGCACACCCCAGCTCACATGCCCCTTGTCTCCCCTCTAGTCCTATGTGCAAGTAAAAAAGGTGGAGTCTTTTTTAATTAATGCTGCCGGCAGCCATCCTTGTTCACCCTCAGATCATGTCCCCTTCTTCCTCCTACCCACCCCCCACCCCACACATCCTCTTTGGCCCTAGAACACCCCCCCACATACACCCCCACCCTCCTCTCCAACCCCACCGAAGCATGTCTTAGGCAGCAGAGATCTGACTCAGGCAGCCAGGTTTATGCAGCCAGCATTTCAGCTGCTGAGTCTCTTCAGCCCGTTTTATCACTTTAATGCAGAAATTACCCCTCGCATCAGGTCTTGTATTTACATTTACCCTGTGTCCACACCCAGGCCAATGCGGGACAGCATGTCGGGGGAGGTTCTGTATTAGTTTCTTCCTTTGTTGTTGTTATAAATTATTGTCCAAGAAGCAACTTTAAATGGGCGAGGGTTGGGGTGGGGTGGGGGTGGATCTTAGCTCACAGCTTGAGGAAAGACTGACCATCAAGGCAAGGAGGTCATGGTCACACAAGCAAAAGGCTTGGACACACTGCATCCACAGTCTGAAAACAGTGGTGAATGTGTGTGTGTGTGTGTGAGGGGGGGGGAATAGTGCCCAAAGCAGCTTGACCACACAGCTGCCATGACAGGCTTAGAGGCCCAGACACAGCTTCTGGCAGGTAACACCTGGGCCCAGGAAAAGCCATAAGCTGACCCCACCCAGGGAGTCCTGCATCTAAGAGGAAATATCCAACATTCCAAACATTCCCTATACCCTAGACAAATGTCAGCCAGTCAGGGTCCTGAACCCTGGAAATCCCCTCACCCCAACCTCTGCTATGGTAAAAACCCCACCCTGCTTGGGTCTGGGTTCTCTGCTCTCACCACTGCCTGGGACTGAGAGTCCAAGCTCCGAGCTTGAAAATAAAGGCTCTTTGCTTTCACATACGGACTTCATCTCCGTGGTGGTCTTTTGGGAGCCCCAGTGATCTGGGCATAGCAAATGGGGTACTCAGCCAGCTTTCTCCTTTGCAAATGGGACCACAGCCCACAGGATGGCACCATTCACACTCGGGAGGTCTTCCTGCCTCAATAAAGCTCATCTAGATTATCCTCACAGACACAGGCTTCTGACTCTGTGTCCTGTCAGTCTGACAACATTAACCATTTTTTTCAGAGTGTGAAATTAGCTGAAGGGGCAGCCCTTCTTGTGTCCACACCCTTGGTCTGCAGTTAGCTCTCCTGGCTGCTCCATGGTTAAGGAAGGACTTTCTGCTCAGGAGATGGTCTGTCATATCCATGGTCATTTCAGTTCTTGGAGAAGGAACTGGAAAGCCAATTAAATCATGTATACATTTTATTTTTCTAAATCTCATTTTTCCTGGGGACCCTTTTTGGGGTCATATCATTGTTAAGTTTCAAACAGGGGACAAATGGCTGGGATGCCTATTTAGCATATCAAAGCAGACCTGGCCTCCAGGTTCTCCCAGCATCCCTCACTCTCTACCAGTTACCTGGTATGGCTGCCATACTGGTCCCCTACCCAGAACTCTCCAGTCCAGGGGCTGGACTGCCCTTCCCTATAATAATCCAGGCGTTTTGGATACCTGACCCTGTTTCGGACCTTCGGCCTCCTGGCTGCGGCACCTGGTTCCCCTCTCTCCCTCCCCCCCCCATGGCCCAGCCCAGTCTGGTCATGTCACTCAGCACCCCAGCCGTCCCTGCCTCTGCCTATGCTCTCCCACATGTCTACAGTAAACTCTCCTCCACCATATCTAGGAGAGCCACGTCCTTTCCTTTCCGTTTCTTTTTCCATTCAATCATCAGGTGTTCCCTAAGCCATTCACAAGGGTGGTCCCTTTGTTGATTCTTGGTTGGTTTAAGTTGGATTATATAAATCCTAATATTTAATTAATAAAATATTTATAATATTATAACTTATATACTATACATATATTATACACAATAACTTACGATATACAATATTGTATACAATATATGTTATAATTATATTTAATTAACAAAATAAAAATCTTATTAATTTTGCTAAAAATAACTAAGAAATTTTACTAAAAAAAATCCATATGACTTAGTTCTGACAATGACTGCATGTGTTCCAGAATCACTATAAATGTGTTTTAACATTACACAGATTACAAAGTCATGTTGATCCGTCTAAAGGATGGACTCCCTTGTGGGCTGGTGTACCCTAGGCTCCCTGGTCTCCCCTGTGCTTCTCATCCAGGATGGAAAGCTCAGATTCTGGAGGAGAATAAACCAAACCAAGAGGATGAGGCCACCAAGCACCAATCAACGTGGATTCTTTCTCCATGTTGCCCGGTTCTGTACCGCAGGGCTCTCAGCCTGTGCTCTGTGCCAGAACTACAGCGTCCATTCACCCCAGGAGTCCAAGCTTGTGCACCAGGAACAGAGAGGGTGGCAGACGGCATTGAGTACGTGCAGATGTGTGAGTGAGGTGGATGGAGACAGTGGGCCAGCCTGAAGCGGGGAGGAAGGCTAGACAGCTCGGTCCCGCTAGACAGCTCAGTCCCCGGCTAGACAGAGCTCGGTCCCGGCTAGACAGCTCGGTCCCCAGCTAGACAGAGCTTGGTCGCGGCTACCCAGGAGTTTGACCAGGCTTTTGAGGACAGGCAGGCCCCGGAGCAGACCCACTTCCACAGGCAGCGCGGGACCCCAGGGAGGGAAGGTAGGTCAGGGCCATCTGTATTCACAACGGGGCTGAAACAGTTCTTTCCCTGAAGGTGATGACGCAGCGATGGAAGCGGAGCAGACGCAGCCATTATTTTAGGACTTTCTCAAATCGTTCTTAGATCTGGGAATTGGTTTCTAAGCAGAGTGCTGATGTTGATATATATGTCACACACACACACACACACACACACACACACACACACACACACACACATTATACATATAGAGTTAGTGTTTGAAATTAAAATATAATTACATAATTTCTCCTCTTTTTGACCTTCAACCCCACACATGTGCACTGTATCCTTGCTGTGTCTAACTGAAGTTACATAAATATTCCTTAATATATAAACACAGCCTGCCCAGTCTATATAACCTTGCTTGTGTGCATATGATTTTCAGGGTTGACATAGCTGTATATGTCTTAGATTTGTCTGACTCACAGTTCTCCATGTGACAGCAGATTGTAAAATTCATTTTGAATTAGCCACAGAAAGGGGCCCCAGGTTTTGGAGAAATTCTGAACAATAGATTCTTTTCAAAGCCGGGCAGTGGTTCTTACATTATCTTTCTGATTCACATAAAGACACTGTTCAGTCTTCCTGTCATGCCCTCCCCCACCATCCCTAACCCCACAGGATGGAAACTGCAGAACTTCCCTTTTGCTGTGCCCTGTCTGCCAGGACCTCCCCTCCAGACACTGCGGGCACCGTCAGTACCGTCGGGTCCCAGCTTTCTGTTCCGGTGGAAATGGCAGAGTGGGAAAATGGGAGAGTAGAAGGTAATAATCTTGTTGTTGTTTTTCTTCTCCCTATAACAAAATATTACAGACAAGGTAATCATAAAGAAGACTATTTCATCTCTTACAGTCCAGAGGCTGGGGTGTTCCGGAGTGAGAGGTTCTCATCTGGCTAAGGTCTTCATGTCACATCACGCTAACTGAGAAGGTAGAAGGCCAAGGAGCTTCCTCTGCATCCGCCCACAGCCTTGCCTGCTGTCTCTGCCTCTCTTCGGCTTTGTTTTGAGGCAGGGTCTTGCTCTCCAGTTGGCCTGGTACTTCCTGTGTAGCCCAGGTTGACCTTGAACTGGTGGCCGTTCCTGAGTGCCGAGAGTCTAGATGAACACCGCCATGCCTCCTGGCCATTGTCTCCTTATTACAGTCTCTTTAGAGCTTCTGCCTGTTCCCTGCCGGGACCCGACCCAGTGCCTTCCTAAGCCACAGGTTCCCGGGCGCGGTTCAGTTCTCTTCTCCAGTGTCCACCGCCATGCATATGAACCCCCCTCCCCTGACTCTGTTTCCCCTAGTCCCTGCCCGTCCTCTCCGAGCTGTTTCCGCTCCTTTTGTTTTTAACTTACATGTAGTGCTCACACTGAGCAGGGCCACACACAGCAGGTGCTCATCTGGCTGTTGATTTGAAAGTTGAATATTTGCTGACTGTCTCCCAGTGTGAGGACCGGTGTGCTACTCTCTGGATCCTGAATCTGAGAGTGTGACCCCCAGAAGGCACCCAGCTGGGGCTGAAGTCAAGTCTCCTGCCCAAGCTCCTCCTTCCTCAGGCCCTGTCCGGGGAGCACTTCTTGTTTTGTTGAACTTGACTTGAACTCAGCAGAAGGTTGGTGTGTTCTAAAAACAGCTAACATGACTTCAGGGGTTTGAACTGTAGTAGTGTGCTTTTTGCTAACTCATTCATCAGAGACATTTGCCTGCCTCTGACTTTGAGCCTCTGTAATTCACTGCGATTCTAAAAATTACCCCTGGCTCCCTAAAGGGCTCAATTTTAGACTCACGGTGTCTTGACAATACACGACTCATTTAAATCTAGAGCAGCAGGACTTTTTTCTTTTTATATCAGAAATTGGAAGTAGGAATCACTGTATTTTATTCCCTACAAAAAGATGTCGATAAAGCTTTATCAAGTGCAGAACCAGATACAGCCAGCTCTGTGGCTGCTGTCCTGAAAACGTCATTGTTGGTCAATCAGCTCCTTTAAGAGCAGAGAAGAGGAAGGAGCCACATTGTGGGCATCATATAGATCCAGTTTCAAAAGCCAGCTGGGTGACCTTGGCACTGGGCCTAGCGCCCCAGCCTGAGCTTCCTCAGCTGTGATGTGGACACGAGAGAGATGAGTACAGGAGGCAGAGTGCTCTCAGCAATGCCGTGATTCGGCTGCTAAACCTAGCCTGACACCTTAGCCGAGACCACAATGTCACTTTGGAGAAAACCTGAATTGCTGTTGCCAACAGAGTGGGAGCAGAGTGCTGGGTGAGAAAGATCCTGGAATAAAACCGTGAGGCAGCTGGGCGTTGGTGGCACACGCCTTTAATCCCAGCACTAGGGAGGCAGAGTGGATCTCTGTGAGTTCAAGGCCAGCCTGGGTTACAGAGTGAGTTCCAGGAAAGGCGCAAAGCTACACAGAGAAACCCTGTCTCGAAAAAAACAAACAACAAAAACAAAACAAAACAAAACAAACAAACAAAACCAAAAACAAACAACAACAACAAAAACAACAACAACAAAACTGTGAGGCAGAGATGCCCAGGGCCAGGTTATCCTGGGACACTACTTGGGTTGAGACACCCACAGCCCTTTCCTTACCCAGGACCCTCACCCTCATGGAGCTGCACACACACCCCTTTCCCAAGAAAGCAATCAGGTCACATTGACCTAGCTACTCTTAGTTAATTCATTTTCTGTGACCAAACAGCTTCTCAGAACTATCCAGGGACCAGTGGCAGAGCGCTGATCAAGCCTGGGCTGATTTGGTACACTTTCAGCAGGTCACACTGTGTCCTCTAAGTGAACTTTTAGGGGAAACCCCTACTTACATCTCATGACTATGCATGACTGGGCACGCATAGGATTAAAGCCAGATGCGTTGGGGTAAGGACATGCCCAGCGAACAAAGGCTTACTTAACATCAGCCTGCCAGTTAAAACAAAAGACCACCCATATCTCCCCCTTAGCAACAGGTCCTAGACCATCCAAAGAGGCCCCAGGCCATTACCAGGCATTTCGGAATACTTTATCTCAGACAGTGCCTGCTCCATTGCCAAGTATGGACTCTGTCCTTACTACACCTAACCTTGAATAAAATCCCTCCATACCTGTGGTGTTTTTTTAACAAGATCCTGGAAACGCCACTCTCCAGACAGAGACCTTGGGCAGTGCACTGGGGTACAATGCAGAGGACCATGAGTCGGGTGGGAGCCATCCTCGGCCTTGGGTGGAGAAGGAGCCAGGTGACCCCTGGTTCTTGAAGAGCAGTGTTGCTTCTGTTTGTCACTACAGAACCTTCCTGAAGGCAGACTTGGGTCTTCGAGGAAGCTGCTCAGATCCACACACTGAAAGGCCTCCTGTGAAGGTTGAGGTCGCCATCTTTGGTTGAGTTTCTCCGTGAGAAGGCTGAAGCAAAAGTGCCTGATCCCCTCAGTGGTGAGTGACACCCCGAGTCTGGCGGAGGGTCAGAAATGGTTGGCATTTTCCTGGGGGGGGCAAGGTGTTTTTTTTTTTTTTTTTTTTTTTTTGCTGTTTAGAGTAGTTGGACTGACAAGTGCTGTAGCTGGGAACATTATGGCCAGTTAACATTTATATAGAGAAAGCATTACACACAGTGCATCTCACATAGTAGGTTGTCAAGAAATGGCAGGAAGGAATGCAGAGGTGCCTCAGTGGTTAAAGCACTTACCACACAAGCCATAGGACCAGAGTTTACATCCCCAGAGTGTGTATGTATGCCAGGTGGGTGTGGTGACCTGCCTGTGATTCTAGCACTTGGAAGGCTAGTTCTATGGGAACCTTAGAGCAAGCTGGCTAGCCAGCCTCTCTGAGCTTGTGAGCTGTGGGTTAGGAGAGACCCTGCCTCAGTGAGTAAGGCACAAAAGTCATGGAAGGAGATTCTTTGTCACTTTTCTGTTGCTCGATAAGACACCATGACCAAGGCATCTGGCCCTGCCTCAGTGAGTAAGTCAGAAAGCTATGGAAGGAGATTCTTTGTTACTTTTCTATTGCTGTGATAAGACACCATGACCAAGGAAACTTAGAGAAGAAAAAGATTCCTGGGGCCAACCAGTTTCAGAGGGTAACTTCATGGCCATCATGGTGGGGAGCAGCAGGCAGGCATGGCTGTAGAGCAGCATCTGAGACATTATATTTTGAGACACATCTATGAGGCAGAGAGGCAGAGAGCTAATTGAGAATGGCATGGGCTTTTGAAATCTCAAGAGCGGTAGTGGCACATGCCTTTAATCCCAGCACTTAGGAGGCAGAGGCAGTGGATCTTTGTGAGTTTGAGGCCAGCCTGGTCTACAGAGCGAGATCCAGGAGAGGCTCCAAGCTACACAGAGAAACCCTGTCTTGGAAAAAAACAAAAAAGAAGTTTGGTCGGGTGGTGGCGGCGGCGGCGGCGGCGGCGGCGGCGGCGGCGGCGGCGGCGCACACCTTTAATCCCAGCACTAGGGAAGCAGAGGCAGGTGGATCTTTGTGAGTTCGAGGCCAGCCTGGTCTACCAAGTGAGTTCCAGGAAAGGCGCAAAGCTGCACAGAGAAACCCTGTCTCGAAAAACCAAAATAAATAAATTTAAAAAAAAAAAAAAGGGCAGTGGTGGCACACGCCTTTAATCCCAGCACTAGGGAGGCAGAGCCAGGAGGATCTCTGTGAATTTGAGGCCAGGCTGGGCTACAGAGTGAGTTCCAGGAAAAGCGCAAAGCTACACAGAGAAACCCTGTCTCGAAAAAACAAAAACAAAAACAAGCAAACAAACAAATCTCAAAGCCCCCCACACCCCAGGGACAAACTCCTTCTAACAAGGCCACACCTCCTGATCCTTCCCAAACAGTTCTACCAACTGGAACCAAAACACTCAGACATGTCTCATAGCATATGTGTGGACATCATAAGACAACTTTCAGGAAGTGGTTTCCCCTTCCACCTTCTCATGGGTTCCAGGGGTCAAACTCAGGCCATCAGGCTTGTGTGGCAAGGACATAACCTGCTGAGCCATCTTGCTGGCTCCTAGACAGGGTCTTGCTATATCAACATGGTGGGCCTGGAATTTGGAGTGATTCTCCTTCTCTGCCACTTGCAGACTAGGATTACAGGCATGTTCCAACATGCTCACTTGATATGTAAACCATATACAGTGACACACTACAAATAAAACATTATTATTGTTATTATTAATTGAAAAAAATAATATATTTCATACAATATATTTTCATACAATGTAATTTCATGCAATATATTCTGATCAATATATTCCTTTTGTGATGGTTTGAAAGAAAATGGCCCTCATAGGGAGTGGCACTATTAGGAGGTGGGGCCTTATTGGAGGAAGTGTGTCACCGTGGGGGCGGGCTTTGAGATCTTTTTCTCAAGCTTCCCACAGTGTGAGAGTCAGTTGATTTCCTGTTGCTGCAAGATGTAGCACTCTCAGCTCCAGCACCACATCTGCCTGCATGCCGCCATGATCATAATGGACTGAACCTCTGAAACTGTAGGCCTCCTCAATTAACATTTTCTTTATAAGAGTTGCTGTGGTCATGGTCTTCACAGCAAAAGAAACCCTAACTAAGATACTCTTCCTTCTTTCCTCCCAAGTTCTCCCAACTCTCTACTCTTACAACTCCACCTTCTTTCTCTCTCTCAAACAAACAGACAATAAAGAAGACAAACAAGTAAAAAACAAAATGCACAAAATAAACAAAAAATCCAAGAAAGAGCACAAGAAATGCACACACACACACACACACACACACACACACACACACACACAATTTATAAAAACAGAATCAGAAACCGGAAAGACTGACAAGGCAAAAATGTCCAAACAAAGCATTATGAGGAAAAAAAAATTTAAAAAATACCATTGAGTTCATTTTGTGTTGGCCTTCTTGGCCATCTCCTGCTGGGCCTGGGGCCTGCCCCAGGTGTGGTTTGTATACCCAGTGAGACTCCCTCGGAGATTCTGATTCTTCCTTTGTGAGCAGTTGTTAATTGGAGATTCCCTCTTGGTTGGGGATGGGAGCTTGTGTCTGCTCCCCCCCTGGGACGCCACCTGGTTTGGACCTGTGAGGGTCCTGAGCATGCTGCCGCAGTCCCTGTGAGTCCACGTGCGTCAGTCCCGATGCTTCCTTGGTGTCCTCCATCTGCTGTGGATCTCACATCTTTCTACCGCCTCTTCCACCGAGCCCCGAGGGAAGACACTCCATTTCGGGCTGGTTGTGGATCTCTGTATTGGTGCCCATCTCACACAGAGACCTTTGGGACACAAGTCAACTACTAACACCTTCTCTGTCTCAGATGAAGGCTGGGTTCCATTTGATAGAGTTGTGAAGGGGCCCCCAAATAGTTTGAACACACAGCAGCCATGACAGGCTTAGGGGCCCAGACATGACTTCTGTGACAGGCTTACTGACAGGCAACACCCATATCCAGGAAAAGCCTTAAGCTGATAACACCCGGGATCTACCTAGGGGTGAGGAAGTACCTGACATCCCAAACATTCCAACCACCAGATAAGGTGGCCAGATGTCCTTGAGTCTATCATGCATCTATTTTTTTGTTTTACGGATACCCTTAGACAATTGTCAGCCAATCAGGGTCCTGGACCCTGGAAATCCCCTCACTCCAACCTCTGCTATGATAAAAATCCCACCCTGCCTGGTCTCAGGGCTCTATGCTCTCACAGTTGCGTTGGACAGACAGAGGGACCGAGCCCTGGAGCTTGAATAAAGGCTCTTTGCTTTTACATATGGATTTGGTCTCCGTGGTGGTCTTTTGGGGGTCCCTGTGATCTGAGCATAACAGAGTGAGCCCTCTTCAATCCCATCAGGCAGTGGTTGCTTGCTCCCACAATGTTTGTGCCACTTCCCCAAAACATTAAATAGAAATGTGTTCTCTAGGCTCATGCTATCCTCAGTCACTGAGACCATTTTTTTTAATTTTTAAAAACAAACCCCAAACTCGTAATTGCGGCTGTAGAAGCTGGTTTCAGTTTTTCTATCAAATCTAGCATCTTCAAAATCCAAACCGAAGTGCAAATGTACCACAAGAAACACCCTGTTGGTGCTCAGAGTACTTCATGTTGCTTGTGGTATTAGTCATGGTCTCAGCAGGAAATGGTTTTCACTCTCTTCCAGGAAGATGAAAATTTGCTAAGCCATTTGCCACCTCAGACAAACCAGGAAACCGGACAGGGGTGGGGTGGCCCAGGGCAGGGGTGGGGTGGCCCAGGGCTAGTAAGTAGGGTCTGTTAACACCTTCAGCGCTGGGGCTGGAGGCTGACCGCATACCTGATGCCTTGCAGGAGCAGACACCACAGGAGAGGGGCCGCTCCACTTCCTGAAGAAGGCAGAGGAATGAGAAACAGATCCTCACTCCGCTCCTTCCTTCTAACCACTTCTCAGGACTCGGAAGGACAGAGAGTGGGCCACAGACGTAGAGACTAAAGCCCGAGGAGCCGGCAGACACACCCCGCACCCCTGTTTTAAGAGCACAAGAATGACGTCCAGCAAGCTTGGATGAGTTGCTGGGACCACACGGTGAAGGGCAGCGTGGGAGTCCAAGCGCTGCTCTCCCGGTTCCTCCCCCTCCTCACCTGCTTCCCTCCTCTAGACAAGGAGATGCTTGTGTCATCTTGCTTTAGATCTGGAGTTGAAGGGTCAGGTTGAGCCTCATCCAGGAATTTCTGGTGTCAGGGTCAGCTGAGGAGCCAGGATGAGTCTGCAGGTCTAGAGAGAGAGTGCAGCTGTTCAGGACAACAGCAGAGCCAAGAGCTCTTTGGCTTTGAGCCACATTCTCAGGTCAAATACTTTCTCAGCAAAGACAGAAAGTGAGAGTGTCTGGGAGACCAGGAGCAGGGGTACTAACTCTGGCCCATGAATATCCAGGAGGAGTCCTGCCTGGGAAAGCCACACAGATGCAGAGAGCTGCCTTGGACCTCTGGTGACCTGTACACTGTATTCATCCTGCTTCCCAAACATGCTCCTTTGTCCTGACTCTCCTGGGATGTTTTGCTTAAGAGGGTCGGTCCCTCTGTCTCTCTGTCTCTCTGTCTCTCTCTCTCTCTCTGTCTCTGTCTCTGTCTGTGTGTGTGTGTGTGTGTGTGTGTATGGGTGTTTTGTCTGTAGGTGTGCACCATGTGCTTGCAGGGCCCTCAGAGGTCAGAAGAGGGCACCAGATCCCCTAGCACCAGAGTTACAGATGTTTGTGAGCCACCATGTGGATGCTGGGGAATAAAACCCAGGTCCTCTGCAAGAGCAGTCAGTGCTCTTAGCTGCTGAGCCACCTCCCAAGTCCCAAGAAGCTTTTTAGGAGAACACACCCATCAATCAGGGTGTGGATGACACCCAGGCGCATACTCTCCTATGGCTTGGGGGATCAGTCCCTAGGATGCCTGCAACCTAGAGCTCAGAGCCACCAGTTTGAGGCGGGTTATAAGCGGTTGGTCAGTCTCGTTTTCTGTGTTCAGATAGAAATTACAGGCAAACGCGCTTTGTTGTGAGGCGAAAGGCATTTGTTTAACCACGAGTTGAGGCCTAACGGTTTTCTCACAGACCACATGAGCCAGAGTCTTTGAAAAGCCTAAGCGCCTTGGGCAACCCTTTACCACAGCCCATGAGGACCCCGCAGCAGCCGGCTCTCCTGCATTTCCCCACTCTGCCCTCGGCACACCTCGCCAGCGGTGACCAAGCCTGGAGCGATCGTCCTCCCCGGGTGCTGACGGCCTCTCTGGGGTTACTGATGCCCGTCTTAACAAAAGCTGTTTACTCAGGGTTATGGCTGATGGGCTTTGTAGAGGTGAACTCTGCGTTTTCCTTTATGGGCTGTCAGAACACTTGGTGTCCTTGGTATCCCAGGCAACCAGGGGCCACTGTGCTCTCCTCTTTGTTTCCTGCCTGCTACAGCAGTAGCTCAGTTTCCTTCTCTGTAGTTTTTCAGGTAAAACAGCATCCGTTTGTGGTGTGAACAAGGCTGACTGCCATCTGTCACTGGGCTGCCAGCAGGGTCAATATCAGTGGCCTGTTGTTACTCTGGGGCTCACTGACGGAACTGTGTCCCACCAGGGACCTTGCTTCACCTGATTTTAACCCCGATTACCTGGATGAGAATAGTACTTCAGCAAACCATTTCAGTTTCAATGTACTTGACTGCTAGTCTGTTTTCTGTAGGGAGCGATGGACACATGTGTCTCCCAGCTGCAATTCAGAGAACATTAAAAAAAAAAAAAAACAACATGTCTGTTACCTGTGGAGTATCCCACAGATTAATTTCTCAGAACAGTGACATTCCCGTGCTTCAGATCCACAGTAAATTCATACAGTGGAGCCAGAAGTGAGCTCAGGAGGAAAAAGGTTTGCTGAATTGCCGGGAGTCCAACCCCTAAAACCTGAAGCGGGAGGAGAGAACTGGCCTCTGAAAGTTGTCCTCCAACCACAGCGCACATGGCATGGCACATATGCGGACTCTTTCTCTCAAAAATGAAACAAAACCAAAAGCAAAGAAAATCCAACCTACAAAAAGGAAAATCAGAACAAAAAGACAAAAGACCAGTAAGACCAAAAAAAGAAAAAAGAAAAAAAAAAAAAAAAAAAAGGAAGAACAGCACTTAGTGTATTCTGTGTTGGCCAACCACTCCACTTTATTTTTTACTTGGCGCCACCAGCCTGTCTTCCCTCTTCTTTCCTACAACTTCCTTAAGATTGTCCCTGACATCATGCTCTCTCACATCCCCTGACACTCAGTCATGGCCTTGCCCTCTCCAGACAACACACACCGTTTAATGTCGCGAGCACACCTCTGGCAGCCTCCCGCTTTCCGAGGCGTTAGGGTGGTACAGACACACCAAGTGCTGTGATGTTACTTACAGTGGACTTCCCTGGACCAGCAGCAGCTGTAGCATCGGGAGCGGGGGGTGGGGGGTGGGGGGTGGGGGGGTGGTTCAAAACACATTCTCACCATCCGCTCCTCAGCCACCAAATCATGGGAGTGGGCCCGCACCCTGTGTCATTTTTTAACAAGTTCTTCATGCAATTCCGATGCATGAAGAATTAGCTTTAAAATAAGATGCTTTTTCTTGCTTCCTTCCTTAGCCTTCTGTCTTGCTGACATTGCCAACACATTTTGCTCTGCTCTGCTCTCCCACCATGCAGAACCCAGGGCCGATCTGGCCAAGTTTCCCTTGGCTCTGGAATCTGCAAAAGCCTCGAAGTCCACACTGCTGTTGATAGTATAATCCTTGCCTCCTCCAGCACTGCGAACGTCAGGAGCTCCTGCATCCCATGGTTAAACCCCAGATGTAATGACAGACCGGCATACATACTCTAACATCACCAGCACAGGGCTCTGCCAATGTGTGCCCAGGAGGGAAGGTCGGTAAGTCACAACAAGCTGAGTTTTCATCATGGTTTTGTAATAAAGGAAAGCCGGGTTAAAACCTAGGCTGTCTCAAATGTCTTTCTTTCCTGAGTCAGCTTTTTCTTTTTCTTTCTGGAATCAGCTCTTGCGTGGATTGGGTTATTAGCTTGATTAAATGTTAGAGATTTCTTAGGGGAGAGCAAAAGGAAGGCAAGGTGCTACTTTCTGAGGTGACCTCATTCCATGCCCCCCCAGTTCCAGTTTGTTACCAAGAGTAATTCACACACTTTTGTAGGAGAGCCGCCGGCACCCTGGTGACATGCAAGGTAACTAACTGTAGGAGGGCAAACCTACAGGTTAGCTTGAGACAAAGTACACCTCTCTGGGATAATGTGCCTCTTTCACGATGACGCCAAAGGGACCAGCTGGGTAGAAGCTAAGCGCTTGCCCCAACCCTGGACTGTGGATGATGCCTCTGCTTGAGCCAAGTCTAGGGGCTCAGGGGGATTGGAGGCTGGTGTTGACCGGAGGAGCAGAACCGCTGGCAGATGGGGTCTGATGGGAAGTCCTCAGGTCCCTGGGGGATTGTTCTAGGAATGTTGCTCTCATGGGGTTCCTTATTAATTCTGGTGAGAGGGTTATTGTGAAAGCTAGAATTTGTCTTCACCATATTTTCTATCCTGATTCTAGATAAAATTCCTGGACTTCGAACCCCCAAAACCACGAGCTGAATCCTCTCTTCCCCAGCCTCCTTTTTTAAACATTCTGGGATTGAACCTATGGCCCTGTACATGGTAGGCATGTACTCTACCACTAAGCTACACCCTCAGCCCTTAAATATTTGATTTGTGAGACAAAATAAAATATTAATTTTTATTTTTTTACTAGACTGTCCTCAAATTCTCTATAAGCCCAGATAGGCTTGAACTTGTGATCCTCCTGCCTCAGTCTCCTGAGTAGTTTGGATTGCAGGCTTGTATCACCAAACATGGTTACCTCTCTTTCCCTAATGACCATCTGTCTGTTTCTTTTTTGAGGCAGGGTCTCACTATGTAGTCACAGCTGGCCTGAAACTTACTATGTAGGTATGACTGGCCTAGAACTCTTGAAGATCTGCTGCCTCTGTCTCCTAGTGCTGGGATTAAAGGCATGTGCTACCCTAGTCATTTTTTGGGAGAATGATATGTTGTGACTAAAAGCTAATCACACATGTAGACTATGGTGTTCAGCTGGGAGCCGTGTAGACTAGGTTCATCGTTTTCTTTCCTTTTTGAGATGGCTGAGATGTCTCAGTGGGTAGGGTGCTTGTCCCATGAGCCTGATAACCTGAGTCTGAGCCCTTTAGAATTCACATGAAGGTTGACAGAGAACTGACTCCAAAGAGCTGTCCTCTGACCTTTACATGTACTATGGTGTGCTGTGTCCCACCCTATTCAACACACAGATACACTCAATATTGATAAATACAAATAAGTAGAAACCATGGGATTTTACATTTCTTAATACACATGACGTTTTTCCATTAAAAAAAGTTCCTTTTGTATTAGGACACTCCACTGATTACTTCAGCCATAGTTTCATAGTTTTCTCTGATTAAGACTAAAGTTCAGGAGCTGGAGAGATGGCTCAGCAGTTAAGAGCACTGACTGCTCTTCTAGAGGTCCTGAGTTCAATTCCCAGCAACCACATGGTGGCTCACAGCCATCTGTAATGAGATCTGATGCCCTCTTCTGACCTGCAGGAATACATGCAGACAGAACACTGTATATATAATAAATAAATAAATCTTAAAAAAAAAAAGAATAAAGTTCAGTAGTTTCTGATTGCAATGGTGTGTTTAGATTTCCTTTCTTCTTAATAATAATAATAAATTATACAATATAATTATAATAAGTATCAATCATAATCACTAGTATTGCAATTATCAATTATCAATAATAATAATTATTAGTATTGTTATTTTGCTTGTCAAAATATTCATTACTGAAAGGGTTGTTAAAATCTCCTACCATGCTGGCTGATTTTCCCTCTGAGTAGCAGTGTTACTTTTATTTTATATGTCTTACTTATTTTTTGTTTTTGTTTTCTAGGACTGGCTTATGGAGCCCAGTTTATCCTCTACCTCACTATGGTGGCCATGGCTGATCTTGAACTTCTGACTCACCTTTCTCTGCCTGCCTAAGTCCTGGGATTATATGTGTGGGCCACAATGCCAAGCTTATTTTATATATTTTGTTTATATTTATTTATTTATTTATTTATTTATTTGTGCCATTGTAGTGGTAACGCCCGCATTACCGATACCCGTTCACCATGTCCGAGTGAAGGGCTGCAGATTAAAAATAGAGACAAGAGACAGCGAGTCATTCGCCACGACTGAATGCTGAATGCCGTTTATTGAAAGAGGGAAGAAACCTTAAATACAGGCTTACAACACAAATGGAGGAACGCCGGAGGGCAGAAGTTTGCTACCAATGGTCTACATTCCAGACCCAATGTTTTACATTTTTGCAACTAAGTTGTTTACACCAAATACAGGATGTAGGAACAAAGAACCTCCGGTAAGCTCTCCAGTGATCCTTAGGTGAGAAGGAGACCAGCAGGGAATCTGAATAGGGAGGACATCTGGTCAAGGTCAGCAAGCAAGGCGGCAGCCACTCACAGTCAGGGACCAGGGCCCACGGGGCTCACAGGTCCCCCCTTTTTATTAAAAAAAAAAATGAGCTTTTGACTTAGGTTGTGTGGGACGTCAGCAGACCACCTTACCCATCATAGAGATACCTGCCCAGGCCACACAAGTGTTCTGTCTTAGGTTGATGGCCGCCCCCCAAGCATTATCGGTCTCTGAATACTCATTATCATACAGACTCAACCACGTGAGCTGTAGAGTGACTGCTGCCAAAGATCTCAAAGTGGCACTGGGCTTGCAATCTGTGGGACACAGAAAAGACCAACAGAATTTCCTAACCCACCCATAGCCAGGAGGCTAAAGGCAATTGAACCATTTCCTTTTTAAATGAGCCTTACTGCAAATTGGAGTCCTTGTAAGGTGGTATCCCATAAGCAAATGGAACTTGAGTTTTAATAATTTACAACTTTCAAAGCCAATTTTAATGTATAATAGTGGAATTAAATTTATCATGCCCAATAAGAAGAAAGATTAACTAACTGTGGTAGCTACTTTTGTTGCCAGGGTCTCTATTGTGCTAGCTGTAGTAACCAATTATGAAATAGCAATCCCAGAAACAATAGCAGCAGTGGCCACCACTGCTATAACAGCAACAACGGCAACAGCGATGTCAGAGTCTCTTCTGGAGCGTGTGAGCATCATCTGTGTCTAGCTGTCATGGTCCACTGGCATGGACACGGCTCCAGAAACACGAACCACCAAGGCCCATTTTTTTTTTTTTTTTTGATCCCAGCACTACTTAGGCTGGCAGGTCTACAAGAGAACAACTGAGAAACATAAAGAAAACAAAAAACAAAAACAGCAAACAAGGAGCAGAACTAATGGTCTCAATAATGGCTACATTTAGGCTCACAAATTTTAAGGTATCTTCAAAAAGGCTAGATGAATTTCAGGAGGTCAATAAATGTTGCACAGAGCCATTCCTGAAAAGTAGGTACTACACCAGCTTGAGGGGGGTTGTAAAATGTGAAAAAGGCTTAGCTGGCATGTTACTGATAGCAAATGAAGTTCATTGACCTTCAGAGTTATCCTTAATCTTTAAGGTGTGGCACATTCTCAACATTTTTGAAGAAAAAATTACCATACATTACCTTCTGAAGAATCCAGTCACATGGCTACAGTTCCTAGGCTTACAATAATGTTTGTCAAGGCTGGCCGTATTGGGCTCTCAATCCCCATTGGCATCAGAAGGGGAGAGTTTTTTACGAAGGCCCAATAGGACTCTGCCATGTTGGGATTCAGCAGCAGCCACAGGGCGCACACAGCGTTCAGGAACCCAAAGAGGAACTTCATTGTCCTGTGGAAAGACACAGACAGATCCCCGGGCCCACACCAACACCGGATCGGGTCCCCTCCAAGTGCCAGTAGAAAGATCTTTCCATCGCACCAGAGGATGATTTGCAACAGGAGCCCTCCAGTGCTTATCTGCAGCAGATACTCCAGCAGAATCCACCGATAAAAAATTTAAAATATATAAAACAAGGGAAAGAATAGAATGTGGAGAGGAGAGATGAGCCCCTAGCTCCCCCCTTTTTACTTTAGCAATATAAGTTTTTAAGGTACGATGGCAGCGTTCTACTATAGCCTGCCCTTGAGGATTATAAGGAATACCAGTCTTATTAACAATAGAAAAATCTTGGCAGAATTTTGAAAATCTCTTTTTGTTGTAGGCGGGACCATTATTAGTCTTTATGTATTTTGGCACTCCCAAGTAAGTAAAAGTATGAAGACAATGATTTTTTATATTTTTAACCTTTTTTCCTGAATGGACAGAAGTAAAAATTAGAGAAGAATATGTATCAATAAACACATGGACATATTGTAATTTTCCAAAGGAAGGCACATGTGTGATGTCCATCTGTCACACATGATTAGGTAAAAGTCCTCGTGGATTAACTCCCAAATGAGGAACAGGTAAAAATTTCACACAAATAGGGCATGATTTAACTATCTGGATGGCTTGTTCCCGGGTTATGCCTGTATGATATCGGAGAGATCTAGCATTAAGATGATAACGTTGATGTAACTGAGTAGCCTTATCAAAGGCAGAACAGACTAATGTGACAGCCATACGAGTAATGGTGTCAGCCCTCTGATTACCTTCACTTAGAGGTCCAGGCAATTGAGTATGAGCTCTAATATGGCCCACATAAAGGTTATGTGAGCGAGACCATATAAGTCCTTGTACTTGTAATAAGTATTTATGAATGGAAGAAATGGATGGTATGTAGGCTGTTGTTTCCAAAGGCATAATGGCATGTGTCATATATTGACTATCGGTATAGATATTTACATTTTCATCAGAAAACATCTGTAAAGTAAGCAACAGTCCCTGTACCTCTGTCACCTGGGCAGAAGTGCCCTGGACTTTTATTTTCTTTATTATGTTACCAGAAACCACCACAGCAAAACCACGTGAAGTGCCATCAGTAAATACCATGTGGGCCTGAGGAATAGGAGTCATTTGTACTATCTTGGGAAATATAACAGGATGTAATTTAAAAAATTGACACATATCATTGGAGGGGTAGTGAGTATCAAACCGACCCTGTATGGAGCATGTCAATATGGCCCAATCATTATTATTAGCTCTACCACGTGGGTCCCAGGGACTGAATTCAGGTCATCAGGCTTGACAGCCAATGCCTTTACCCACCACACCATCTACTTTATAGGCCCACATTTTAGAAATTTTAATGAATTTTATTAAGGATGTATGTGCAATTTTAGGGTTGCTGATTACTGCTAACCTGTTTATCTTTAATGACTCAGTTGATCGAAGTTTATTTCACTTTACATTAATTCACTCATTAGATTGTATAAGTTTGATGACACTTAGCACCAGATCTTGAAATCTGGACTTTTTCAGCCTTCATAGAATGCTGCAGAAAACCTTATTTTATTTCACAAAAATTCCCACGACACCTTGTTCTGTGTGGAAATTAAAAACATGGCACAGAACTGTCTTCAGGCTGTGTTTGTGGTGTGTACGAACAGTAAATAAATCTGACTCGGTCCCACCTCCAAGGTGTTCCATTGTGTTGCTGCAAACATTCCACCTCCCCACCCCCTACCCCCACCCTGCCTCCCAAACTGAAACACCTGTTGGTATTTCGGATAAGGGATTCTCAACCTGCGTATTAATATTAATATACTTGTATTGGTTTTCTTATTATTAGCTCAACAAATTAACACCAATATAGTAGCTTAGGGCAGTTTGCCGTGACAGGCCAAAACAACACAGAGGTCCCTCCATCTTGTATTCTTGCTGAGGCCATTTCATGTTTAATTAGAATTTGATCTCCTTGATGGAGAATTCCATGGAAAACTACCTAACTCTACTCTAGAAACCTGAGTTCAAGATGCCCCAGCTAGCATATCCTAGCTTCTGTTAAACTGCCTGCTTGATCAGCCCTTCAGTCCCCTGCAGCTGCCAAGTGAGATACCAGGATGTGGTTTTTGTCTTTAAAAATCCCTTACCCCGGGGCTGGAGAGATGGCTCAGAGGTTAAGAGCACTGACTGCTCTTCCAGAGGTCCTGAGTTCAATTCCCAGCAACCACATGGTGGCTCACAACCATCTGTAATGAGATCTGGTGCCCTCTTCTGACCTGCAGGAATACATGCAGGCAGAACACGGTATACATGATAAATAAATCTCAAAAAAAAAAAAAAAAAAAAAAAAAAATCCCTTACCCTAAACACTCAGGGTTACACTAGGGTTCCAAATACCTGAGTGTAGTCCCAGCCAGCTGGAACAAAGACTTTCAGTTAGCTATAAACTGTGTCTGAGTGGTCATCTCTGGTGGGCTCCTTCTAACATTTTAGAGGCCCCAGAGAGATTCCCCAGAGATCGGACTCCAACACTTGGGGAATTATTGGGGGGCCACACCCTTTTGGCCTGGCCTGGCCGTCCAGAGAAATCAAAACCTCTGCTGTCCTCTCTGCCCCAGACAGGGAGGAGGCAGTGGTTCCCTGATCTGTGTTCTCTCCCCCTGCTTCCTCCCCGGCCTACTCTAAACAGCTGGTGGTGGCCAGGGAGAGAAGGGGGAAGTAGTTCCCCAAGTCACAGCATGGCAGGGGAAGTGGAGGTTCACCCCCTTCATGGTTTATGTCTTCTTCTCTACCAGTGACCCGTATAACTGGAAGACCCCAAACCCTCCATTTTTGGAGAAACTTCAGGCCCTATCAGCCTGTTGGAAACTGTTCTAAGGTAAGAGGGCTTTGGATACTTTTTTGTTTGTTTTGGTTTGTTGTTTGTTTTTTGATGTGGGAGTCAGGATTTGCAGGATAGCTGAAATATGTCATGGGAAAGTGTCTGCTGCCCTTCCTCTAGGCAGCTTAGGTATGTGACTGGAGAGATGCCCAGCTGAGCCTTCTTGGTTGAGATTCTACTCCAGGACTTAGAGGTTTTCTAAAAGGCATGATGACCTTACAGAACCCCTGCACGATTGTCCTGAGGTGACTGACCTGAGCCAGTCTATCAAGCCTTATCTGACTAATGTCCCATTAGCAATACTAAATGAGGTACTGTTCATAGATGGGATCAGTATTGTCTCAAATGGGACCAGGGATGCAGGGGGCAGTGGTGATGATCCAAGATGGGACTATCTGGGCATAATCTTTAAACAGCAGAACCTCAGCTCAGTGAGCTGGACTTTTGACATTGACTTATGCACTCTCCTGGAGGAAAGACAGAACTATCACCATATACACTGGCAGCCAATATGCTTTCATCACAGCCCATGTCTATACAGGGAAAGAGGATTGCTAACCTCAGCAGGAAAAGAAATCAACAACAGAGAAGAAATCTTAGCCCTATTGGAAGCTATCTGGCTAACCAAGAGGGTGGGCATTGTCCATTGTAAAGGACACCAAAAAAGGGATTCCCCAGAAGCTAGAGGCAACAGAGGGATGACTTGGTCACTTGGGTGGCGGCCCTAGAACCATCGGAGCCTCTCTTAGTCTTGGTAGTCTTGCCAGATCCCAGCTTACGAGACCGCCTAGAACACACGGTGGGTCTAGAACACGCAGTGGGTCTAGAACACGCAGTGGGTGAGCCTGACTGGGTGAAACAAGAACTGGCCACATAGGATGGACAGGACAGGTTGGATGGTCTCTACCTTTGGTGTCTCTTGAAACATACATACAGGGCTGAAATTTTGAATTTTTTTTTTTTTTTTAAAGACAGGGTTTCTCTGTGTAGCTTTGCGCCTTTCCTGGATCTTGCTCTGTAGACCAGGCTGGCCTCGAACTCACAAAGATCCACCTGCCTCTGCCTCCTGAGTGCTGGGATTAAAGGCATGCGCCACCACCGCCCAGCTGAAAATTTGAATTTTAAAGAGAAAACATCACAAATTTTGGCAAGCCCTCAATTAAGAATGTCCCATGCTAACCGCAGACATAGTTGTGGGCTACATACAGCTTCTAGATCAATCTCCACTTTGAGTAAGGCTCTAGAACCATCTAAGTGCTTACATCCTCCTCATTCTGAGGCAGCTCCCACACTCCAAACTCTACCACTAAGCCACACCCCCAGCTCTGTTTAAGTCTATTTTTAAGTTTGTCATATACTCGACACCTATTTTTGGCCAGAATATAGGAATTCTTCATCTGCCAGAGCCCTTAGAAATTACACAAGCTCTCCCCTGTGTAGGTTCTGTAGACAGGAGCAAATCTTGGTTCAGAAGATTTGCTGAAGGTCTCAGCTGGCTGGGAATAGCCTGCATGGTTTGTTATGATAAATTTTATGGCAGAATTGGCTAGCTGTCTCCTAGTTCATCATGTGGCAGTGGGAATGAATCTTTTTCAAGATTTTATTTCATTGTTCAAAAGATTTTCATTTATTTTAATTAATCCGTGTGTGTGTGTGTGTGTGTGTGTGTGTGTGTGTGTGTGTGTGTGTGTGTGCATATGGGTTGTGCATGCAAATACAGTGTTCATGGAGGCCCAAAGGCATTGGAGTTATAGGAGGTTGCCAGACATGCAACATGGGTGCTGGACCTGAAGTTGGGTTCTTTACAAGAGTAGCATATGCTTTGCTGAGCTGTCTTTCCAGTACTTTATTTTTACTCATGTGTATGTGTGAATGTCTGCACGAGTGTATGCCGTGTGTGTGTGTGTGTGTGTGTGTGTGTGTGTGTGTGTGTGTGTTCTGAGAAGGACAGAAGAGGGAGTCAGAGCCCTTGGAACTCAGTTTCCAGGTGGCCGTGAGCAGTGTGACCTGGGTGTAGGAACAGAACTCAGGCTTCCTGGGAGATCAGCAACGATGCTTAGCCACCATGCCTTCTCTCCAGCCCTTCAATATGATGATGCATTTTTATTTTTGTTTTTCAAGACAGGGTTTCTCTGTGTAGTCCTGGCTGTCCTAGAACAAGCTCTATAGACCAGGCTGGCCTTGAACTCACAGAGATCCACCTGCCTCTGCCTCTGAGTGCTGTGATTAAAGGTGTGTGCCACCACCGCCTGGCTGATAAATACATTTTTAAAGCAGGACTCTGCCCCCAAACCTAACAGGTCAGAGTACAGGGGAAGACTTGGGCTTTGCAGGTCTCTTATTATCTGTCGCTGAGGCTTTAAGGCTTAGCTTGGGCTCAGGACAGAGACCTGGTTCAACTTACTGTACAGGCTTTGTATCTTCTGGATGTTATTAATTTGTTAGTTCCCAAATTTCAATCGCAACCATCATCTCATGTCTTGAAAAATTAAAACTGAGCCAACTTCGTATGTGCCTGTCTAGGAGAAGGGCCAGTATCTCCTGCTTGGGGACACCCCTGCTGGCAGTGTTAGGACCCAGAGGTCATGGAGTCCTGTGGTAGGGGACGGGCAGGTGGAAGGCCGGCAAAGCCAAAGTTCAGTCAGTACCATGGCTCCTGTCAGAGATAACTCTAACCTCTTCTGAGACTCAACAAGGACGGCAGCCCCTCTGCGCAGACATAGCCCACGGCAGTTAGTGGGGTCAGTGACACCTGGCATAGACTTCAGGAACCACTGTCTTCTTTGAGCTGAAGACTCTTTACACCACAAGGTTTTCCTGATTAATGAGGTCCTCTAGCCCCTCCCATCTGACAGAGGGAGGCTGGCTTCAATACTGACTGTCCTCTGTGGATCCACTGTGGTCCCTAAGGGAGGATGGGGTCCCTTGCTCTCTCCAGATTCCTAGGTTTACAAGTTTTGCAGATCAACACTTGCAGCTTTTGGTGGCTTAGTTAGGGTTTCTTTCTATTGCTATGATCAAACACTATGATCAAAAAGCAAGTTGGGGAGGAAAGGGTTTATTTGGTTTACACTTACATATCACTGTTCATCAAGGAAGTTAAGAAAAGAATTCAAACAGGGCAGGAACCTGGAGGCAGGAGCTGAGACAGAGACCATGGAGGGGTGCACCTTACTGGCTTGCTCCTCATGGCTTGCTCAGCCTGTTTTCTTTCTTCTTTTTTTTTTTTTTCCTTTTATTTTATTTTACAATACCATTCAGTTCTACATATCAGTCACAGGTTCCCCTGTTCTCCCCCCTCCCATCCCTCCCCTTCCCCCAGCCCACCCCCCATTCCCACCTCCTCCAGGGCAAAGCCTCCCCCGAGGACTGAGATCAACTTGGTAGACTCAGTCCAGGCAGGTCCAGTCCCCTCCTCCCAGACTGAGCCAAGTGTCCCTGCATAAGCCCCAGGTTTCAAACAGCCAACTCATTCAATGAGCACAGGACCGGTCCCACTGCCTAGATGCCTCCCAAACAGATCAAGCCAATCAACTGTCTCACCTATTCAGAGGGCCTGATCCAGCTGGGGGCCTCAGCCTGTTTTCTTATAGGACCCAGGACCACCAGCCCAGGGATGGCACCACCCACCATGGGCTGGGCTCTCCCTCATCAATTACTAATTAAGGAAATGCCTTACATGATGGAGGCATTTTCTTAATTGAGGGTCCCTCCTCTCAGATGACATTAGCTTGTGTCAAGTTGACATAAACTACCCAGCACAGCGGCCATCCAGGAGCCAAGAGGCCCCTGGCAAACTGTCAAAAATCGTCTCCTCTCCTCCCCGAGAACCGCAAGCTCAGGCTCTGAACAGAGAGGGTCTGAGTTCTGCCCCTTTGCCAGCCACAGGGAAAATTCCTTCTCCTACGGACTGGAGTCCCCACAGAGAGATCTACCCCTTTTCTTATTTTGATGTTTCACTTCTGGAATGGACAGAGTGACTCCACGCAGGTAAAATTTTCTCAGAGACATCTTGGTACACCACATAGCGCACTGCATTATGGGCCTTCCTCATCTCCGGTGTGGAAAGGATACTAGGAGGCAGATTGCATGGTTGTGAGCTGGCGGCTTCAAACCTTTCGGTGGGAACTGCCAGATACTCGGATCTTTCAGGAACTCACCCAAGCGTCTGGGGATGGCTCTGTTTTTATTTGCATATGGAATTCTGGGGGCTGACTCACTCTCTGAGCAGCCCAGCTCTCCAGCGCTTGGCTGGCCTCCCTTGTGGCTTGTGCAAACCCATGCTGAGAAGGTGGGGCCAGCCTGAGGGTCACGGGCTGGTCTCATTGAACTAAACTGCCAGGGGGCGGCATCCACAAAGCCACTGCATCCACGGAAGATTCCAACAAACAAGGAAGGCTCAGCTTTCTGTTTAGAATTCTAGCAACATGCAGCAGATGTTTAAAAAAACGTTCCCCGCTCAGTGAAAACAAAACCAGGCACCAAAACCAATAAATCATTAACTTAAAGGACAGACTTTCGAGGCTTACTGCCTGGCCAGCTCTGCCAAGTGACAGAAGGGTCACTGACTTCATTGTTGGAAGGAAGTCCGTAATGATTTCCCGTAGCACCCGAGCACTCTTGCCGCGCTTGCGCTGATGGTGCAAGGCTTAAAAGCGAGGCTGTATCGCCCCCTCGTGGATTCCGTGTGCATAACCAATGATGCGTAAACACTGCAAGCAAAGTGGAGGCGCTTTGTGCTACAAATCACAAACACCAACCAAAAAATAAACAGAAATCAGGGAGCGTCTTGGCAACAATGTGTCCAGAGCACATAACACGTGAGAGTAAATTTCTGACGGTAATAGCGAAGGTAGAGGCTCAGATTGGATTGTTGTAACGTACATTCATTAGACACTAACCATGCCACAGAACTTACCAAGAAAAGCATAACTGAACGAGTATGTTAAATATCAGTACTATGAATACCCCCTTTAATTTATCTGACTTCTCCTGCTTCATTACAACATATTTGACAAATTAAAGGGTTTATATTTATAGCCTATAACTTGATATGTACACATTGTGAAATGATGAGATCAAGTTATTTAGCACCTTCATTACCTCATATACTGTTTTTTCATGAGAACACTTAGTCTCTTAGCAATTTTTGCATATGCGGTGGTGTGAAGCTTGCCTGTGAACAAGGCCAGCCTTGAGGAGTTGCCCTGAAAGCCAGAGAACAGGGCGGCAGGTCCTGCTGCTGTGTGTTGAGCTGCCCGGCTTATTGTCTGAGTTAATGGTGCTTCCTGATCTTTACAGCTGCTCCAGGAGCCCCAATTATTTCTGTTTTGACCAAGCCGATTCAACGGGGTGTCTGTCAATCACACCTGAGGGACAACTGCCTGAAATCATGTCTCTACTGCTTAGGTGGTTCGTGCTGTACAAAAGCCACCTCAGTGGCTAATTTAGCAACCTCACATTTGGATTAGCACTGTGGTAAGAGAAAACTACCTACTCCGAACACCACTAATAAGGCCCACACACTTTCTGCGGTTGATGGATTAACATTCATTGTTACCAAGAAGAATGGAATGTTCTAGAGAGATCATAGGTAGTTCATTTAAAATAACTATAGTTGCATCTGAAAACCTAAAATACTTCAACACTTTTGTCCTGATTTGCATTGAGATCATTGGTGTAATAAAGCTTCTGGGAAGACTGAAGACCCTGTCAAATTGTAAATAATGAGTGGGGGACAGTGAGAGGGATCAGTGGTTAAAAGTATTTGCTGTGAAAGGGTGGGGATGCGGATTCCATTCCCAGAATGCATGTAAAGGTGAAAGAGAGAACTGATTCCACAAAGTCATCTCGTGACTTCCACACATGCGTAGTAGTGCCCCCAACCCACCCCATCCAACAACAACTATGCTAAGAAACTTGAGTGGATTATGAACCTGATGTAGTATATTAAATCATGGTGAGCTGTAAGTGGGAGATAACAAAGACGGCAGCAGAATCTTTTGGAGGAAAGTAATTTTCCTCCTGAAGAATAGTAGGGGAGTAATTTATTTCTGCATAAAGTAATCGTGACTATAAATGAGCAGGCACAGGGCCCAAGTAGGCACCAATCTGGCTTCAGAATTTTGTTATTTTAAAACAATTTCTAACAGAACCAGCTTCAGCTATGCATTTGCTGTGGTGCGGCGTCGGGCGCGGAATAAACACGAGACAGAGGAGGTGTGAAATGTGTTCTATGAATACATTTAAAATTCATCTGCTTGATGGAAAGACAGATTGGGCCATCTATCAGTAATGCAAGGGAGCAACTTCGCCCTGACTGTCTAATCAAACACAAGTTTGGAATTGACCTCTTCAGGCTGTGGGGTTCATCAATTCTCGAAGGCTTTTAAAGATTAGTATTTTGAATGCACAGTTGTAAAGTGATTGTATTTCCAAGTTTTTGATAATCAGCAGCATTATTGTCATGTTAAAGACACAGTGTGGAAGAATGTAAACCTGTCTGACTGTGAGTCAATTAATGTATAAAATTCTCTTAGACACCAAAACATCACTGAATCACAGCTCAGAAATAATCTGACTTCACCTCAGCAGCCTATTTCATTTTCTAACTACTAATAATCAACTCAGTGTTTACAATTTCTTTTGGCTTAATTTATTTTACTTTTTGTGTATGAGTGTTTTGCCTGCATGTATGTATGTGTACCATGTGCATGTCTGGTGCCCACAGAGGCCAGAAAAGGGCACTGGATCCCCTGGAACTGGAATTACAGATGTGACTCATGTGGGTTCTGAGAATCAAGCCCGAGTCCTCTGCAAGAACAGACCGTGCTTCTAACCGGGAGGGAGCCTCTCTCCAGCCCCTCACTCTATCACGAGATCGTTGTGGAAAGTGAAGCTGCCAGACCTCCAGGAAGTTCATTGTAGTGATGCCTAAGCGTGTGGTCGAGAAGCCACATTATAAGCAGCGTCAGCGACAGCACAGGACTCCTAGAGGACACCCCACAGCCTGACTTTGTTTTGGAATGTGCCACTCCTTATGGGGCTGGGGAGGGGGTCTGTCTGCGATGTGTTTGCTCTGCAAGCGTGAGTACTTAAGTTGGATCCCCAGAGCCCGCGGAGAAGCTGGGCATGGTGGCACGCGCATGGAATCCTAGCGCTGGAGGCAGAGACAGGCAGACCCCCTGGACTCACTGGCCAGCCAGCCCAGCCTATGTGGTGGACTCCAGGCCAGTGAGAGACTGTCTTCAACAACGAGGTGACCAACACTTAGGGAAAGACACCACGAGGTCGACCTCTGGGTCACACATGTACACATGTGCACGCACGCATGCATGGTAGAGATCCGAATGCACATTTGTTATGGCTCTAGCTGCCTAGTTTGCTTGGTTATGTGTTTTATTGATCAGTTAAGTGCAAATCAATCTGCAAATTTTACTAAAGCAATAATTTTTATCACCACAGCTTATTTTTAATCACAGATATTAGCAGAATGCTTATTAGCATGTAAGGTTCCATAGGTTTGCTTTTGTGGCTGTATTATACGTGTTCACATGTGAAGTGACCCACGAACCACAGGGTGGTTCTGGACCCAGGATTAGGCACAGATCACACCCAAAAACCGATTTGCAACACAAAGAGATCCTTTATTAAGCAAGGCAAAGAGACAAGGTGGCTGGATCTGACAGGGCAGAGACACAGTAAATAGCCTTGCAGGAGAGCTTTCAGGAGGAGAGAAGGGAAGTCTGTGTGAGAATGAGCTAGGGTGTGTGGGCACGTTCTGGTCCGGCGCGTTAGTCAGAGGAGCCGAATGGGGATTTTGATCACTGGAGCTCGATGTTTCCAGAGTCGGACCCTGGTGATCAGGCTCAGGAGTGAGTGAGGCAGAAGGAAATGGCCCAAACAGACCGAAGCTTGTGCAGCTTTAGGAATGTGGACGCGCCCAGATAAGGGAACCTGAGGGTTAGCAAGGGAGGGGAGGGGAGGGGAGGGGAGGGCCTGGTGTTGCCATGCATGCCATACTCAATAAATCCTGTTAGAGCCCTTCAGAGTGTGTGTGTGTGTGTGTGTGTGTGTGTGTGTGTGTGTGTGTGTGTGTGTAAGGGGGACACATGGAGGTCAGAGGTCAACAATGAGCATACTTGACCCACTGACCCACTCCCCAACCCCCGTGATTTTATTTTTAATGAACACTCACATATTAAAAAACTCCGTAAGATCCGAAGGAGTCCACAGGTCAGTCCTATGCCAATGTCAGCAAAACATGTTCTTCCACATCAGATGTCCATTTCTCGTCTTCTCTTTCCTGTATGTCCTCTCTCTTTCTGTGTGTGCGTGTGCGTGCGTGTGTGTGTGTGCGTGTGCGTGTGCGTGTGCGTGTGTGTGTGTGTGTGTGGTGTGTATAGATGTTTATATTTAGGAGTTTATAAGTGTCACCTTATACAGATTTAAAAACTGGGGCATGTGTGTATTCTGATACACAGTATTGCATTTCGTTAACATTCTTTGGTTTGTTTTGAGCTAAGGTCTCACTATGTAGTCCTGGTTGGCCTTGAACTCACAGAGATCCACCTGCCTCTGTCTCCCACGTGTTGGGATTAAAATCATGCACCTCTACACCAGGCCCTTATTAACATGCATTTAAGTGGTAGAACTAATTATTACCATCCCTCTGCAGATGAGGAAACCAAGACACAGACTAGAGAAGCTGGATGGTCAGGGCTACATCTTAATCACAGACAGCTGCTGATAGAAACACGTGCTGGGGATGTGATGCGGGCTCTCTACCTGACAAAGTCGGGGTTGGTACTGAGAGTGAGGTTCAGAGAGCACCCCCACCTTCCATCACATTCAAAGGAGAAGGAGGAAGAAGAGACCCAACGGGAGGAGAAGGGACTGGAGAGGCACGTGGGGCAGAGAGGGAGTCACTCAGTGGAGACCTTACACGAGGGGGACACTGAGAGCCTTGGGATGACAACTGTCCTGCACAGAACTGTTGCTGAGACTTGGTATTCACACCGACCCCTTTGTGCCTAAAGTTCTTCATGATGTGTTTGACGTCATGAGGACGTCATGAGGACGCCGGAACATGGTCTTGCCCATGGTGCCCATGGCCACTGGAGTCTTGCCAAAGCTGGGGCCCCAGCAGATTTCTAGCTCTCTACTGTTCTGTGCGGAGTCAGGCAGATGGAAGGTGGGAGTGGGTATAAAGAATGGTAAGATAGGGAGAAGTTTTCTATTTGTGTAGTCTCTGCAAATTCCTGTTTTATTGCCAAAGGATTTGTCAATTGTTAAATTACCCAGTGAATGAACAATTGATGGAATGTTTGGTAAAAACAAACACCAAACCAAGCCCAAACAAACAACTCCTTTATTTTTGTCTTTGTTATATTGTCATTATAAATTTGAGATGGACTCCAAGAAAAGTAATAGGCCTGTGTCACATCAAATATGTCTGTGCAGAGTGAGCGGCAGACAAGTCCAGTGAGGTAACCAACAACGGCTGCGCGGCCTCAAGGGCTTCACTGCCCTTTGGAACCAGCTGTTTCCCAAGCCAACAGTTACATCCACAAGGAAGCTGGAACCCTCCGTCCTCCCCACTTCGCCTAGTTCTTGTGGGAGTGTTCAACATTTTGAATCATTTGTGGGAAGCCTCAATCAGTTGGTTCGACTTCACCACCCCCACATTCTAAAGCCGAGTGATCCCAGCACCCACGCAGCAGCCCCTGCAGAAGACCCGGGTGATCTCAGCACTCACGCGGCAGCTCAACACTGTCTGAACTCCAGTTTTGTCACTGATTCTATTTGGGTGTAATAATAATGCAAAGTGTAAACAAATTTACCCAGGAGGACAGGTGAGGCCCCCAATGTTCAGTCACAATCTTCTAGTATAGAAGAATCCCAAAACATTGTAAGAAACTGCAGAGCAATGTTTTCCTCGATTTTACACACATTTTCTGAAAACAAGCAAACAGAATTAGCAATTCAAATCCAGTGATTTATAAAAGGGCCATACAGCCTGACAAAGGGTTTATCTTAGGAGTGGAAGGTTGGTTGTTTAACATTTGAAAATCAATTTATCACACTACCAAAATAAGGATAATGAAAGTGGACTCTGCATTTATTTCCCAGCCCCCTCTACTTTTTTAGGTTTTTCAAGACAAGATTTCTCTGTGTAGCCCCGGCTGTCCTGGAACTCACTCTGTAGACCAGGCTGGCCTCGAACTCACAGAGATTGCCTGCCTCTGCCTCCCCAGTGTGGGATCAAAGGTGTCACCACTGCCCGGCTCTAACCCCCTTTTAATGAGCCTAATGTTGCTTTAAAAATAAAATCCTAAAAAATATTAATCCCAGCATTCAAGAAGCAGAAGCAGGTATATCTCCAAGAGTTTGAGGCTAACCTGGTCTATACAGAGAGTTCTAGAACAGCCAGGGCTACATAGTGAGACCCTGTCTTAAAATAAACAAAGCTATTTTAAAAAAAGTGAAAAAAAATCATATGACTATCTCAGTAGATAGAGGAAGCATATAAAAAGTTATATATTTATATGTATTTCACAATAAAACTCTTCTTCTAAAAAAAGAACATTCATGAAACACATTCTATAGTGAATATCTTCATTCAGTGACTTGTGGCTGAGGCAGGAAGATTGTGAGTTTGAGGTCAGCCTAGGTTACATATCATAGATCTTGTCTTAAATAAACAACAAAGAAAGTGAATGCTTTGCCTTTAAAACCAAGAACAGGCAAGGCCCTCTCTTTATTCACAATCTTTGTTGAAGACTGTGTTGGAAATTTTAGCTAGTGCATGAAAGCAAGAAAAAGAAATAAAAGATGTTCAGATGAAAAAGTAAGTCATGGGGTCTGAGGAGATGGCAGGGGGAAAGGTGCTGGCCAAACGTGAGGATTAGAGTTTGAATTCCCAGTTCCCACATAACAGCCGGGTGGGTTTAGCAGTCTGCCTACAATCCCAATCCCAGCAGTCAGAAATGTTTCAGAATATTTGTTTAACTATGCAAAGATGTGTTGCATTTGTTTAACTATGCAAAGATGTGTTGCTCTTTTACCTTGCCTGCCTAAGGCAGTTGATTGGTCTAAGGAAAAGTTGAATGGCCAATAGCAAGGCAGGAGGTATGGGAGAGTAAATAGAAGAAGGAATTTAGGCTTGAGGAGGAAAGAAAAGGAGGTGATAGGGAAATGCCAGGGGCCTATCCAGCCAGATGTGGACAAAGCAGGAGAGTAGGACATACAGAATGAAAGACGGTTAAAAACCCCGAGGCAAACCATAGATGAATAGAAACAGGTTAAATTAAGTTACAAGCCTAAGCTAAGGCCGAGCATTCATAATTAACAATAAATCTCTGAGTCTTTATTTAGGAGGTAGTAGGCAACCCAAAGAAAATTCCAGCTGCACAGGAAGTGGAGAGAGGGGATCTCTAGGGCAAGAAGGATGGCTAGATTAGCAGAATTGAGAGCTAGGCATTTGGTGAGAGTCTCTCCTAAGTGAATAAAATGGAGGGTGAGTGAGGAAGACATCTGTCTTAGTCAGTGTTCTATTGCTGTGAAGAGACCATGGCCAAGACAACTCTCATACAGGAAAACATTTAACTGGGTCTGGCTTACAGTTCAGAGGTTTAGTCCATTATCATCATGGCAGGAAGCATGGCAGCATGCAGGCAGATATGGTACTTGAGAAGGAGCTGAGAGTTCTACATCTTGATCCCCAGGCAGCAGGAAGAGACCGTGAGACACTGGGCCTAGCCTAGACATCTAAAACCTCAAATCCCACCCCCAGTGACAAACTTCCTCCAATAAAGCCACACCTACTCTTAACAAGGCTACACCTCCTAATAGTGCCACTCTCTAGGGGGGTCATTTTCTTTCAAACCACCACATTCTACTACCTGGTCCCCAAAGGCTTGTAGCCATATCACAGTGCAAAAAATGTATTCAGTCCAACTTTAAAAGTCCCCATAGTTTATAACTGTCTCAAACTTATTTAAAAGTCTGAAGTTCAAAGTCTCTTTTGAGATTCATACAATCTCTTAACTGTAATCCCCTGTAAAATCAAAATAAAAAAGCAGACCAATACTTTGAACATATAATGGCACAGGATATACAATTACTGTTGTAGGGAAGGGAGCAGAATGAGAAATACTGGACCAAAGCAAAACTGAAAACCAGCTGGGCAAACTCCAAACTCTACATCTCCATGTCTGACATCAAAATGTTCTCCAGATCTCCAACTCCTTACAACTTTGTTGACTACAATATGCTGCTTTCTCTTGGGAGGCTTCCACTCCCAGTTAGCAGTTTTCCTCAGCAGGTATCCCATGACTTTGACATCTTCAGCATCTTGGGGTTTCCAAGGCAATTCAGGATTCACCTTCACAGCTTCACACAATGGCCTCTCTAGGCCTCCATTCAGGAACAACCCTGACACGTGCCTGGCCTCAGTGGCTTTTCTTAGTCATGGAGGGAGATTACATAACCCCTTTCTTCTATCCTTGACTCTAAAGCCAGAACCATGTGGCTGAAGCTGCCAAGTTCTGCTGCTTGCTGAGGCTGGAACACGGCCTCTTCATTCAATTACATCTTTACCAACTTTCTGTTTTCAATGGTTTCCTTCACTGACTAAGCTTGGCTGTCCTGGAACTTGCTCTGTAGATCAGGCTGGCCTCAAACTCAGAGATCCTTCAGCCTCTGCCTCAGGAATGCTGGGATTAAAGGCGTGCACCACCATACCTGGCTCTAAGCTTTTCTTTAATTCCTTTCCACAAGTTGGAAACTTAGCTGCGTGGGATCTTCCCCTGAGGTCACCATTATCTATTCCATTTCTTTCTTTTTTTTTTTTTCCCCGCCCCGAGACAGGGTTTCTCTCTGTAGCTTTGCGCCTTTCCTGGAACTCACTTGGTAGCCCAGGCTGGCCTCGAACTCACAGAGATCCGCCTGCCTCTGCCTCCCGAGTGCTGGGATTAAAGGCGTGCGCCACCACCGCCCGGCATATTCCATTTCTTAATCTGTTCATTTCCTTGAACACAGGACTTAGTTCCATTCCACTTCCTGGTGCTCATTTTCTCCCCAAATCATACATTTTGTAAATTTCCTTGCTCAGCTTGCTCCTTTTCACTATAAAGCTTTTTAGAGTTAACACGTACCCACACGACAGAGTCTATACTAGGCTATTTTGAGATTTCCTCTGCCAACACTATTAATCCAAAACTCTTTAGCCTTAGGCAAACTTTTCAGACAAAGGCAAAAAGCAGCCACATTATTCTGCAAAATATCACAAGAACAGATCTCTAGGCAACATACTAAAATTCTTCTCCTCTGAAATCTCTTGAGCCAGCTCCCCACAGTTCAGTTCACCCCCAGCACCACTGTCATCCATGCTCCTGCTAGTATGGCCAATTAAAAAGTGCTTAAAGCATCCCACTGCTTTCCTAACCCAAACTTCCAAAGTCCAAATTCCTCCAAACAAAAGCATGGTCAGGCCTATCACAGCAATGCCCCACTCCTGGTATCAACTTTTGTTAGTTAAGATTTCTAGTGCTGTGAAGAGACACCATGACCAAGGCAGCTCTTATAAAGGAAAACATTTAATTGGGAGTGGGCTCACAGTTTCAGAGGTTTAGTCCATTATTATCTTGGTGGGACACATGGCAGCACGCAGGCAGGCATGGTGTTGGAGAAGGAGCCGAGAGTTCTACATTTAAGTATTAATCTAATTAATATTTATCAATAAAAAATCAGGAGACAATTATCAGGGTAAGAACCTGAAAGATGGAGAAGCAGGGAGCAGCTGCCAGGGAGCTTCCTACCTCTACTGTTCCTCCGTCCAAAAGGGCCAAGATCCTCTCTCAGTCCCATCTTACTATTTCCTGTGTCCTCTCTGTCTACAGTCCTCCAAACCTCTATGGTCAGCTAGTGGCTAGCTCTGCCATCTGACTCCAAGAAAGCTTTACTTGTCAGAACACAATCAAAATATCACATAACATTCCCCCCCTTTTTTTGTCTAAATAAAAAGCAAAGGTTTAAAACTAACATAGTAAAACTATATACAATAAGTACAAAAACTATATACAAATATATATATATATATGTATATATATATATATAAGCAAGAATTACATTAACAATGTCTAATCCATTTGCATTTTACAAATTCAGAAAAAATACTCCATCATCTATCCTACCTTGGTGAGTCCAAAGTGTTGTACCTAATTCACTTTCTGTCCTAACTTACATTACCAACCCAAAACTATCTTTTTATATCTCTCAATCTTATACACTTTACACCTCTTTTGTGAGTTTCTTTTATAAATTTGGTAACAAGGAAAATTATAACTATCTAGTCTTCAACTCCATCAGAAGTCTGAGAATGATCTATTACCTGAGTAAACAGGAAGTGCACAGCAAAAACTTCCAAAACTAAGAAATGAAAGAAACAGCTGGCTGCCTAGACAGTCACCCAAGGCTCCTCTGTAATGCTGAGGCATCCATCTTTTGCCTACAGACCTAGAATATCTGGCAGACTTTTCTATGAAGCAGGGTTTTTGAAGAACTGTCCCACCTTGTCTTGGCAAGGTTTGGCAGTCACTTTCTTTTGTGTCTTGCTTTTCCAATTTGGACAGCAACTGTCAGCAGTTGAGGCAAGGACATTTTCTTGCCCAGTGGATAACTTTTGCCACAAAAAGTAAACTCCATATTGCTGTGGATATCGTTCTATATAAATAAAACACTGATGGCCAGTGACCAGGCAGAAAGTAGGTGGCCAGGCAGGAAGTAGATGGGACAAGGAGAGAGGAGAGTTCTGGGAAGCGGAAGGCTGAGGAGGGAGACACTGCAGCCACCACCAGGACAAGCAGCATATAAAGACTCTGGTAAGCCACCAGCCACGTGGCAAGGTATAGATTTATAAAAATGGATTAATTTAAGATAAAAGAACAGTTAGCAAGAAGCCTGCCATGGCCATACAGTTTATAAGTGATATAAGCGTCTGAGTGATTATTTTATAAGTGGATTGTGGGACTGCGGGGCTTAGGGAACCTGGAGAGAAGCCCTCCAGCAACACCATATGGAGTTTTTTCAATTCCCATCATCTTCTCTGAAGTAGATTGGTGCTGCCGGGAGCAGACATGCCTCATTGTCATAAAAAAAAGAACCTTATGTTATTAAAACATCTTAAATGCTATATTCTGTAGTCTTTGAAATGTTTGAAGACCACCTGTCCATCTAAAATGTATCTCTGTTTGATCTTGAAAACATACCTAACCTGACTACAAGTTTGATTGTAATAGGTGAATAACTACTAACCTGCATTTCTTCATTATCGTAAACAGTTTGTAAAAATAATTTTCAAGGACTAGAAATTTACATTACAATGTTAAATGAGCTGTATAGGTACAATACCTTGAAAAAGAGTAGAAATGTATGTACAGTATGCTCTAACAAAAATAACCTTGAATTTGTATCAATATATAAAAACCCTGCCTATGTAAAATATTTAAGACTAGTAGTTACTTTTTTGGTTTAAAAGTATACTCAATAATTTACCCTTAGGATTATTATAAATAGGATTATCATTTCTTTCTTTTTTCTTTTTTTTTAAGATTTTTATTTATTTATTTATTATGTATACAGCATGTATGACTTCAGGCCAGAAGAGGGCACCAGATCTCATTACAGGTGGTTGTGAGCCACCATGTGGTTGCTGGGAATTGAACTCAGGACCTCTGGAAGAGCAGCCAGTGCTCTTAACCTCTGAGCCATCTCTCCAGCCCCAGGATTATCATTTCTATTCTATACCCCCGCTTTTCCTTTTCAGAAAAAGATTCCTAATTCTAATCTCCTTTGTTCAGCTTTCTTCCTGACCATTACCAATAACAACTTGTAAGCAAACCCCCCTAGATGATGACAAATATTTATAACCCACTGAACTACCAAAAACCATCCATCCCACTTCTTGGGAATGTGGGTGTCACATTTTAAAAATTACTTCCTGTTGTCTTGGGGCAATGACATCTTTAGGGGACCCTAAAAAATTGGGATAATGGTCAAATCCTGGGAGAGCTGGATGTATCATTTGTTGTCCAGTCTCTGTGTAATGGGGAAGTGCGGGGCTTATCTCAAGTCTTGGCTAGAGTAGTCTGTGAGGCTGGATCATCTTAGCTAGCCACCTTGAATTGTCCTGAGCAGTTTGTGGTTCAAAGCCAGTCTTTGGATGGTGTTTGTCAACTTAGTGGCATTACCACAATCCAGGTGGAATTGTCATTGTGGGGCCCCATTCTCCTTTTGGAGACTTCAAAGGTCGTTGTTAGGCACAATCATGGTTCACTGCAGAAAACTTGAACATTTTAAATGTCACATGCAGCAGATCTCAAAGAGGTTAAAGGACCATAATTTGTTATGTAAATAAACTTAATTCCTAGTTACCTGATAGAGACTCAAACATGAAATCATGTACAGGAAGGTAGATGAAGCCTTTTGCTAGAATTAGTGCTCTATATGACATTAATAACATGACAAAAAGTTTAAAAATATATATATTAGTTATATAAATTTTGAGATAATATTTATACCTTAAAAAAAGTGTTAAGGAATCAAAATAAAACCAAAGGATTGTGAAATTAGTGACAATAGAACAGCCCCTTAATTTTGTTTTTTCTTCTGTCCCACATCAATTGGCTTTTCTGACATGAGACAGAGATTTTGGATTTTCTTTTAACAAGCATGCTTGGGTTTAGAGAAGGAGAGAGCCATGCTCCAACTTTAAAGCCAGCTTTAATTTTTAATTGAACTGGTACTACAAAAAGACCATTTGCATTATATGTCTGTAGAGAACAGCAAAAACAAACACTTAGGAACACTTATGAAATTTTATCCTGTTGGACATGTGATATATCAATAGGCCAATTTACTCTTTTTATTGGGACATTTTTCTTTCTGGATGATTTGTCCTTTTTCTTCAGATGTCTTATTTGTCCAGTGGTCTTCAGATTCCTCAGTTGGATGCCTTCATTCTCCTGGAAAGAAAAAAGCAAAACCCTGTCCCAATCTTAACTTTGGGGAGTTTCTAAATGAAAAGCACTTGTTAGTCTTATAAGTTAGTTTAGATTGAATGGCCATGCTGTTTGATGAACTTTTCTAATCAAGAGGTCCCTCTTGTTTGAATTATCAAATTTGATGGTATCCATAGTTTTTCTTCTCCTTTGGAAACAAAATCAAAACCCCTTCCCTAACATTTCCATTCTGAGGTCAGCACATCTTTAAAGTACACAGGTTGATTTAATTCAGCAGTTTTTATTATCGTCCAATGACTCTCTGTAGCTGTTGTTTCTTTCTCATTAGCATTTAGAAAATTTGAAGTTAATAAAGCACTATGCAATCTATCTCTGGGGGGTGGATTTCTTACCTCATCTTTTAGAGTTCATTTAAATCTATCTTCCTCCCTCCCTTCCTCCCTCCCCCCCTTCTCTTTTCAAGACAAGTTTTCTCTGTTTAGTCCTTGCTGTCCTGGAACTTACTCTGTAGACCAGGCTGGCCTCAAACTCAGAGATCTGTCTGCTTCTGCCTCCTGAATGCTGGGATTGAAGGCGTGCACCACCACTGCCTGACTGATTAAATCTTTCTAGAACTGCTTGCACTGTAGGATTGTGTGGTATATCTGTAATATGCTTTATGTTGTAATATGCAAAAAACTGTTTCATTTTACTAGAGACATCTGCTGGGGGCATTATCAGTCTTAATTTATACAAATATTCCCATAATGACCATAACTTCTAACAAATGTGTGATTACAGAATTGACCTTTTCAGAACTCAAAGCAGTTGCCCATTGAAATCCTTAATATGTATCTATGGTGTGGTGTACATATTTTAATTTTCCATACTGTACAAAATAAAAAACATCCATTTAAAACATTTTATTTCTTTGAGTACCCTTTGGGTTACTTCCTATAGGTAGTGGAGTTTGGTTATACAAAGAACAAGTAGGACATTTCCTTATATTTTCCTTGGCTTGTTGCTAAATGGTGGAAAAAAAACTGTTTTCAAACCTTTGCTATTAACATGGCATTTCTTATGAAATTCTGAGGCTTCCAGCACATTTCCTACCAATAGTTGATCATTTTATCATTACCTTATTTTAGAGGGCCTGGTAGACCTGTATGGGATCTGTATGTGTTATATATAGGGTATGATTTCTATTTCTGATTATTTCTTGTAACTGAATAAATAATCAAGTCAATTCTGAATCATCTGGAATAAATTCAGCAGTTTCAATATGTAAAAGCACTTTTTCTGCATATTGAGAGTCAGTAACTATATTAAGAGGTTCTGGAAAATCTAATAATACCATGAGAATAGCATATAATTCTGACTTTTGAATGGAATCATAAGAGCTTTGAGCCACTTTATTTGAATTTCCTGACTTATAACCTGCCTTTCCTGATTTGTTTGCATCAGTATAGAATGTAGGGGCTCCAGAAATTGGTGTTTCCTGTACAATGTGAGGAAGGATCCACTTAGTTCTCTTTATAAACTAAGTTCTCCTGCTTTGGGGATATTTGTTGTTAATCTCTCCCTCAAAACTACTGTAAGCTCTTTGCCAGTATTCATTTTCTGCCCATAAAGAGGAAATTTCAGCATTAGTAAAAGGCACTTCTGGGTCTATTTCTGCTAATTGACAAAGTCTTAATTTTCCTTCAGAATCAACCCAGAAAACTTTTCTACATAGATCTTTAATTTTTTTTTTACTGTGTTTATGTGGTAAAAATATCCAATTTAAGATATTTTCTTCTCTCTGCATTAAAATTCCTGTAGCAGAAGGCATAGAAGGTAAAATAACCAGAATGTAATCAAGCTCTGGATCCAAACGACCCAGATGTGCATCCTGTAATTTCTTTTCTACCAGAGCCAATTCTCTTTCAGCTTCAGCTGATAATTTTCTTGGACTATTTAATTACTTGTTACCTTGTAAGGTTTGAAATAAATTACTTAGTTCTTGAATTGTTAATACAATTGTGGATTATAACTAGTTATTGTCTCCCAGCAATTTTTGAAAGTCATTAAGAGTTCACAGTTTTGTACCTTTCTGTGGTTGAATTTTTCTCTATACCTATTTTATATCTTAGGTAATTAATAGAATTTCCTCTTTGTATTTTTTCAAGACCAATTTTTAATCCCCAACAAGGCAAATTTTTCTTTACTCCTTCAAACATTTTCTCTAAGGTATCTACATGTGAATCAGCTAGTAAGGTATCATTCATATAATGGTAAATTATAGGATGAGGAAACTGATTACGAATTATTTCCAATGGTTGTCATATAAAATAGCGGCACAGAGTGGGGCTGTTTAACATCTTTTGTGGGAGAACTTTCTACTGATATCTTTTAACAGGCTCTGGGTTATTATAAGAAGGCACCATAAAAGCAAATTTTCTTTATTCTGTTCTTGCAAATGTGTAGTAAAAAAACAATCTCTTAAAGAAATCACTATAATAGCCCATCCTTTAGGTCATAGAGATAGCAAGGGAATTCCAGGTTGTAAAGAGACCATTGGTAGAATCATCTTATTAATAGCACTTAGATCTGTTACCAGTCCATTTTCCAGATTTCTTTTTAATAATAAATACAAGAGAATTCTAAGGACTGGTCAGTTCTTCAATATGTTGAGCAGTTAGCTGCTCCTGTACTAGCTGTTCTAAGGCCCATAATTTTTATGATTTCAAAGGCCATTGTTCCACCCAGACAGGTTTGTCAGTTAACTGTTTTAGAGGTAGGGCTGTTCTTACTTTTGAAAGATCAGCTGCTGTTGTGCCCTGTTTATGTATGACCTGAATGGTTGGTGATTGTTCTTTGTAATACCTTTTAATATTTTTCTCAGAAACATAGGTTTGTTTCTGAGATTGGAGAAATATTAATCTGAATATTCCATTGCCGTAAAAAATCACATTCTCATAAATTCATTGCTACATTAGCCACATACAGATTTAATTTTCCTTTCTGTTCTTCTGGCCCTATAAATTCAACCCACCTTGTACTTTGTTTTACCTGAGATAAAGTTCCAATCTGTAAAAGCTGAACAGTTACCTCCTGAAGAGGCCAATTTGGGTGCCAAGATTCTGGTATTATTGTTACATCTGCCCCTGTGTCTACTAGACCCTCAGTTACAGTGTCATTTATTCATATTTTTAACTTTGGTCTTTGATAATTTACAGAAGTTTGACAAAATATTTGCTTTATGGTTTCTCCTGAAATTTTGTTTCTTCTAAACCTGTTCTATCATCCAGAGCAGTATGTTTTTTTATAACAGGCATTAGGTCCTTTAATTGCTCTGTGGAGGAGTTTTTCCCATGGTGATAGGGAACAATCGAACCAAATTTGACATGGGAGCCTATGAGAGGCCCCCGAGATATTTTTCCAATGGTAAAGGGTTACCTTGTTTGTCCCTGGTTGATCTGCATTCATTGGTCCAATTTGGCCTCTGCCATACCTTCTGCATACTCCAGAAGACAAAAATCTTCTGTTTGGATTATTCCTAGAAAAAACATTGTTTCTAGGAATGCCCTGCCTACAATCCCTGTTTAGGTGACCTTATTTACCACAATTAAAACATCTGACATTTTGATTTTTCTTCAAGCCTTTGGAAATCACCTCTCTTATTCAATTATCATCATGGTTATGAGATTTAAAATTGACTGTATCTCAGATCCATTCCTCTGTGGGTGCTGATCTTGCCTTTTAAGGCTTAACTACCCTTTTGCATTGTGAATTAGCATTTTCAAAAGTCAAAGATTCAGTTGTTTTTGTCTAGCTTCTGGATTGGTAGCTGAAGTCAATCTTCATAAAAAAAAATCAGTGAAGGTTTCTTTTGGGCCATGTACAACTTTAGTAAATGACTCAGTTCTCTTTCTGACTTCTTCAGTTCTGTCCCAAGCATTCAAAGCTGCTGCATGGCATAGAGCCAAGGTGTGGTCATCCTATAATGACTGTCTTTGTACACCAGCATAATCACCCTCTCCAAGAAGTTGGTCTTGGGAAATGTCAATACCTCTAGCCCTACTTTGTTGTTCAGTGATCCTAGTCTCATCTTTCCACCAGGTCCTCCACTGTAATTGAGGACCAGGTTTCAATACTGCTGTAACTAAATCCCTCCAGTCTTGTGGGACAATTCTGTTAGTAGTTGAGCATGAATTTAACATCTGCCTCACAAAAGGTGAGTGCATACCATATGAAACTATCATTCTTAAATTTCAAATCTAACATTTCCACAGAAATTCAGTCAGCTCTTCCATAGCCTTGGGGATACCTGTCATTTGTTGGTTGTTCCTGTTTGGTGACTGGATAAATTAAGGCTGGGTTTTTTGATAAACTTGGGCTGTTCCTCTCTAATTTTTATTGGTAAAATCATTAAGGCCACTCCACGTAGTTAAAAGGGAGGTTTATTTTGTGAAGTAACTTACAGGGTCTGGGAAAGGCATGTGCAGTCCGGTGGTGTTCTCTGGAGAACTCTGCTCTGTCTACCTCCAGCATCCAGGGTCCAGGAACCAAGAGAGCGCACTCCTCATCCAGGTCTCGGGTCTCCAGGTGCCTCCCCTGGCCCTGCCTCGTAGGCACGACAGTTGCCAGAGTCTCAATGGTTAGAACTTCCAGATCCAAGTTGGAATGGCTACCCACTACAATTTTTTTTAAGATTTCTTTATTTCTTTTTAAATTTATTTTATTTATTTTGTGTACAGTGTTCTGTCTGCATGTATGCCTGCAGGCCAGAAGAGGGCACCAGATCTCATTACAGATGGGTGTGAGCTACCGTGTGGTTACTAGAAATTGAACTCAGGATCTCTGGAAGAACAGCCAGTGCTCTTAACCACTGAGCCATCTCTTCAGCCCCCATTCCTCTCTAATTTTATAATGTAATGGTGAGGTTGGTTCCTTCTTAAATTCTTCTGTCTTTGTCTGAATATCTCTATTCTCTGTTTTAATTAGTTTTTCTAAGGCTTGTAACTTATCAGTCAAATTGTATTTATTTTTTTATTTTTAGTAACCTTTTCTAAGGCCTGTATCTTGGCACTGATATCAACCAACTTTTTAAGGGATAAAAGAAGAATTACCTAACCAATGATTATAACTGACATTACATAAATCCCAGCTAAGTTAATTATCCCCTCATTTAATTGTTCCGCTTTCAAATCATTCATTGTAGAATCATACAGAGACCTAACTCCCTCTTTTTAAATATTGTTTCCCATTTTTAACACGGGGGGGGGGGACACTCTTTTTTTTCCTTTTTAAAAATAAAACAATTCCCCTTTTAAGAATTCCAAGTTGTCTCACCAAATTTGCTGACGATGACAGTGAAGTGTGAGGCTGGCTGTTGCTGTGTAGCATGTCTGGGTGGAGAGCACAGGCAGTGCACAGCCTGGCTGGGGACAGCTGCCACTGATCATGTATCAGTAGCCTGACGAGGGGGTCCAGGGAAAGCCCACAACCCATGAGGAGAAGGAGCCAAAGAGCCAGCCATCTGCATGGGGGAATGTGTGAAAGCAGCACATGTGACAGGTGGGAACTGCCAGCCACAGCTGCCTGGAGGCAGAGAGGGCTGGTGGTGAGGGGCTACCTCTGGCAGCATTTGGAGCCCAGGCAGCTGTGGAGCTCGTGGCAGCTGTGGATCCCAGGGCAGCTGTGGATCCCGGGGCAGCTGTGGATCCCGGGGCAGCCGTGGAGCTGGGGGCAGCTGTGGAGATTGGGGCAGCCGTGGAGCTCGGGGCAGCCGTGGAGCTGGGGGCAGCTGTGGAGATTGGGGCAGCTGTGGAGCTTGGGGCCTGTGGAGCCCGGGGCAGCTGTGGAGCTTGGGGCCTGTGGAGCCCGGGGCAGCTGTGGAGCTTGGGGCCTGTGGAGCCCAGGCAGCTGTGGAGCTCGGGGCAGCTGTGGAGCCCAGGGCAGCTGTGGAGCTCGGGGCAGCTGTGGAGATTGCTGTAGAGAGGTTGCAACAGGAATGTCCAAGACTCACTAACAAGGCTTCGGGAAGAAAAGGAAAGCCAGCTGGCAGTGGGTACAGCTCTCTCGTGCAGCTTCAGTGGGTGCCAGTGGCTGCAAAGCCACGGCAAGCAGCCATCTCATGACTTTGTGCCCCAAATAAAGTGTATATCTAATAAATCTTTATCAATAAAAAAACCGGGAGTTAAGTTTTAGGGTAAGAACCTGAAAGATCAGAGAAGCAAGAAGCAGCTGCCAGTCACTTCCTGTCTCTACTGTTCTTCTGTCCAAAGGGCCTGAGATCCTCTCAGCCCCACCTTACTACTTCCTGTCTTCTCTCTGTCTGCAGTCCTCCAAACCTCTATGGTCAACTAGTGGCTAGCTCTGCCATCTGACTCCAAGCAAGCTTTATTTGTCAGAACACCATCAAAATATCACACAACACTACATGTTGATCCATAGGCAGCAGAAGCAGCTGTGTGCCACACTGGATATAGTTTGAGCACAGGAGACCTCAAAGCCCACCCCTTACAGTAACACACTTCCTCCATCAAGACCACACCTAGTTCAACAAAGCCACACCTCCTAATAGTGCCATTCCCCACTCGACCATTTTCTTTCAAACTACCACAACACTCCATAGTGACAAACTCTGGCCTTCATGTGCATGTACACCTGCACACACATCCTAACATTCATGCACACATGCATGCACATCACACAAACATGCACATGCACACATTCCAACATGCATGCACAGCATACACACATGTACATGTAGAACCAAACAAAGTGAAGAACTACAGCTGTAGTTACTCACAGTACATAACTATCTAGAAAAATCTTATAGAGCTACCACATTGCTAATTAATAAATGAGCTTAGTAAGCTTGCAGGACACAAATGATATTATAAAAATAAATTATATCCACTGTAGTGGTACATGCCTCTTATCCCAGCATCTGAAGCTGTGGCCAGCCTGCACTACATGGGATACCCTGTCTCAGAAAAACAATAACAAAATTGTTTTTTTTTTCTGATTAAGTAAAGAAAAATAATGTGTGTGTGTCTGTCTGTGTGTCAGTGTGTCAGTGTGTGTGTGTGTGTGTGTGTGTGTGTGTGTGTGTGTGCATAGATGACCTTGAAGGCCAGAGGCATCAGATCTCCTGGAGCTTGACTTTTAGGCAGTTTTAAGCTGCCTGATGTGGACGCTGGGGGCTGAAGGAGGGTGCTCTTCATCACTGAGCCTCCTCTCAAGCCAGCCCCCGGCACTGTATTTTCATATCCTAGCAATGCACAATCGAGACTTTAAGAAGCAGTACTCATAAATAGCACAAAATGAAAACTATTAAGTGACGGATATGACTGGCCATGTGCAAGGACTGTGCACTAAGAACGGCAAAGTGAGGCTGAAGAGAACAAACACAGCCAGTACCTGAGGGAGCAGAGACACATCAAGGTGGCCGTGCTCAAGCCAGAGACTTGTTTTTCCAAACTGGCCAGTGCGGCATCGATCCAAACCCCACGGCCTTCTCCATAGACACTGACAGTGGACTTCGTGTGGGGATAAGAAGGACCTGGGGAGTTTGCAGTCAGAAGAGCTAAACTGACGGTGGCATCTGCATGGAGGCAGGGTCTATACTGATGAAGCACCTAAGTCCAGTGAAGAGTAGAGTTTTGATGGAGCAATAAAATCAGTTTATTGGAGGGGAGGATCTAATTTTCTACAAGAGGGTGATGGAATGTGGATACACACTAAGTCATGGGCCAGACGTTTCATCAGCTATGAACAGAACATATGGCAGTGGTCTTTAAGACAAGGATGAAACTGAGAGCAATATGTTCCACATATTTACATTTGCTGTGTTTCCTAATTGCACCAGGAGGCCACACTGAGTGACTCACTCGCACCAGTGAGTGCTGAACAAATATACTCTCTGGGTGTTTGCGAAGTCAGAAAACGGCGACTGTCTTAGAATACATCCCACAGACTGTGGCTACCCATGTAGAAAACTCAAGCTCAATCAAATAAAAACCTCAACTCCTGTGTCATATAGAAACTATCTAAAATAGCTGCAATCTGACTGTTGGTAATTGGTTGAAACATGACTGGGTGGTGTACTCTTAATTTTGGTTTTGAATTATTCATAGGTTGTGGTTCCTTTTATAGGAACGCAGAGTACAGAAATCCTAAAATGAATGGGTGCTTGCCTACTTGATTGATCAAGCTAAGACTACTGAAACTCTAGAAGAAAACAGGGGAGTATGTTCTTGGTAGAGTTTTTATTCTCTCTCTTTTCTTTCTTTCTTTTTTAAAAATTAGTTTCATTTGAAATTTATAGATTTTCATTTTTGAGACATAAGTTCCTTACATAGCTCAAGATGGCCTCAAACTCATGTGCTTCTGTCTCAGACGCCAGAGGACTGGTCTTATAGACATGCACCACTATGCCCAGGTCTTTGCCATAGTTTTCTTAAATATCACAGCTTTTTAAAAGGAGTCGATAAAATTGACAGCAAGATGAAAGTCTTTTGCAATTCAAAAGATACTATCAATAACACAAAAGACAAGTGACAGACGGGGAGAGTATATTTGTAACCCATTTCTGGCAAAGGACTTGCATCTTAGATACATAAAGAACATTCATGATTCAACAATGAGGAGATTTTTTTTAAAGCATCCAATAAAAATAGCCAAATGATTAGAAAAGGTGCTTCATAGTCAGATTAATCACATGAAATGATGGCAATCTTTAGGCATTTGAGTAAATTAAAATGACTGATAAACTACTGTGTACTTATTAGAATGGCCATAACATGGTGGTTAGGGTCTGCAGCCACTGGAATGCTCGTACGTCATTGGTGGCAAAATGATATAACCATGCTGGAAAACAGTGTCTTAAAATGGTATTCATATGTCAATGGCATCACCAGTAAGGCCCCTTCTAGCAATTTATCTAAGGGAAATTAAAGTGTCTATACAAAGACATGTGCCTGGGTATCTCGAGTGGCTTTAAACTGTGATCATAAAATATGGAAACAACATAGATACCTATCAAAAGGTAAAGAAATTGTGTTATCTCATCAACGGAGTTCTACTTACAAATAAAATGCCACAAAATATTGACAACCACAACAACATGAAGCAATTAAAAAATTATTATGCTGGAGGAAGAAAGCCAGATAACACCCCCACCAAAACCTAAGCACATGCCACATGGCTTCATTTATAAAATAGATTTGAGACATGCAGGATAATCCAATTTTCTGTGTCAGTGGCACTGGGGATCAAACATAGGACTTTGGGCATATTAGGCAAGCACTCTAACTGAGCCGTGTTCCAACCTGCAAAGTAACTCATACTGATGAAAAGCAGAATGAGAATTCCCTCAGAGATAGGGGAGAAAGGTCACCAAGGACCCTGATGAAGCCTTTGAGGATGACAAAATAGATGTGCATTATCTTTATAAAATGTGCCTCTGTGTGTGTGTGTGTGTGTGTGTGTGTGTGTGTGTGTGTGTTGTTTACCACTGTGTACGCTGGGCTAGCTAGCCCACACACTTCCACACACTTCCAGGGAGACAGCACCCTTATGTGGGCCCCGGAGATCCACACTCAGGTCCGCAGGCTTGCCAGACGAGTGCTTTGCCTACAGAGTAGTCATCTCTCCCAGCCCAGTGCTCATGCTCACTATCTTGATTGTGGGCGTGGTTCCTACTTTGTGCAAAAGCCAGAATGGGATGGAATCAGAGTTTATTAAATGTTTGATGTCAGTCTATTCTACGTCAATTACACTGCAGCAGAGCTCTTGGGAAATCAGAGAACATGAGCCAGAAGGTGGAGAATATGTTCCGGGACCCTTTCTAAAGCCCCTGAAACTTCAAGTCAACTGTCACTTGTGCTGCTGATACCCAGATTTTGGTATCAGAAAAAAATAGGGACTTACAACACAGGATTCTTGTTCAGGAAGCTTTGAACCAACAATGCATTTACGTTTAAGTGCACCAACCACGCATGTGTTGTCTTGCTGTACTCGGTACCAAAACAGGAAATTGTTGTTAACCATGGATCCAAGTTCCTTGTTCTGAATACCAGGGAACCGGTGGCTTAATGAGCTCTGATTTTTGAAAACCTATTTCTCCCCAAATGAAATATATACTCCGTCGATGCTTCAGAACACAGAAAATGAACACAGATGGCAAATCAAATTTAGGGAGCAGGGATGTTCTCCACAGCTCCTAGCTGCCAACTTCAAAACACTAGATGACTCCCCTTAATGTACTTTAGATTGAGTTAAAAATAGGGCTTCTCATCAGAGTTACTGAGAAAGATGACAATCATTTCTCAAGTGACGGTGCTTCCTTATGAGCTCCTGCTGGGGAGGAGGT